>NC_081430.1:28133163-28434274 GCF_949786415.1 Peromyscus eremicus | reverse complement strand
TCTTAAGGCCTTCTCACAGGGACGTCAACTAACCATACATTGCTTGGCCTCAGCTGCTTTCTGAAATTGTGGAGCGACACTCCATGAACCCCTTCAATCTCGTATCTTCCATGCCTCCAAGACAATATCGTGTGGACAACACTGCCAAGCTCTGCTGCTGGTTCGGGGTGGAGTGTGGCCCTCTTGCACCACAGTTGTGTGGACTTCTGTGTCCTGATCCTCGGGAAACATGCTCCTATGAAGTTGATTTAGAGCAGCAGGGAACCCTCTCTGCTGCTTTCTTAGTTCAAGTTTTCTTCTGTCACATAAATTTGCATAAGTTAGAGCCATTTGTGGGTGGGGTCTTGCCTTCACAGCACCTTTCCTGTTGTCTCAGTGCAGAGCTCCAGGTTTCTCTTTAATGGAGCTCATCTTTTCAGCAATTACAGCCGCTCTGTTGCCTGTACTCTTCATGGCTGAAACTTTAACCTTGCTCTCACACCTGTTTTCTGCTGAATAAGTTAGTCCATTATCTAAGACAGATTATGGGCCAAAAAACTACATAAATGGCCCCAAGTCCCATCCTTAATAGAGTTCTTGTTTCCTGTGAAACTTCATTAGCCAGGCCTTCATAATCCACATTTCTCTCAAATTCTCAAGATCTTACCAAAATGGTCAATTAAACTGTGTTTACAGCATTCAAAGGCTTTTATATCCCAAAGTTCCAAACTCTTCCATATTCCAGACACAAAACAGTTTCAATGGCCTAACAACCACTGTCTTAGTCACTGTTCTGCTGCTGTGAAGAAACACCATGACCACAGCAACTCCTATAAGGGAAAGCATTTCATTGGAACTTGCTTGCAGTCTCGGAGGTTTAGTCCATTTTCAACATAGGGAGAAGCATGGTGATGTGCAGGCAGACATCGTGCTAGAGAGATAGCTGAGAGTTCTTCACTGGGATCTGCAGTCAGCAGGAAAGGGAAGACCCTGGGCCTACCTTGAGCATTTGAAACCCCAAAGATCACCTCTAGTTGTAGTGGGTAGCTATTCCAGCTTTGACCTCGAAGTACTGCCCCTAGGTGGCAGCAAGTAACTGCCACACCTGCCTATGACCTCCCCCTGGGGCATGGCTGAGCTGAGACCCTTTAAGACCTGAGATGCATATGTGCTTGCTCTCTTGGCTCTTTGTGATCCTGGATGCTGGACTGGAGACCAAGTCAGAGTTCTCCAGAGAACCATGCTGGACTACACCTCATCTCTCCTAGATCCTGTAACGACCCTTTATTGGTTGTAAGTTACCCCTGAAATAAACCTCTTTTAATTACCAGATAAACTACGTGAAATTGCTTTGTTAATTGCCACTATATCTGGTGCCCAGCGTGAGGCCATGGTACCTAAGAACATTACTCAATGATCAGCTTTGGACTGAAAACTCTTCAGGACAGTTCTAAGAGATTCTAGCCAGAATTTCAGACAATCTTATCCATTTCTGAGACTGGCTTCAGACTCTATGGCTAGCCCTATTGAGACCTAACAATCTAAAGCTTTCTTATAGGACCCTACAGAAATACCATCGCCCCCTAAACAGCAGGAAGTAATTATAAGAAGACAACGCCCCTCTCCCAAATATTTCATTTTTCTCAGGGTTACGGATGGATGTTTGTAGGGTTGGGGGTGGAACAATAAAATTTGGACTCAGTATTCTTTTTTTAGAAAAGAAAAAGGGGAATGGATAGATATAGGATATTAAGGTAGATTATTGTATTTACTAGTAAACTAATCCAGTAAAATATCAGCCTTAGCTAATTTGTAATATGGATTCTTTTATTTTGATACAAATACAAAACTATATTTGTTGTATTGTACATATATTCCTACTCCTGTTTGAAATATTTTGTATATTGATACAAATGTAAAATTATATTTGTCATACTGTATGTATGTTCTATCTCTGTTTAGGATATTTTGTCATACTGTATGTATGTTCTACCTCTGTTTAGGATATTTTGTATATTGATACATATTTAGGATTATTTGCATATTGCATATTGCATATTGCACTATATATACATTCCTACCTCTGTTTAAACTATTTTGCCACAATTTTGAGGTCATTGTCCTTATACGGTACAACTGCTTATAGACTGTTTGTCTTGTTAATGTGAAGCTTTAGTCCTTAAATTATTTTAGTAGAGAAGACTTACTGAGCTATAGTCACTCATGCTTGCCATAGTTAGGTTCTCCAGACTTACAGAAACATATGTCAGATGGATAGGTAATCTTCAAACACTTCATAGACTTAGAGAATATGGCATTTAAATGTTTTGATAACTTAGAATTCTGTTGATGTGAGATACGATTGCTCCTGGCAGCACTAGTCTGATCCCGAGAGAATGTTGGGCTTCTGAGCCAATCTGAATGCACCAACGATACTGAGAAACTTTAGGTGACTGTCCAGGCTGCCAGCTGTCTCTGTCTACTCTTGCAAGATTCCTGAAAGGTGCTTGCGTCCTTCTTCTGTTTCTCAGGTATTATTGTTTTCCTTTTCAGGTCTTTGATGGAATTGAAGACTAACAGTTATTGTTACAATCTTCTTGTATCTTAGCTAGAACATATTAAGTATTAGATTCAGGTTCTTCAGGATAGGACACCTTTTGGAATGAGCTCTGTAATGTGCCATTTACCTATGCTCCAGACTTCTCTGGATTTTAGTATGTGTCTCTTGTTTGATGTTGTTCTTGTTGGTTGTAGTTC
The DNA here is from genome assembly GCF_949786415.1 of Peromyscus eremicus. NCBI lineage: Eukaryota > Metazoa > Chordata > Mammalia > Rodentia > Cricetidae > Peromyscus > Peromyscus eremicus. The sequence continues at coordinate 28,431,538 of NC_081430.1, read as the reverse complement.
CATCTTGTCTAGGTCATTATCCCTTATTTCTCCTGGACAATATTTGATAATCATTCCTATTGTATATAGTTTTGTATTAGGTTAGAATTTTCTTATTTAGATGAAAGGGGGAGATGTAGTGGGTAGCTATTCCAGCTTTTAACTTTGAAGTATTGCCCCATAGGTGGCAGCAAGTAATTGCCACACCTGCCTATGACCTGCCTCTGGGGCATGGCCAACATGAGACCCCTTAAGACTTGAGATGCATATGCTTGTTCTCTTGGCTCTTTGTGATCCTGGATGCTGGATTGGAGACCAAGTCAGAGTTCTCCAGAGAACCATGCTGGACTACACCTCATATAGATCCTGTAACGACCCTTTATTGGTTGTAAGTTACCCCTGAAATAAACCTCTTTTAATTACCAGATAAACTATGTGGAATTGCCTCATTAATTGCTGCTATATCTAGTGACAAAGTTCCCCTAACAAGGCCACACCTCCTAATTCTTGTCAAGTATCTCCATTCCCTAATGAGAAAGCTTTCAAATATATATGAGCCTATGGGGGCCATTCCTATTCAAACCACTACAACTACATAGTCAGGTTTACCACAATAACAGCCCTATTTCTTGGTACCAATTCCTGACTTGGTTTCTTTTCCTGTTGGTATGTTAAAATACAATGACGAAAGCAATTGAAGGGAGGAAGGGGTTATTTATAATCATACTTCAAGGATACAATACATCATGGTGGGGAAGCCATGGCAGCAGGAGCTTGAAATGCCAGGTCACATTGTATCCATAGTCCCGAAACAGAGAACAATGAATGTAGAAGCCATCTCCCAGGTGATTTAAGATTTGACAACTTGACAGTTAACACTAACCATCACACACCTATAAGGAAAAGTGAGAAAAAGTATAGATTGCTATAGTTATATGATAGTTGGACTATAATGCAGACATTACAAATGTGATACACGTAAGTGTGTGCATGTACATACTCAGCCATCTGGGTAGAGGTGTTAGTAAAGATAGCAGCAGGATAGAGATGGCATACGCAAATGGGTTTGAGTGAGGTTCAACACGGAAATGGTTTATTTGTAGCACAAAAATATATGGAAACCACAAGAAATGTTATAGAATCTAGAGATTTTAAGGGTGTAGAAACAGAATGTTCTAGGCCTTCCTGAAGAGGCAAGAGGAATTAGACATGCAGAGTTATATCATTTGACAGGTCTTGGGACTTTCCTAAGAAATGATTGGTTATCTTGGCTCCTCTCTTTTCTTTTGTCTGTTTTCTCATTCTCCAAGGCCAGCCAGACGCCAGACTGTAAAGAGATCCTTTGGTGCATTCTATATAGATCAGTTTCCTAATGCACACAGTAGGGCCGCGAGGATTGGGAGCAGAACTAGTGTGATAAACAGAAACTGTCCAGTTCAGCAAATGTCTGTCCACATGCTGACAGAGGAAGTCTCGGTTGTCAGTCAGCTCCCACTACTGTGACAAAACAAGCGAGACAAGCAGCTGTTAGGGGAGGAGAGATTTGTCCTGGTCACGGTTTTAGTCTGTTGCTGCCCAACTCCATTTCTTTTGGATCTGTGGTGAGTCAGAACCCCATGGTAGGGAGTTTGTGGTAGGAAAATGCTGTTCACCCACTGTCAGTCAGGAAGGGGTGAGGGAGGAGTCCCCAGATTGTCTTCAGGGGCATCCTCCCAGTGCTCTGACTTGCTTTTACTAGACCTGCCTCCTAGAGATGCCCCCACTTCCCAGTGGCACCACGGGCTGGGGGACATTCCAGCAGTAGACACTGGGCTTATGAGTGAATGTTCTTCCCCATTGTATTTCCCAGTTTTTGGAAAATAAACATACATGACATATATATGTGTATTTTTGAGACAGTCTCATTATATAGGGACTGGAACTTACTATATAGACCAGTCTGGCCTGAAATTGATGGAAATCATTCTGCCTCTGCTTCCTGAGTGCTTGGATTAAAGGCTGTGCTACCGAAACCAGCCATGACTACTTCTTCCTCCTCCTCTTCATTTTTTGAGAGAGGATCTCACTCTGAAGCCCTGACTGGCCTGGAACTCCCTATGTATTCTAGACTGGCCTCAGACAGAGCTCCACATCTTCTACCTCATGAGTGCTGGGTATGGTAGTTTGAATTCAATAGCTCCCATAAGCTCATAAGAAATGGAACTATTAAGAAGTGTGGCTTTGTTGGAGTAGGTATGGCCTTGTTGGAGGTAGTATGTCACTGTTGGGGGTGGGATGGGCTTTGAGGTCTCCTATGCTCAAGCTACACCCAGTGTTACACCATTTCCTGTTGCCTTTTGATCAAGATGTAGCCAGCACCATGTCTGCCTGCATGCTGCCATGCTCCCCGCCATGATGATAATGGACAGAACCTCTGAAACTGTAAGTGAGCCACCCCATTTAAATGTTTTCCTTATAAGAGTTGCCGTGATCATGGTGTCTCTTCACAGCAATAGAAACCCTAACTAAGACACTGGGATTAAAGATGTACACCACTATGCCTGACCTTATTTTTTAAATTAAAATTATTTTCTTGTAAATAGGTTACATCAAATTACCTGAAAATTGTGAATTCATGTTGCCAAATTTTAATTGTCTTATACAACCAAATGTGCCCTTTAAACTTTAACCCTCTTTACTGTATCCCTAGGGAGTTACTTGGATGGCTCAGACAGCAGAGTCATCTGCCCCACAAGCATGAGTTTCAATCCCCAGAGCCTGATGTGGTAGTGTGCATCCTAGGGCTCCCATGGTAAGATAGGAGGTGGGCACAGGAGAGTCCCTGGAAGCCTGTGGGTCAGCTAGCCTGGCACACGCAGTAGTAAACAAGAGACCTTGTTTTGAGTCAACAGGTGTAAGGTGAGGACTGATACCTGAGGTCCTGTGACTTCCATGCATATGCTATGGCATGCATTTGACTGCACTCATACACATATGCATATACACCCTCCCCCCACCACAGAGATTAAGCTATCTCCAGGGCTTCTGTAGTCAGAAGCAAAACATTTTCCTAATTCCAGTGTTAGCATTTGAGGATGGGGTAGGTTAAAGGCTTTGTTTGGGAATATTTATTCCCTTTTGATAAAGATTTTGGGGTTTTCCTGTCATTTAGAGCTATATATACAAAAATTCTCCAAACTCTTTAGAAAGAAAATTAAAAAAACAAAAAAACAAAAAAACCTCAATATATGTCCATATATGGATCAAATATAAAGTTGTTAAATGAGGGTCTGGAGAGCCAGCTCAGTCATTAAGAGCACTTGCTTCTCTTGAGGAGGACCTGGGTTCAGTTCCAGCACCCACATGGCATCTCACAGCCATCTGTAACTCTAGTTGCAGGGGACCTGACGGCCTCTGTGAGCACCAGGCAGGCATGTGACATGCATATACACACATTCAAGCAAAACACACACACGTCTGAAAGAAAGTTATTAGATGAATCAGCAAATAGCATTATCAAAACATTTCTTTTTAAGAGATTTGGTTTTGCATAGCACAGGCCAGTTTCACACTCATCACTTCTCAGGTGCTGTGATCCCAGGCATGTGCAGTGACAGCCAGTTCACCTAACATTGAGGATCAAACTAGGCCTTGTCCATGCCTCGTGGACACTTCTACCAACAGAGCTGCATCTCCAACCGTAAAGCATTGAAATGAAATGAATTATTATTGAGTTAAGGTAAGGCAAAAGAGCCCACCACATGTCGTTCCGTGGTGTGGGTCAACCATTTATATTACTGACTAGTGAACTCTGCTCCCTAATATAATGTGCGCTTGTTTTTCTTTCTTTATTGTAAAGTCTTAGGACTTTGATAATAATGTATAATCTTCTAGAAGTATTGTTGATATTGACTGCACTTAGCCAGAGACAAGATCTTCAGACTATCTTTTAAATGTAAAATATTAATTTTGAAACCATGAAAGGTCAAGGTCACTAAGCCATGTTTCTCTCAATGGTTTCCTTCAAATGACATGAGGCAGTGTTGCTATGCAATTGTCCTTGGTTATTATGCAAGGAGTCAAGCGTTCTAGACCAAAAGCAGATTTCAAAATCTTGTTTTTTCTTTTGGTGTTATAGAAACAACAGTGTCAAACACTTTGCATTGCTCATTTTGATGGAATGTGTAGACACCAGGAATTGTCTCATTGTGCTCTGACTCATCTCCTTCCAGACACTCAGCAGGTAGTGTGCATGTCACAGAGTTCTGGAAAGCAAGCACATCGAGGTGATCCCTAACCTGTTTGGATGCCTGGCAACCCCATGAACCCTGGGTGTGTCCACATGGGAGAAAGAAGCTCAAGGTTTGCTCTGTGAAATCACTGTTCCTGTGTTTCCTTTGTTGCAAATACCATCACCCATGACTACGGTATGGAACACATTTCTGGAGAGTCACTGGTGCTTTGGGAATTCTGGACTGCAGAGACTGTCCATGAAATTTGTCTTTAAGGGATATTGGAAATTTGGGAATTTTTTTTTTCTCTAAGTTTCTACCCATGAGTTAAAGAAAATGATTCTGGAGATTGAGTTCCCAGTGCATCTCAGTCCTAAAGGAGAGAAATCACCTCGCTGGCAGTGTGTAAGTGTGCTCTGCATCCACTTACTTCTGGTTGCCCTCGATTGTCAGGGGCCTCTAATTTCAGCTAAACCACACGGTGGCTGACAGAGAACCTAAAATTATAGTTCTGGTCGCTTTTGTGACATTTTGATGCTTCTAAAAGTGCAACAGGGTACTAGATACAGAAAAGCCAGTGGGCATTACCTTTTCTTCTTTCTCCTTTTATTATGTACATTTATGGCATGTCATGAGACAAGGGGCTGCTACTTCCGGTCAGAGCCAGTCTGGGAAGAACTGGACTCTGGCAAAAGAGTGTTTCTTTGACACTGGTTGCAGAGTCAGGGCATGTTTCTTGGGTTCAGGGATAAAGTGTTTCTTTCTCAGATTCAGGTCCCAGATCCAGGCTGTGTTTCTTTCCCTGGTTCTGGGTTCCAGGGTCAGAGTGCTTAGGGATTGGTTGGTTTCCTGCTCTGTGATTGGTTGGTTTCTCTGGTCAGTTGGTCAGGGGCAGAGTTCATTTCACTGGTCAGTCAGTTGGTCAGAGGCAGAGTAGGCTTCACTGGTCAGTTGGTGAGGGGCAGAGATGGCTCTGACCTCAGAGCCAAACCGTTCCTTTCACTGGCCCTTCTTAGCTTTTTGTCTCTAATTCTAAGGCCAGGGCACATTTCTTTCACTGGCTCTGACTCCAAGGACAGAGAGCTTCTTTGGCACTGGTTTAAGACTCAGGGCATGTTTCTTTGGTTCTGGGTTCAGGGATAAAGTGTTTCTTTCTCTGGCTCGAGTCTCAGATCTAGGCTGTGTTTTTTAAACTAGTTCTGGGCTCCAGGGTCAGGGTGGGTTTCTTTAGCCAGCCCCTTTCCCCTACAATCCCTTCCTCTTACTAAGCCTCATGAGCATTAGGCTTTGTAGAGCCATTATGGATTATGAGTGGAGTTACTATATTTTAATTTGGTCATAGTTTTTAATGTGTTAATTTTGCTGAAGGTAGAAAAACATATGTACTTTGAGTTTCTTATGATGCTTCTAGATTTCTATCTTTTAATTTATGTTTCAGACAGAGATAAGAATCAAGCACTACAATGACAACCTATTTGGAATTTATCGAACAAAATGAAGAACGAGATGGGGTCCGGTTCAGTTGGAATGTTTGGCCATCTAGTCGGCTGGAAGCTACAAGAATGGTTGTTCCGGTGGCAGCCCTGTTTACACCTCTAAAGGAGAGACCTGACTTACCACCCATTCAATACGAGCCTGTCCTGTGCAGCAGGACAACTTGTCGAGCAGTTTTGAATCCTTTATGGTAATCACAATACATGGAAGGAAGTACTGTGGTAATATAGTTCAGAACTGTAATTTGTGCTGAGGGGTTAGCTCAGTTGGTAGAGTACTTACCTAGCACACACAAAGTCCTGGGTTCAGTCCCCTGCTTCACATAAACCAGCACACACCTGAGATCTCAGCACTCAGAGAGTGGAGGCAGGGCAATCAGAAATTCAAGATTATTTTCAGCTGCATGGCAAATTCAAAGCCAAGCTGGGCTACATGAGATCATCTCAACGAAAAGAAAAGGAAAATACATTGTTTCTTATTCATTTATGTAAAGAATTCTGTTTTTTCTATTTACAGTTGTAGCCGAGGAATCCCAAGAGCTTAAGTTTTAGCATTCTAGTTATAATGAATTAGTAAAGTGAAGAGACCAGATACAAATGTCATTATAAAAAGTATTATAGCCTACTAATGGTACTGGCTGTGTATGAACCCATCTTATGACTTGTAAAAGTCATAAATGAGTTGGTGTGGTATTCAAAAGGTGCTATTATTCCTAAGGCAAGATCTCAGGAAACATTTTTTAAATTTCTCTTTCTTCTGCCTTTTCTCCCATCTAGTTTGTTAGTGAATGCAGTCAGTTCTACCTCCAGAGCACTGTGGATTCTCTGACTTTGACTTGGTGTTCGCTGATGCTGGGATTATAGGCTTACCCAGTCTTTCCTATTGATGTCACATCTTCCCATCTTTTCTCTGTCTGAGCCTTGAGCGTACCAACTAAACTTACAGCCTGGCGCTTTGCAAGTGTTTGTTAATTCTTCATATAGCACTCTGTCTCTGTTCTGTCATTGGCTTCCTTTCCTTCAGCCTGCTCTTCAAGTGTGAAGGATCTCCTTTGGTTTTCTTTGTTATTATCTTCGTTGTTGTTGTTGTTGTTGTTGTTGTCGTCGATTTGTGTTTTGTGAGACAGTCTCACTGTGTAGCCCCGGCTGGCCTGGAACTTGTTATGTGGCTAGACTAGCCTCGAACGTGCTGCATGTAGTCCTCCTGCACCTGGCTCCCAAGTTTTGGGATTGCAAGAATGTACTACCGTGCATACCCAGGAAGGCTCTGCTTTAAAGTAGCTGTTCCAAACACTTTCTCTAGAAATAGCTCTCTCTGTTTTCTTGTCTGTGTAATTAAAACAAATAATTTGTGTTTGTGTGCACTTGTGTATGTGTTTGTGTGCATGCATGTGTGGTGCTATGGAGGTCAGAGGACAACTTTTGGAAGTTAGTTCTCTCCTTCTACCGTGGCTCTGGATATTGAACTGAGATTGTTAGGCTTTCTTGGCAAGCACTTTGACCCAGTGAGCCATCTTGCTGGCCCTTTAGTCTTTATTATTGCTACTTAAGTAGTATTTTCAGCTGGGTGTGGTAGTAGAAGCCTATAATTCTAAAGACTTGAGGGGTTGTGGGTTCTAGGTCAGCCTGGATGTTTTTAGCAAGATCCTGTCTCAAAACAAAACAGGGGTACAATTTAGTTTGGTGGTAAATGTTTGTCTAATGTATGAGGCCCTGGGCTCAACCCCTCATGCCCCCAGGAATAAAAAGCAAATCACTTTGATCATCAATTTTACTCCATGTTTTTGAATGAAATTAATTTTTATTTAAATTGAGGTCTTTGTAAAATTGAACTGAAACATTGCCTAACTAATCTGTCTTTTCTTAAAACAGTCAAGTGGATTATCGAGCAAAACTCTGGGCTTGCAACTTTTGTTACCAAAGGAATCAGGTAAGGACATCTACAGATGCTAATGCTGTAGTGCTGGTCATGTAGGGGAATGCTTGTGTAAAAAGGATAAAATGGTTACAACAAAACAATCCTGCTTTTCATTCCATTTATGGCTTGTGTGTGTGTGGGTGTGCATGTGCAAGGCTGAGCATGTGTAGGTCAGAGGAAACTTGAGGGATTTAGTTCTGTCCTTATACCATATGGACTCCAGGGGTCAAACTCAGGTAGGTAGTCAGGGTTAGAAGCAAGAGCACTTAGCCACTAAGTCATCTCACCAGCCTGAAAATATATTTTTAATAATTAAATGAGACCATCCTGGTCTACATAGTGAGTTCCAGGACAGCCAGGGTTGCATAGAAGACCCTGTCTCAAAAACAAACAACAACAACAACAACAACAACAAAAAATGCTGACAGAAATTTAAGTGACGAGGAAACAATTTTGAGTTTAAAACTATTTCTGGCAATAATTTGGTAACTTTTTTTCCTGTTTGCAGTTTCCACCTACATATGCTGGGATATCTGAACTGAGTCAGCCTGTTGAGCTTTTACCCCAGTTTTCAAGCATTGAATATGTAGTTCTGGTAAGAAATAAGAGTAGGTATTTAAGAAGGCTATAAGTAGACAAGGGCTTATGTCAGAATAATTATGAAAATGGAGATCCTGTTAAGGACCTGACAAATCGAATTGAGCATTTCACAATTAAGAAACATTAAGGTCAATTTGATGAAGGTAATTTCTGACTAGAATTATTTGATGATTAGTCAGATACTAGGTAGGATGGTGTGATTTGATCAGTAAGCCAGAAAGTTTCAGCTTCATTTTTATAATTGGAGGTCTCTTGACGTATACTTGGTTAATAAAGTGCTAAATTCTACTGTGTGTCCTGGAGTTTATGAATGAACATACCCTTGTTGCTTATGGATTTTATTGTGGAGAGCTGGGCAGGTTAGGTCATGCCTGTAATCACAGAACTTTGCTTATGGAAGCAGAAGGATCAGGGGTTCAAGGTCATCTTGGTCTATGAGTTTGAGGTCTGCCTGGACTTTATGAGACATATCTCAAAACAACAAAAATCAAAAAAGGTGTGGAAATTTAAAAGTATAAATAAATTTTTGAGACAGTGCCTGTCTCTAAAGCCCTGGCTGACCTGCAGCTCCCTGTGTAGAGCAGGCCACCTCTGACTGCCTCTGTAGTGCAGGGATTAAAGGTATGCATCATTATGGCTGGCCAATAAAAAATATCTGAATGTGGTACAGGAACAGAATTGTGGTTCACTAGAACTAGTTGCTACATTTGTCAAACCTGGCTAGGTTTTGATTTTCTGAAAAGTCATCCCAGGCCTAGGTAATTATTTTATAAACATTATTTCATTATTATTAATTTCAATAATTTTTCTTTTTATTTTATGTATATTGGTGTTTTGCTTGCATGTAGGTCTGTGTAAGGGTGTTGGGTCCCCTAGAACTGTAGTTACAGTTGTGAGCCGCCATGTGGGTGCTGGGAATTGAACCTGGGTCCATTGGAATAGCAGTCAGCACTCTCAACCACTGAACCATCTCTCCAGGCCTTCATTATTATTATTATTTTTTAGTTTAAAAATTATTTAATTATAACTGCCAGGCTGACTGGGTGGTTAAGGGGACTTGGTGCTCTTGCAGCAGGCCTGAGTTCAGTCTCCAGCACCCGTGTCTGTTTGTTCAAAACTGCCTGTAATTGCAGCTCCAGTGCATCTGATGCTCTGCTCTAGGCTTTTACACATCCACATACCCACACAGATATGTGGTTAAAAAGTGAAATGAATCTGGCAGTGGTGGCGCACACCTTTAATCCCAGCCTTCGGAAGGCAGAGGCAGGCGGATCTCTGTGAGTTCGAGGCCAGCCTGGTCTACAGAGCAAGTTCCAGGACGTACTCCAAAGCTACACAGAGAAAGAACCCTGTCTTGAAAAACAAAACAAAAGAGTGAAATAAACCCAAACAAACAAACAAACAAACAAACAAAAAAATGACTATACTTACAGAAATTCACTCAAGTAGAAATACACAGATTACTAGTGTGCTATTTTACTTGTAGTAGAATGCTATTTAACTTATTCTATACGGTTTTGACCAAAAACTTGGTACATGGTTTATGATTTTAAAATAATATGTTGTATCATTTATTTTTTTTATCTGGCACCCCACTCTGTTTTCCATCCAGGTTAATCTTGATTTTGTTGTTCTAAGTGAAATCTCCCCAATAGCTGAAGCCATGGGTGTTCCTGTACCTGGCTTGAACTTTGTAGTTGTTAAATTATTATTTGAAATATTTTAAAATTATTATTATTATTATTTGCAACAGAGTCTCATGTATGTCACGTTTCCTATGTAGATGAAGATGACCTTCAACTCTTGGTGGTCCTCTGCTGGGGTCACAGGTGTGCATTACTACACTCAGTTTGAAAAGTAATAAATGCTTACAAGAAATTAAACTTCATGTAATTAAATAGAAAACTAAAGCCCCTCCCGACCGTGTGTGTGTGTGTGTGTGTGTGTGTGTGTGTGTGTGTGTGTGTCTGTGCGCGCATGTGCGCACAAATGTGTACATACCATAGTGTGTGTTTGGAGGTCAGAAGAGAGTTTTCTGAAGTCAGTATTCTTCTTCCATTGTGGGTTTTGGGATGGACTCAGGTCCTCAGGTTTGTGCCACAAGTGTTTTTACATGCAGAGTCACCCTGTCAGCCCTTTACACTTCCTTTTTCACTCAGTGCTATGTCTTAGTCCACTCCAGGACCACGGATATAACCTGTTTCATTTCTATAATGGTTTTATTATAATTCCACTGCATGCACATATTAATATTTCACTGTTTTCAGTTTTCATTAGTTCTTGGTTGACTATCTTGAATATTGTTATGTAATGCTAATACCTTTATAAGTCCTTTTCTTACTGCATTTTTTTTTTGAAGCGCGGCCCCCAGATGCCTTTGATATTTCTCTATGTGGTTGATACTTGTATAGAAGATGAAGATTTACAAGCTCTAAAGGAATCTTTGCAGATGTCATTGAGTCTTTTGCCACCTACAGCTTTGGTTGGACTTATTACTTTTGGGAAAATTGTCCATGTTCATCAACTTGGATGTGAAGGCATTTCAAAAAGCTATGTCTTCAGGGGCACAAAGGATTTATCTGCCAAACAACTGCAGGTGGGTAAGAATGGGAGAGCCATCTCTCCAGACCCTAGATGAATGTACTTTAAAAAACCATGATGAATTCACTTTGTTATAATTGCATTATGACAAGGCTTTAACTTTAGTATTAACATCAGTTTTGTTTCTTGTGTAATTTAGCTGTCATACAAATTGAAGACTTTCTGCTTTTCATAGTGTGTCTTTGATATCTCTTCATGACCACATATATAACCTGTTCCATTTCTGTAATGGCTTTATTAGAATTTCAGTGTATGTTCTTATTTAGGATTTCACTGTGTGCATTGTTTAGTTAGTGACTGTGTATGTGCATATGTGTGTATGTGTGTGTGTGTGTGTGTGTGTGTGTGTGTGTGTGTGTAGGCCTTAGGACAACCTAAGGCATTGTTATTCATCAGGCACACTCTACTTTATTGTTGTCTTTTGTTTATTTTTGAGACAGGCTTTCTCATTGGCCTGGAGCTTGATGATTAGGTGAGGCTAGGTGGCCATTAAGCCTCAGGTATCCATCCACCAGTCTCTATCACTCAAGTAGTGGATTACAAGTTTGCACTATTACACCCAGAGTTTGTTTGTTTGTTTGTTTGAGACAGGGTTTCTCTGTGTAGTTTTGGTGCCTGTCTTGGAACTTGCTCTGTAGACCAGGTTAGATCCATCTGCCTCTGCCTCCCGAGTGCTGGGATTAAAAGCTTGTGCCACCACTGCCCGGCTCACCCTGATTTTTTTTTTTAATGTTGGGGTTGAACTGAGGTCTTCATGCTTTTGAGGCAAATATTAAATCATGAACACTTTCCTAACTACACTGTCTCCTTTGCCTAACACTATCTATTTTTAACTGTATCTTTAAAATTTGAAGTGACTTGGGGGTATTTTACTGGTCTCTACCTCAGCCTCCTGAGTACAGGGCACAGGGTGGTGTCACTGTGCCTGGCTCTGAAGTTTGTTATTGTCTTAGGTTTTTTGAAGATAAGGAAGGAGACAGTTTGGGAATTGGTTAACGACACTTTGAGAAGTGGTTGAGGGTGTACACTCGGAAGGGAAGGAGACTGAAGAGGATGAGTGAAGGCAAGAGATGAGCAAAGTGAGGCTTCAGAGGGTATGGGCTTCCTTTCAGAGTGACTTGGAAAGGAGGATCATTTATTTTCAAGATGCAGGAGAATTGATACAAGTTGAGTATTCCTTGTCTAAAATACTTACAAATGGATGTGTTTGGGGTTTTGGAACTCCATGAAGACCAAGTTTGTCTCCAATCCACAGAGATTGCCCTGCTTCTGCCTCATGGGTACTATTTTTCTTTTCTTTTCTTTCTTTCTTTCTTTCTTTCTTTCTTTCTTTCTTTCTTTCTTTCTTTCTTTCTTTCTTTCCTTCCTTTCTTTTTTTAATATTTGCGAACATGGGTATGGGAAGATGGGATACATTCTGAGAAATGTATCATTAGCCATTTTCATCATGGTGTGAACATAGAGCACTTATATCAACTAGGCAGCTATGGTACAATAGGTGATGTAATCTTAGGGACTCATCATTGTGTGTGGCTCATTATTGACTGAGGTGTCATTCTATGGCTTAACACTGTATATAAAGAGATATTTTGGGGATGGCACCCAAGTGCAAGCTAAAATAACTGATGTTTAATGTGTATATGCTTATAGACACAGCCTGCACGTAACTTTATAGATTATGTTTAGTACATCTGTATTATGACTCTAGTGCATCATGTGAAGTCATGTGTGGAGTTTTCTTTTCTTTTCTTTTTTTTTTTTTTTGGTTTTTCGAGACAGGGTTTCTCTGTGTAGCTTTGCGCCTTTCCTGGAACTCACTTGGTAGCCCAGGCTGGCCTCGAACTCACAGAGATCTGCCTGGCTCTGCCTCCCGAGTGCTGGGATTAAAGGCATGTGCCACCACCGCCCGGCCATGTGTGGAGTTTTCTATTGTGGCATCCAGATGACACTTACAAGCTTGCAGGTTTTGGAGCATTTCAGGTTTGAGTTTTTGGATTAGATATATAACCTGTGATAACGATATCTGCTTTTCAGGATAGTCATGACAATAAAATACATTATACCTTTAAATGTTTGATTTGTTGTTTGTTTGCTTTTGTTTGTATAGCCTTGCCTATCCTAGAGCTAACTCTGGCCTCAAACTCGCAGAGATCCATCTGCCTCTGAGTGCTGGGATTAAAGGTGTATACCACCACTGCCCGGCTGAAAAAGATTATTTTTTATTTAAAAAAGTGTGTATGTGCATATGTGTGTGTGTGTGTGTGTGTGTGTGTGTGTGTGTGTGTGTGTACAGGCACATGAGTGCAGATGCTTGCAGAGGTAGAAGAAGGCATTGGATTCCCTAGAGTTATAGGCTGATAATGGCTGGTAGGCTGATATGTGGGCCACCTGATAGAGGTGCTGGATCAAACCCTGGTCTTCTGCAAGAGCTGCAAGCCTCTTAACTGCTGAGCCATCTTTCCAGTCCTTGATGTACTGCTTCATAATACTGCAGTTATGATTTTACACTGCTTTATTAGATAACTTCGTTCCTTTCTTCTAGATTTTAAATACCATGTGAGCAGTGAGTATTTTTTTAAACCACTGTATTCCTGCTACAGAGTAGGTGTTTAAGACAATAGTTGCTGAAAAGGATGAATGCGTATAAGCTAAGAAGAAAGACATTTAAGTTAATCATTAATGCATTTTGACTACATTAGATAAGAAGTACTTCTAAATTAGCATCCTTTTCACTCTATCAGACCTTGTATTTGCTCTCTCCTGGTGAACTGCTACTGAGAGAGCTCAGTTTCCACAGCTAGACTGTTTGCTTTCTGGGGGAAGAAACCTTATGCTCATTTTGTGTTCCTAATTTGTAGTAGAGCACCTTGAACATCTTAATAAATTGACAAATATTGTGATCTCACTGTAATAATCTCTTTACAGGAAAGGCTGGAACTCTCTAAAGTATCTGTTACTCAAGCCACACGTGGGCCTCAGGTCCAGCAGCCACCTCCTTCCAATAGGTAATTAATATGGCAAACAGAATTCTATAATTCAAGCAGGTACTTAAACATACCATGCCCTCAACTTGCACAAAGGCATTAGGTGATAGTATAATATTTAGTAATGTTAGGAATATAAATAAATTACAGTAGTATATAGTTGTAAAAAACAAGCTATAGTTTTTTGAGGCACCTTTTTCAATCATTATGATGTTAGGAGTTTAGTTTTGATATGTTTCTTTTTATTTTTAAGTTCATAAAACCTTTATGTGGTTTGAGGGTGGCTATACAAAAATAGGGCCTCAAAAGCGTATAATTTTCTCTTTACAGGTAGCTTTAACCTTCTGATCAGAGGTGCTGTTACTAAAACTGATTGATGCATTGATGTATCTTCTAATTATGTTGATAACCTTAAAACTTTAAAAGAAATTGGTAACAATTGTATTGATTCCTTGGTTGGTAGCAGCAGTATGACTGGAGTGATAAACAGACTATAGTATGTGGCCCAGTAATAACCATTTCCCTTTCTTTCTGGGGAGATAGTCTCTTATAGCCAGGTTGGACTTAGACTTGGTTTGGTGACCTTGATCTCTTGATTCTCCTGCGTCCACCTTCTTAGTGCTGGGATTACAGGCGTGTACTAACATGCCTGACTCATTTCTTTCTCCCTTCTCCTCTTGCCTCCTTCTCTTCCTATCTCCTCTTTTCCCACCACTTGGAGTGTGTATTTGTGTGTGTTTTTGTGTATTGCTGGGGATCCAGCCTAGACTCTCATACCTGCTAGATAAGTTCTCTACTGACTGAGCTACATCTCCAATAGCAACCTGCTTCCAAAGAAACATTCCAGTTCATTCTGCTGCACACAGAAGATTGTGAACTGTTGGTCTACTGTGTATCAAATAGTTTTTGCAATATCACATTTGTAAATGGCTTTTGGTTTACTCCTGTTTTGCAGATTCTTACAGCCAGTACAGAAAATAGACATGAATCTCACAGATCTTTTGGGAGAACTTCAGCGAGACCCTTGGCCTGTACCACAAGGGAAGAGACCTTTGCGTTCCTCAGGAGTGGCCCTTTCCATAGCTGTAGGACTACTTGAGGTAGTAATGATGAAAATTTGGTTTTGAAATGTAAGAGTCCTTGTGTGTGTTCGCTCACATGAGTGTGTGTGTGCACATGTAGAATGGTAAAGATGTGAGCCAAACACCATGGTGGTGGTTGGTGTAAGGGTCTATTCTTCCTTCTTCCTTTCTTATTTCTTTTTATCTTTTTCTTCCTTGCTCCACTTTCATCTTTCTCCTCCTTTTCTTCTGTCTCACTATATAATACAATTAGTGCTGAACCTGAACTGACGGCAGCCCTCCGACCTTAGAGTTCTGAGTGTAGGACTATCGCTGTGCACCTCCATGTGTGGCTCTTCTCTTCTCATTCAGGAATCAGTGTACAATACCTTTTTTTTTTTAAACTCCACATTTCAGGCAATTCTGTGGCAGAAACAGCTGTGTGTCCTATCAATTCAATTTTGACACTGTTTACTAGAAGTAGCATTAGTTCTTACAGATTAAGGGCTCGTTTCCATGAACAGGCTGTTCACTTCAAATTCCAGCTACAAGTAGTAGGTTGTTACTTGTACTTCTAGCTTTAAGTTGGGTAGCTCCTCAGGTTTGATTAATTTGCTATAGTGGCTGGCTCAGAGAACTTACGGGAAACCCTTTACTTATAAAGAGTGTTACAAAAGACACAACCTGATAGGAGAAATGCATACAATTGCAACATGAAAGGGCATGTCCCCTCTATACACCACATATTAGAAAGCAGCATGGGTTCAGCCATCCAGAAACTCCAAATCCAGTCCATATGATTTTTAAAAAGGAATTTATTTTTATTATTTTAAATTCTGTGTGTGTGTGTGTGTGTGTGTGTGTGTGTGTGTATCTGTGTGCATGTGTGTGTGCATCTGAGTATAAGTGCCCTCAGAGGTCAGAGGCAGAGCTGGAGTTATGGGTCTTTGTGATCCACCTGACATAGATGCTGGGAATCAAACTTGGTTCTTCTGGTAAGCATCTCTCCACCCTGATTTTTTTTATTTTATAATTTGATTTAATTTTACATATAAACCATGTTTCCCCTGTCCTCCCCCCTCCTGCCGCCCCCTTCCCCCCAGCCCACCCCCCAATTCCATCTCCTCCAGGGCAAAGACTCCCCTGGGGATTCAGCTCAACCTGGTAGATTCAGTCTAGGCAGGTCCAGTCCCCTCCTCCTAGGCTGAGCGAAGTGTCCCTGCATAAGCCCCAGGTTCCAAACAGCCAGCTCATGCACTAAGGACAGGTCCCGTTTCCACTACCTGGATGCCTCCCAAACACTTCAAGTTAATCAATTGTCTCACTTATCCAGAGGACCTGATCCAGTTGGGGGCTCCTCAGCTATTGGTTCATAGTTCATGTGTTTCTATTCATTTGGCTATTCGTCCCTGTGCTTTTTCCAATCTTGGTCTCAACAATTCTCGCTCATACAAACCCTCCTCTTTCTCACCAATTGGACTCCTGGAGCTCCACCTGAGGCCTGGCCGTGGATCTCTGCATCCGGTTCCCTCAGTCATTGGATGAGGTTCCTAGCACAACAAATTAGGGTGTTTGGCCATCCCATCACCAGAGTAGGTTAGTTCGGGCTGTCTCTTGACCATTGCCAGTAGTCTATTGTGGAGGTATCTTTGTGGATTTCTGTGGGCCTCTCTAGCACTTTGCTTCTTCCTATTCTCATGTGGTCTTCATTTACCATGGTCTCCTATTCCTTGTTCTCCCTCTCTGTTCTTGATCCAGCTGGGATCTCCTGCTCCCCTAAGCTCTCTTTCCCTCGACCCTTGCCTTTCATTACCCCCACTCATGTCCAGGTTGTTCATGTAGATCTCATCCATTTCTCTATCATTAGACAATCCCTGTGTCTTTCTTGGGGTCCTGTTTTCTAGGTAGCCTCTCTGGAGTTGTGAGTAGCAGTCTAGTCATCTTTGTTTTACATCTAGTATCCTCCTATGAGTGAGTACATAGCATGTTTGTCTTTCTGAGTCTGGGTTACCTCACTCAGGATGATTTTTTCTAGATCCATCCATTTGTCTGCAAACCTCATGATGTCATTGTTTTTCTCTGCTGTGTATATGTACCACATTTTATTTATCCATTCTTCAGTTAAAGAGTAATCAGGTTGTTTCCAGGTTCTGGCTATTACAAATAATGCTGCTATGAATATAGTCGAGCATGTGTTCTTGTGGTATGATTGAGCATTCCTTGGGAATATGCCCAAGAGTGGTATAGCTAGGTCTTGGGGGAGATTGATTCCCAATTTTCTAAAAAAGTGCCATATTGATTTTCAAAGTGGCTGTACAAGCTTGCATTCCCACCAGCAGTGGAAGAGAGTTCCTCTTGTTCCACATCCTTTCCAGCATAAGCTGTCTTCAGTGTTTTTGATCTTAGCCATTCTGACAGGTGTAAGGTGGTATCTCAGAGTCGTTTCTACTTTCTCTTCTATCAGGTTCAGAGTAACTGGATTTATCTGTTTTTTTTTAAAGATCTATTTGTTTTTATTTAGTATATGAGTGTTTTGCCTGCATGTATGTCTGTACACCCTGTGCATGTCTGGATGCCCATGGAGGCCAGAAGAAGGCATTTGTTCCCTGGAACTGGAGTTACGGATGATTGTGAACTGCTGGGTGGGTGCTGAGAACCAAGCCTGGGTCTTCTGCAAGAACTGCAAGTGCTTTTATCACTGAGCCATCTCTCCAGTGTCCCCGCACCCCATGATTGGTTGTGGAAGCTTCACTACAGAGGGGAGATTGACTGCATCGCTGGCTGGTGGTGTTCAACTTGTGATCTTTCTTTATTCTTGAAATCTATTAGTAGGATGATTATTGTAGTTAATTTGTTCTAGTACCTGTTGGGCCCATGTGATTTATTCCTGTAGCACTTTCTTAGATTATATTTATTAGTTTTCTTTCCTTCCTTCCTTCCTTCCTTTTTTTTTTTTTTTTTTTGAGACAAGGTTTCACAGTTTTGTGCTGGTTGGCCTGGAAAAGTATGCCACAGAGATCTGCCTGCCTCTGCCTCCTGAGTTCTGGTATTAAAGATGTGCACTACTATCCTAGTTAGGGTTATTATTGCTGTAGTGAAACACCATGACCAAGAGCAACTTGAGGAGCAAAGGGTTTATTTAACTCACAGTTCCATATAACAGTTTATTATCAAAAGCAGTGAGGGCAGGAACTCAAGCAGGGCAGCAACCTGGAGGTGGGAGCTGATGCAGAGGTCATGGAGGGGTGCTGCTTACTGGCTTGCTCCTCATGGCTTGCTCAGCCTGCTTTCTTATAGAACCCAGGACCACCAGCCCAGGGGTGTCCCTACCCACAGTGGGCTGGTCCCTACCACATCAATCACTAATTAGGAAAATTCTCTACAGGTTTGCCTACAGCCAGATCTTATGGAGGCAGTTCTCAAATTAGTCATCAGTAGCTTGTTTCAAGTTCATGTAAAAACTAGCCAGTACAACTCCCATGTCTGGCTCTTTTTTTTTGAACAGAAGAGTTTATTTTATCTTATTTTTACAGAGAGAGAGTCCATAATGGCTGAGGATGAATGGCAGCAGGCAGCTAGAGCAGGAAACTGAGAGATCACATAATCAGTCACAAGCAGAGAGAGTGAACTGGCTAAGGGGACTAAGTTATGAGCTTCTAAAGATGTATTTCTTTAGCAAGGCTGCAACTCCACATAGCCTCCCCAAACAGCACTACCAGCTTCAGAGCAAGTATTCAAATGCCTGAGTCTGTGGGGTCATTTCTAATGGAGACTATCACACACTCATTACTGTATTTCATCTTGATTTAATTGTGATACATCATATGCACCTACAAATTTGTCCATTTTGTAGACTAAAGGTTTTTAAGATGTCCAAATGACTATATGAATTTCATCGGTATCTATTGTAATATATTTTTCTATTTTAAATAAATTAAAAATTTTCTTCTTCTTCTTCTTCTTCTTCTTCTTCTTCTTCTTCTTCTTCTTCTTCTTCTTCTTCTTCTTTTTCTTCTTCTTCTTGGTTTTTCAAGACAGAGTTTCTCTGTGCAACAGCCCTGGCTGTCCTGGAACTAGCTTTGTAGACTAGGCTGGCCTTGAACTCACAGAGATCTGCCTCCGAGGTATGGGATTAAAGGTATAGGCCACCATCACCCGGCTTTAAATAATTCTTTAATTTTTAAAAAATTACAGTATAATTACATCCTTTCCCTTTCCCCCCTCTCCTCCTTCAACACTCTCCCACGTGCCCCCTAGTTTCTTCCAAATTCAAGCCTATTTTTTCCTTGTTATGTATGTTTTCAAGCTGACCATTGGTTATTGGGTAACCAGTTGGTGTGTTCTTCCTGCGGAGGACTGTTTTTCCCACTCTCAGCACTCTCTAGTTGCCTGTAGTTCTTTGTGTATGATTGAGGCCATGTGGGCTTCCCCCGTCCCATGTTAGCATGTCTGTTGGTGTCGTCCTTGTTCAGGACGTGTTTAGGCAGCCATGTTGATGAGACTTCTAGGAGACACAATCTTTTTTTAAAATTTATATATTTTTAACTTAAATTTTTGAATTCATTTTATATACCATCCACAGATCCCCCTCTCATCCCTCCTCCCACTCCTCCACCTAGAACACCCCCCCCACTCATATCCCAATTTCCTCCTTCAAAAGGGTAAGGCCTCCCATGGGGAGTCAGCAAAGCATAGTACATTCAGTTGAGGCAGGTCCAAGCCCCTCCCCCCTGCATCAAGACTGAGCTAGGTGTCCCATCATAGGGAATGGGATCCAAAAAGCCAGCTCATGCACCAGGGATGGATCTGGTCCCACTGCCAGGGGCACCTCAAACAGACCAAGCTACACAACAGGAGACACAATCTTATAGCAAACTTCCTGTTCCTCTGGCTCATTAAATCTTTCTTCTCCCCTATTCACTACGATCCCTGAGCCTCAGGTGCAGGAGGTGTGGTGTAGATGTGTCAGTTGGGACTGACTCTACCGCTCTGTATTTTGATCCTTTGTGGTTTTCTGTAATGGTCTCTGCTGCAAGAGGAGTTTCCTTGATGGGGGTGAGGACTATACTTCCCTGGTTAGACCCCAGAGAAGGATGTCTTTTTCATTAATTTTGTGTGTGTGTGTGTGTGTGTGTGTGTGTGTGTGTGTGTGTGTGTTTGTATGTGTAAAGAGGGTTGGGAGGGAGGGAGAGAAATAGCGAGAGAGTTCATGTGTACCTTGTGTGTGCAGCAGACCCTGGAAGACAGACGAGGGTGTCATATACTCTGGAACTATGGACGCAGGGAGTTGTGAGCTGCCATGTGGTGCTGGGAATTTATTTATTTGAGACAGGAGTGTATATACCTGCTTTCTGTTATCCTTTACATTTTTTGAATGAGTTCTTTTCCTCCAATAGTGTACTTTCCCCAACACTGGTGCTCGGATCATGATGTTCATTGGTGGTCCTGCTACCCAGGGGCCTGGAATGGTGGTTGAAGATGAATTAAAGACTCCAATAAGATCCTGGCATGACATTGAAAAGGATAATGCCAAATATGTTAAAAAGGGAACTAAGGTAATTTTTTATTCAGTTGTTTTCTTGTGAATTGTTTTCTATTTCTGTAACTTTACATTTTTAGGGGTGGTTTGCAAAGGTATATTTTGCTAATGGTGATTCTTGAATCTTTGTATTGTTTTTGCTTGTTGATGCCCTTGTTATTATTATTGTTATTGTTGCTATTTTTAGTTCAGACTTTTAGTTTAATTTTGCGTACTATTTGATAGTTTTTGGTAGTCATTGTTATATTTTTAACAATAATTGATGTCATATTTTTGACACTGTGAGTGCTTTTGTCTGCTAATGAGTTTCCCATTTGAGCTCAGAAGTTTTATTTTTTATTTTTTTTTGTTAAAGCTGCAAAAACATGCTTTAGATTGGCTTATCTTCTGTTTTTTTTTCTCTTTTCAGATGTATTTGTTACTTGCCTATGGATTTAGCTAGGAAAAAGTTTTGTGTTGTTCTCTTGGGTTTTTTTTGTGTGTTTGTGTTGAAGAAGAGAATATATACCTCTCCTTAGTTTTGTTTCACTTAGGAACATATCTGAAAATAATGGCTTTTAAGTCAAAGAAAGTTAAAATATCAGACTTTGCTTACTTATTTATTTGAGACAGAATCTCTCTATATAGTGCAACTCATGATGCTCCTTTTGGAGCCTCCCCAGTGATGGGATTTCTGACATCTGTCTGCCTGGAAGTCATTTTACTTCTAGAAGTCATTTTATTACTTTTATAAAACTATATTTTAGGAAATTAAATGAGACAAGATGAGTAAATTATGAGTTGTTCTTTTACTCTTAAATTATTTTATCTGTTAATAGGAAAAAGATTTCTAGGACAGTTAGGTTATATATTTGATTTTATTAAAATCTTTCGCAGCACTTTGAAGCACTGGCCAATCGAGCTGCTACGACTGGGCATGTTATTGATATCTACGCATGTGCATTAGATCAGACAGGTCTCCTGGAGATGAAGTGCTGCCCTAACCTTACTGGGTACGTATGTGCATATCTAATAACGACTGCTTACAGTGTGAACCAACACTGAGAGCTTAGGAAACGACACACTCACTCATGGTCTTCTGCTTTATGGCAACATTCCTGACAGCTCTGCTGCGTCTTCTTTGGAGCTCACGTTACATTTTTTTTTCTGAAAAGACAGGCTTATAAAGGCACAAGTTCTTTGGAAAAAGTTTATTCTAAAGTTTCTTAGTTGTTTTAGTAATGTTTTTGAGATAGCACATTGTAGCAGGCTTTCTTTGGTCCACCAACCATGGTGGAGACTCCCAAACCATGACCCAGAGACTTCTGATTAATTATGAATGATTGGCCTAGTTTAGGCTCATTTCAGCTTAGCTCTTTTAATTTAAATTAAGCTGTTTCTCTTTATCTACTTTTTGCCTCAGGGCTTTTTCCTTTTCTTTCTGTATGTCCTACTTTTCCTGCTTCTTCTGCGTCTGTCTGTCTGGCAGCTGCCTGCCTGGCTGGCCCCGGGCGTGTGCCTCTCTTTTCCCCTCGTTCTCTCCTCCTTCTCTCTTCTCCTGAGCCTAGATTTCTCCTCCTATTTATTGTCTTTCCTGCCAGCCCTGCCTGTCCTTTCTCTACCTAGCTATTGGCTATTCAGTTCTTTATCAGGTGCCTTAGGCAGGCAAGGTAAACTAGCAATATATCTTTTCACAATTAAACAAATGCAGCATAAACAAATGTAACACATCTTTTCCTAGTTAAAATAATATTCCCCAGCAGCACATCGTGAAATGTATCCATTTAAAATGTTTGATGAGGTTTTAGTACATTCACATATTATATGACCATTACTGTGATTGAATTTAGAACAATTGTCTGACCCTGGAGAGACTCTGCCTGTTACCTGTCACTTCCCATTCCTCTCTCCTTTCTCACCCCATCCTCTTGCCCTAGGCGATACTTGCCTCTTCTGGATGTTTCATGCAAGTGGAGTAATAAGTGGTGTTTGCTATTGGTTTCTTTAAAAAATATGTTTATGAATGTCTTGTGTATGTATGTATGTATGTGTGCTGTGTGTATGCCTGGTGCCCAAGGAGGTTAGACAGAGAGTTGGATCCCCTGGAATTGCAGTTTTAGAGGTTATGAGCCATCTTGTAGGTGCTGGGAACTGAACTGGGATCTTCTGCAAGAGAAACCAGTGCTCTTGACCACTCAACCATCTCTCCAGCCCACCACGGGCTTCTTTTATTCAGTGTGCGTTTTAAGTTTATGCACATTTATGATGTGCCAGTATTTCTTTTTATTGCTGAAAAAAGTGAAGTAGGGGTTCAGCTTCATTCAGTGTTCTCTTAGACATATACCTAGGGAAATGTAAACAACTAGGAGCTCAGTGAGGAAAAATACTAGAAGGTAAAGGCCATGGCCATCTGTGCTAACCATTACAGATACAAAATAATGCAGGATGGAGATTAAGTAATTCAGCATTGTAAAGGTCATTGAGAATCTTACTAAAAACAATGAAAGTTGACCTAGAGTGAATTAGAAAGACAACAGCGGGAGAGAGTTGGAAGAAGCTGATATGGACAAGAGCTTCTCAGGTATTAACTTGTACAAAATCTTGGGTTTCTTGTGAAAAAACCAGTGCTCTTTAGTATGTTTGAGATGGAGTTGTTGTTGGTGTTAATGTTGCTGGACCAAGGACCACACTTTGAGAAGTAGAAGTATAGACAACTTTTGTGGATACTTACTGAGAAAAGGAGCAGTCATTAATGCACGATGCATTATCAAGTATTTTACAACACGGATAATCTTAGATAATGCGTGTGAAAGGAGAAAATCTGGACCAGTTAACGGCCCAGTGGGTAAAAGCCCCGATGGCTAGCCTGAGGCCCTGAGGTGGATACGTTGGACCCACATGGTGGAAGGAGAGAACTGGTACCTGAAAGGTGTTCTCAGACCTTCACATGCACATTGTGTTGTGTGCATACCCATATACATAAGATAAATAAAGGTAATTGTATTTTAAATGAATTATTAATAGAAATAGAGTTAATTACATTTGTTTTAGGGGAATGTTTTTACTATTTGTTCATAGTGTAAGTAATTTATTTTTTTCAGGTAATACATGAGCCCAATTAATTGTGTTGTTATGTTGTGTTTGCCTTTTTCCTGTGCAGAGGATACATGGTAATGGGTGACTCTTTCAACACTTCCTTATTCAAGCAAACTTTTCAAAGAGTATTCACCAAAGATATACATGGACAGTTTAAAATGGGCTTTGGTGGCACATTAGAAATAAAGGTAAGAATCCAAACTTGACATGTGTGATATGTTATCAAGTGAGAACATTGTAGGCTTAATGGTAACTTTAAAACATTAGTCAAATTCAGATGTACTTTAAAAATACTGGTTACTTTTGACCTTGGATTAGAGATTTTGTTTCCCAGAGAAAGGTTTTGTCATTAAAAACCCATGAGACTGGGATCATTCTGAATAATGGTTAGAAAAGTAGATGTAAGTAAAGTTACTTATATTGGATATATATTTTCATTTTTTAGAGATAAGGTCTCATCAGTTTGTCTTCTAACTCCTGATATCAGCTTTCCAGGTGCTGTGATGCACGTGTGTTCTACTCTGCCTGGCACTACACATTATATTTCTTTTCATCCTAAATTTATATGTTAGTTTTTTTGTTTGTTTATTTGTTTGTCTTTTTTTTTGAGACAGGGTTTCTCTGTGTTGCCCTAGCTGTCCTGGAACTTGCTCTGTAGACCAGGCTGGCCTTGAACTCACAGAGATCCAGCTGCCTCTGCCTACCCATTGCTGGGATTAAAGGCGATCACCACCACGATCCGGCTATATGTTAGTTTTTATAATGGCAGAAATGAACTAACTTGAGAGGAAATTATTCTTTAGTTTTGAGATTAGTGTTGGTTGTATGTAAAATTCCATCATGAATTTCAAATATTGACTTAAAACACTTGGAAGCCTTTGTGTTAATTACATGTATATTGCAAAAACCCTGATTGTGAATTTTCATTAAATATTTCTTACCATGTAATCAGCATGATGGTAAGAAATTGTGGAGATGTGATTGGATCTGTAAGGTAGAGGTTTTGTTATTAGGGAAATTTCGTCTTGAGAGAGAGACTAAGCTAACGTATATGATTAAATGAAGTAACAGTAGAAAACAAAGTAGTGTAGAAGTTTAAGAGAAGTGAGAGCTGGGCATAGCGTCTCACGCCTTTAATTGCAGCCCTTGGGAGGCAGAGGCAGGGGGATATCTGAGTTTGAGGCCTGTCTGGTTTATAAAGGACTGCCAGGGCTACACAGAGAAACTCTGTGTCTCAAAACAGAAAATAAAACACCAGGGGAGTGTGGCTTGTATTATTTTCTGAAAGATGAGAGGAAAATGAATGTTATTCAGTAGCCCAAATTGAGGAGAATCCTGGAGGCGAGCATCAACATGAGACGTTTGGGAAGAATGCCTGGTGAGAGTGGACGGTTTGTGTTGAAATATTAGAACCATAGTATTAATTATGTGAGCTGCTTGTAGATTAGAGATACATGTATCTGTCATTTGAGGGTTAATGAAGAACCACTTTTCACTGTATAGCCTGGCTGGCCTGGAACTCACTATGTATGCCAGCTTGGCCTCAAATTCATAGAGCTCCACCTGACTTCATATCACAGTGTTAGAATTCATGGCATGTGCTGCCATGCCCAGCAAAGCAGATTTTTTTTTTCTCCAGTGCTGGGAATTGAACCTAAGGGCCTTTTCAGTGCTAATCCAGTGCTCTGTCACTGAGCTACAGTCCCAGCATTTTCTAATTTTTAGTTACAAGACAATGTAATGTCTTACATTTGGTAGCAGGAGAAACTGGGAAGAGACTAATCTTGGGGCTAGAGAGATGGTTCAGTGGTTAAGAGCACTGGCTGTTCTTCCAGAGGACTCAAATTTGATTTCCAGCTCATAACTGCCTGTAACTCTTGTTTCCAGCCATCTAGTGCTGCCTTGTCTCTGTGGGCACTAGACATGTACATGATATATATATATATGGCAAAACATTCCTACACATAAGATAATTAAAAAAGAGATCAATCTTTCGGACAGGATTTTGATGTATGCAGTTTGAATTTAAGGCATGGCATGACTTTGAAAGCATGGTCGGATTCCCACATGGAGTCCTCCTATGGCTGGTGGAAATAGAAGACTGGAATTAAATTAGAGCCTAATGTTTAATTATTTTTAATTTTAGCATATTTTCATTGCCTTGTTTTTGAGACAAGATTTTTCTGTGTAGCCCTGGCTGTCCTAGAACTTCCTATGTAGACCAGGTTGGCCTCAGCCTCACATAGATCCACTTGTCTTTGCCTCCAGGTGCTGGAATTAAAGGTGTCCCCCACCATACCTGAGTCTTCACTGACTTTCGAGTTTTAAACATGGAAGAATGGCTTATATTCTTAAACACTTATAAACATTTGAACTTATTAAAATTTTTATTATTTATTAATGTGTGTGTGTGTGTGTGTGTGTGTGTGTGTGTGTGTGTGAGCACATGCTCATGCTATGATGCTTGTATGGAGGTCTGAGGGCAACTTTGAGGAGTTGGTTATTTCTTCCTACCATGTGGTTCCTGGGATTCAAACTCAGGTGGTCAGGGTCGGTGGCAAGTACCTTTATCCACTCAGCCATCTTTCAAGCCCTGTCTTTATCCTTGAGGGAACCAAATGTACCATGTTCTTTTTTACAGACCTCAAGGGAAATAAAGATTTCAGGAGCTATTGGACCCTGTGTGTCTCTTAACTCTAAAGGACCCTGCGTGTCTGAAAACGTAAGTAATGTTTGTTCTAAAAAACACAGTTAATTTCTAGGCTAACACAAAGACAGGCCAATCATGGAAGCCTGTGATTTTCCTTTTCAACTGTTGTATGTGGTTGAGCTTCTGTCGTACACTTCCATTGTGGTTGTTCTTTTCCTACCACCAGTGCTCTGTTTCATATGGCTAAGCTATTCCTTGTGCTAGTTGTGCTCTTATATAAATTCTCATACCTTGAACATTTTTAGGTTTCTTAAAGCCAAAATTAATTTCAAGTGGCGTTTGTCACCATAATTAACAACAGAACAACCAAATCAGAGAGATTTAGGTTTCAATCCCTTTTTCTCTGCCTGTTGAGAGACTGTAATGCATTCCAAAATTACAGTCATGTAGTTGTAGATAGGATGATAAGACAGCACAGAATAGACAATCAGCTTTCAAAAATGACAAAGCAAAAAAAAAAATCAGTTTATATGCAGTTTGTGTGGTAAAGATTTGTGTCTGCATTTTCTTGGCATTTAGAATGCTTATAATTCTGATGCAGAGGACCTAGTCATATATGCATATATATAGGATCCCTTGACACAGATAGGAAAGTTGGGTGGAAAGGTAATGTTACTGGTTAATCACTTGTTAAATAGTGCATGCTTCAAAAAACCTTGTATCCTTTTCATTTACTTAGTAAACCTTTTAATAATCTTAATGTTTTTGTCATGCAAAATGCTTAATTGTATTTAATTATGTGTTTGTGATATGGTGTTAAAATTTTTAAGCTCTTAAGATTTATTGAATAAATCTGAAAGCTGTGTGCTTTTTCTTACTGGAGGCTTATCCCTGCTTTTCTTCTTCCTATAAATTAATAAATAATGTTCTTTAGCTTCCAAGCACCCTGTCTTCTTTTTTTATAGGAGATTGGAACAGGTGGCACTTGTCAGTGGAAGATATGTGGACTCAGTCCCACTACAACCTTAGCCATGTATTTTGAAGTTGTTAATCAGGTATGACTGCTTACATTTAAAAAAAAACATGTTTTTGGTATTTTGAGACAGAGTATGTAGCTCTGGCTCTCTGGAACTCACTATGTAGACCAGACCGGCCTCGAATTCTTAGTGCTCTGCCTGTCTCTGCCTCCCAAGTGCTGGGTTCAAAGCATGTTCCACCCTGTCTGGCTGACTGACTGCTTTTTCATATTGAAAGATAAACAAACACTAAACTTAGACACTGAATCTTTTATATGAATTGGAGGATTTATTTTCTAGTTCTGCAAACCATGTCATTGGTATTTGGATAGTTGGCAATGAATCTGTAGATTGAATTGGGTAGTGTGGACATTTTAACAATACTGATTTTCCTGTCAATGAACAAAGACATCTTTCCATTTGTTTAATTTCTTTTATCCTTGTTTGGATTTAAAATAGGTATTTTTTTACCATTGTAAATGGGATTATTTTCTCCTCTCCCCACCTCCCTCCCTCCCTCCTTCCCTCCCTTCCACAGCAGTGCTAGGGATTGAACCAAGTCTTTCCTCTGGCTGGGTAGATGTCCCACTATTGAGCTCTCTATGTCTAGCCCTTGATTTCCATTTCAGAGAGTTTGGTATAGGTGTATGACAGTGTTACTGATTTCTTTTAGCTAGAGTCTTATGTAGCCAAGATGCCTTGAATTCCCTATGTAGGTGATGATGGCCTTGAACTTCTCAACTTTTTCTGATCCTCTGCCTTTCAAGTGCTGGGATTACAGGCATATGGCAACATGCTTGTTGTTTTTTTCTAAAATTTATTTTAAAATTATGTGTGTGTGTGTGTTGGGTTTTGTGCCTATGTGTACAAGAGCCCACAGAAGCCAGAGACATCAGATTTCCTGGAGCTGTAGTTACAGGTGGTTGTAAGCCATCTAGTGTGGGTTCTGAATTCAAAGTTGAGTCCTCTGTAAGAGCAGTGTTTACTTTTTTTGTTTTTGTTTTGTTTTATTTCTCAAGACAGGGTTTCTCTGTGTAACAGGTCTGGCTGTTCTGGAACTCTGTAGAGCAGCCTGGTCTTGAACTCTCAGAGATCAACCTGCCTCTGCCTCCTGAGTGCTGGGAATAAAGGCATGTACCATCACTGTCTAGCCAGAATTCACTCCCCCACCCCCCCAATTAAGGTAAAATTTATTTCCTCCTCATGCCAGCTTAATGTAACAAGGTGATTTTTTTTTAAATTAAATTAATTTATTTATTTTACATCCTGACTGTAGCCTCCCCTCCCTCCTCTTCTCCCATCCCCTCCCAATTCCCCTCTACCCTACCCACCCCCCCACCTCTCCTCCGTATTTGCTCAGAAAGGGCCAGGCCTCCTATGGGCATCAGCAAAGCATGGCATATCAAGCTGCCTTAAGACCAAGCACCTCCCCCTGTATTCAGGCTGGGCAAGGCAATCCAGCATGAGGAACAGGTTCCCAAGAGACAGACAAAGCACCAGGGACAGCCCCTGCTCCCACTGCCAGGAGTCCCACAAGTAGACCAAGCTACTCAACTGTCACATATGTGCAGAAGGCCTAGGTCAGTCCCACGAAAGCTCCCTGGTTGTTGTTTCAGACTCTGTGAGTTCCCATGAGCCAGGCAGCGGTTTCCAGACAGGCTGGGTAACAAGGAGGGCCTGAGTGGGGCACATATGGATCTGCCTGGGAAGTGGAAACAGGAGATCTGCAGGGGAACTGGGACAGGGTGGGCATGGGAACTTGAGGGATTGGGTTGTGGGGTGGACAGAGGGAAGAGTGCTGAGAGACATGACTGGAAAGGGGGGCTTAATGGGGTCAGGTAGAAGCCTGATGCCAGGAAACTCAGAGCTACAAGGATGGCCCCAGCTAAGACTCCTGACAGCAGTAGATGCATAGCCTGAACTGGCCATCCCCTGTGATTGGATTGGTGACAATCCCTGTTGTCATCGGAGAGCCTTCATCCAGTGACTGATGGAGGCAGATTCAGAGGTCCATTGGATCTTTTGGCCCATGCTTGGGAGTCCTGCTGAGGAGAGGGAGGAGGGATTGTAGGAACCAGGGGGGTCAGGGAAAACCCACAGTATTTACTCTTAATTGCTGTCTTATCTCCAGCTTCTCCCTCTCCCAACATTAAAAAGAGCTTATTTTTTTTCATGATTTTTAATATTTTTAGTGAATGTGTAGAGATCTCTACATGAGAGACAGGTTGTGTTATTTTAGTGACAGTTTGACTTCCTGTTCCAATTTCGATGCTCTGTTTTCTTCTTCTTGCCTGATTTTGTGCCTAGGACTTTATGTAGTACAATGTTTAGTGACTGGTAAAAATAGGAATCCTTATTTTATTCTAGACATTAGAGAGAAGCTCATTTTCTCCTACTAAGGTGTGATGTCATTTGTGGCCTTTTTAAATGCATGGCCTTTTGTTATGTTGAAGTAGAATTCTTCTATACATAATGTGTTTATCATTCTTATTAAAGAGTGCTGAATTTTACCAAATGCCTTTTCTGCATCTATTGAGGTGACGTCATATGCCTTTTGTTTTACACTTTATTGATATAGTACTATCATATCATTTATTCATTTGCATGTGTTGAACCACTCCATAGGAAGAATCCCACTCTGAGAAGATTAGTATTAGTTCTTTGTTGCTGCTGTAGTTAGCAGTGTGAACCAGGGAGAGTGGGGGCCTAAAAACGAGGCAGACTAAAGTCTCATACAATAGCCAACTTTATTCAGAGCATCAGACAGTTTATACTCTGAGGGTTAAGAAGAGTCACCTGAGTAAAGTGGACAATGACAAGGACAGGCTGCATGTGGCAAAATCATGTTTTCCATAGAGGCATATAAACAGATGATAGCCAGCTGTAATGCATCATTTAAATGAATTCTCCTATCCCCTACATTTGGGAGGGTCAGCAAAGCACATTCCAGGAACAGCCCAAGTTATGGAGGAACAGAGATTACAAGACTTCTGTCTTGTTTTCTCACAAGGTCTCAGAAGTCTCACCTAGCTTTGTTCATGGACTGTGTTCTGACAGTTCTTTAAATATTTATCGGGCTCTGTAGTGAAGACTTCTGTCTTAGTTAGACACCATGACTATGGCAACTCTTATAAAGGAAAACATTTAATTGGGGGTGGCTTACAGTTCAGAGAGTTAGTCCATTATTGTCATGGTGGGAAGCATGGTGGCATGCAGGCAGACATGGTTCTGGAGAGGTGGCTGCTGAGAGTTCTACATCTGGATTGGCAGATATCAGGAGGAGAGAGTGACACTGGGCCTAGCTTGAGCACCAGAAATCTCAAAGCCATCTCCAGAAATCTCAAAGCCCATCTCCAGTGACATACTTCCTCCAACAAGGCCACATTTCCCAACAGTGCCACACCCTATGAGCCTATGGGGACCATCTTCATTCAAACCACCATAGCATCTGACACTGGGCTTTATTTTATATTTATTTTATGTGTGTGAAATTTATTTTATGTATGTTTTGCTTGAATGTATGCATGTGCACCACATGTGTGCCTGGTGCCTGAGAGTCCAGAAGAGAGCATTAGATGGCTAGAGTTGGAGTAATGGATGATTGTGAGCTGCCATGTGCGTTCTGGAAACTGAACCTGGGTCCTCTGGAAGGACAGCCAGTGTTCTTAACTGCTGAGCCAGCTCTCAAGCCCTTGGGCTTTTCCTTGCCCTGAAATTTATTTTTTTTTTAGTGCTAGAAAATATGTAGTCTTTGATACTGTGTCATGGCCATAGTAGATTTTGCTTTTGATTGTTAGTAGATTTTAGATTTTGTTCTTCTTTATTTTGTACAGCATAACGCTCCAATTCCTCAAGGAGGACGAGGTGCAGTTCAATTTTTGACCCGGTATCAGCACTCAAGTGGGCAGAGACGTATCCGAGTGACCACAATTGCTAGGAAGTAAGTTTTTATTTTATTTTATTAGAGGTTTATTTATGTATAAAAACTATTGTAGGTCATACTCTCAATCTCGGTATCTTCCTTGGGTAATGTTTATCACTAGAAAATAAATATTTATGGTTAAGGGTTTATTTACGATTTGTTTCCTTCAAATCTAGCTTATTTTGTAGAATAGCCAGTGATAAGTGTAATAGCAGTTTGTTAAAAAGTACTTCTAGAACAGTCAGGGCTGCATAGAGAAACTGTCTTGAAAACATAACAAAACAAAAAGTACTCCTCATGGTTGGGAAGAAAGCCCAGTTGGTAACATGCTTTCCTTGCAAGCATAAGGACCTGAGATTGATCCCCAGAACCCATGGGAAAAAAAGGTGGATGTGGTGGAACCTACGTGTAATCCCAGCTGTGGGAGATGGAGACGGGTGAATTGCTGGGACTCACTCTCCTGCTAGCCTAGCCAGTTTGGTGACCTCCAGGCCAGTGAGAAATCCTGTCTCAAAAAACAAGGTGTCTGGCTTCTGAGGATGAAACCTGGGATTCTTCCCTGTCTTCCATATCCTTGTGCACAAATGTGCAACCACACATGCACACGAGTGCTCCAGAGTCACACACTTAAAGCGTGATTTTTATGACCAGGTATGGTGGCACACACTTGTAATCCCAGCACTTGGGAGATAGAGGCAGGAGGATCAGGAGATGTAGGTCATTCTCAGGGAGTTTGAGACCAGCCTGGCAAACATGAAACTGCCTCAAACACACACACACACACACACACACACACACACACACACACACACACACACACACACCAGGCTGGAGGAATGGCTCAGCAGATAAGAGCACTTGCTGCTGTTGGAAAAGACTCAAATTCAGAGTCCAGCATCCGTGTTGGGTAGTTAACAACTGCCTATAACTCTGGTTTCAGGGGATCTAATGCCCTCTTACGACCTCTGCAGGCACCCACCCACACATACACAGACAGGTTTACATATACACACTCCTAAATCAAAATTAATAACAACAAAAAAAATAAGTGAACAAATTATATTTACCTTATCCCCATGGGGAGAATCAAACATTGTATTTAGTAGTCACTAATATACATATATATATATATATACATTATATATGTACACATACACTTTTATACATGCGTACACATATGTGAAGTATATATCATATATACTTAATATAGTGCTATGATTAATGACATTTCATTTCAGCTGATGGTTAGTCTATAACTATAATTTCCCATGTGTTATTAATGCTCTAATTCTTTTATCATACCATCATGCAGCTCCTGCTTTGTGGATTAGGTGCTATTAGGGGCTTGATCCACTTTGATGGTGTGGTGTAGACTGCTCTTCAAACTGTCTGTGTTGAAGGGTTAGTTGTGGTTTTTCTTCTCATCCTTTGGAATGAATGCTTTTACAATAAAAGTGAGTTAGTATAAAAACAAAAAGTTTAAAGGCCACTGAAATCACATTTTCTTATTTTTAATTGCTTGGTTTGTCAGGCATAAAATTATCCAACATACACACAAATACACGTAAAACTGTAAGCGAGCACCCTCAATTAATTGTTTTCCTTCTAAGACTTGCCGTGGTCATGGTGTCTTTTCACAGCAATGAAAACCTTAACTGAGATAGGCTACATAGTGAGCTCCAGGCCAGCAGGGCCTACACAGTAATGCATTGTTTATAATATCAACCACTCAGACTGAGATTCTCACTTTAATTTTTTTCAAATCTTTTTTCCCTGTATATGTGTGTGTGTGTGTGTGTGTGTGTGTGTGTGTGTATGTATGTGTGTGTGTGTGTGTGTGTGTGTATGTATGTGTGTGTGTGTGTGTGTGTGTGTGTGTGTGTGTGTTTGTATGCACACAGGTACACTCATGCATGTAAGATTTTGTGGAAGCCAGAGGTCAACATCAAGTACCATTTTCTATCACTTTTCATTTTAGTTAGTGCTCGATACAAAATGTCTCTTACTGCACCCTGAGATTGCTGCTTGCTCTAGACTGGTGGCCAGCAAGCCCCTGGGATCTGCTTGTCTGTGCTTTCCTAGCACTAGGTTACAGGCCTGCCTCGGCATCAAGCTTTTTACATGGGTGCTGGGGATAGGAACTCAGGTCCTTATGATTACAAAGGCAACACTTTATCCGCTGAGCCATTTCCCAGCCCAGCCCATCACTTCATTAGCGTATGTAATTTGTACAGAGTGCTGGGTTTCCTTATGACCTTATGTACTTTGGTCATGTCCTTCTTGTTTTCCTTTCTTGCTCTCCCTTTTCCCAATCCCTTCCTCGTCTGTGATAGTCCTGCTTTTACTGTTGCCTGTTACTGACCCCCCTAATCCCATGTATGGAAGGAAATGCAATACTTGTCTTTATGAGATTGACTTACTTTGATTAACATAATGGCTCTCTAGTTATCCATTTTCCTGGTGTATTTTCATTCTCCTTTACAGTGGATAAATCTCTGTAGTGTATCTAATGCCACATTTTCAACCCCTTCCTTCTTTTTCCTTTTCCCTCTATAGCTCAGGCTGGTCTGAAGTTTGCAGTGATCTCTCTCGTCAGCCCCCTCCCTGACCTCCATGTAGTTCTGACTGTTCTGGAATTCACTATGTAGATCAGGCTGGGGTTAGAGGCATGCAACCACAAAGTCCAGCCTGCCTCAGCTTCTTATGTCCTAGGATCATAGGCCTTCACCACTGTGCTCAGTGTGACGTTTTCTTTGTCCATCCATTCATTACTGGGTGCTTAAGTTGGTTATGTAATGTAATGTGATGAGAATACATAGTAGACACAGATGTGTAGGTGTCTCCCCTAAGGGCTGACTGATTCTTTGAGAGTGGTTTAGGTGGATCATATGGAAGTTTTTTTTAAAAAGTATTTTATTTTTGAATTATGTGTGTGCTTGTGTTTCTGTGGGAATATGTGCATGTGAGTGTAGGTATCTGTGGAGGTAAGAAGAGGGCATCATACTGGAGCTGGAATTACAGGCAAACATGAGTCCTAGATATGGGTGCTGGGAACTGAGCTCAAGTTCTCTGGTAGGGAAGCAGGCGCTCTTAGCTGCTGAACAGTCTCTCCAGCCCCAGGTGTGGTAGTTTTCATCTTTTGAGGAGACTTACTACTGCTTTCCATGATTTTGCTTAACCTCTTTTGTTTCTTGAAGACAGGGTCTCATGTATCTCAGGCTGGCCTCAGATTTGCTGTACAGCTGTGTCTGGCTTTGAATTCCTGATCTTTCTGTCTCTAACTCCCAGGTTTTGGGATTATAGGCTTGTACTGTCAGGTTGAAGTCCCTCACTTAACTTTTGATCTGTCTTGGTCGTCAGTGTATTAACAGGGAAAGAGAAGAGTAGAAAGCAGTTTTAGATATGGGATTTTTATCACTGATGATAGAACTAAAGACTAATGAGAACAAAATTCTGATGTTTTGTTTACCACAGTTGAGAATAAAACCTTTATTTTTATATTTTAAATTTTTGCTTTTCTAAAATTGAATATGATAAAATTCAACATAGAATTATGTAGTAAGATAAAGACTAATACTGCCATGCAGTGACATGGGCAAGAAAAATGCCCTCCCCCCACTCGCCACCTGGGGCAGGCCAGAGAGCTGGCCTTGGGAACACTAGAGTGGGAGAGGTGGCCCTGACCCTCACCAGCTGCACCACTCGGGGACATGAGATTGGGAGAGCAGAAGAGTGGCCCCTTACCTCATCTGGGCAGTACAATAGAGCTGGTGGTCCTGGTGGTGTGGGTACATGTGAGCTGGCCCTGAGGGCATGAGAGTGGGAGAACTGGCCCCACCCCTTGCTGCCTGCATCATGAGTGAGCTAGCTGAGGCAGCACTAGAGAGCTCACCCTGGTGGTGAAGGTGTGGGAGAGCTGGCAGTCTGACCAATTTAGCTACCATACAGGCCCAGAGTCAGAGCTATGAGTTGACCAGCTCCAACATCCATCCCACTTATGAACTGCTGGGGCATGAGAGGGGGCCAGTCCTGTAGATCCAAAGCTGCAGGATCTCCAAGAGACAGAGCAACAACAGGATATCCAAGAGGAGTCCCAGTGAGGATCCAGTATTGACAGTGTAGCAGGAGCCAGAGGTCTCGAACTGGACCAATGGTTTATTGAAATGAACATTTGCAAGTAAAGATGTCTGGACTAAAGGGTATATTGTGTGACTCACAGTGACACACTACAGCTTCCATGATGAGATTTATGTTTGTTTGTATGTATGTTTTATCTGTTTTTTTAAAAAAAATTATTTTTGGGGGAGGTTGCAAGGGCAGAGAGTGGATACAAAGGGACAGAGAGATGAGTGGGATTGGGGTGCATGATATGAACTCCTCAAAGAATCAATAAAAAGTTAAAGATAAAGACTGATAGAAATTAGTATTTGTCTATACACATGTATATGGTATTCTCTCTATATAGTATGTATTTATGTGTATGGACTTTTTTATGTAAAAAGAATTCTTAGGAATGATGTCACCATCAGGATTTCTATATCATACACATTCCCTGATGCTATTTATTAAAAAAGATCTTGATTTGTTATTTATATGTGCACATGTGCAGGTCACTGTAGGCAAATAGAGGTCAGAGGAGGGCTCTTAGGAGTCAGTTTTCTCCTGCCACATTGTGGGACCTGGTACTTGAACTGAGGTTGTAGGTCTTTGTGCTGGTTTGTCTACCCACTGAACCATCCTCCTGACCCATTCTATTTACTTATCAAAATCTTGATGTCTTAAAGAATATGTTTGGAGAAGTTCCTTTAGAGTTATTTTAGAAAATATATTAAGGTGTTTTTTTTTTTATGAAAATCAGTGTAATGAACAGCTATTTGTGATGTTTTAATAATGCTAATTAATCTGTGTAGTATTAGAATTTTGAAATGTTGAGGATGCTTTCTGTATTCTCTAAGTGTAGCTCTGTGTAGTAGCCAACTGTGGTATTATGATATAATTCATTTCTGTTTCTGTGCTTTCTTATTTCTTTAGCTGGGCAGATGCTCAAACTCAAATCCAAAACATTGCTGCATCTTTTGACCAGGAAGCAGCTGCCATTCTCATGGCCCGGCTGGCAATATACAGAGCAGAAACAGAGGAAGGGCCAGATGTGCTTAGATGGCTGGACAGACAACTCATTCGACTGGTAAGAAGAGGACATTGTCAGCTTTCCTTTGTAGTAAATGTCCTTTAAAGCACAGACAGTGGGTGGGAGAACTGTATGAAGAACTAAGTCAAAGTATGAACTAGTGAATAGAAGTGTTCTACTCACTTCCTTGAAAATGAATGGTAGTTATGCTACCTATTATTTTTGTGATGTGGAATAGTGTGGAAATTAATTTTATGTTACTAATTCTATGAATTTTGTTTTTGTTTTGAGATAGAGTCTCTGTATAGCCTTGGCTGGTCTGGAGCTTCCTATTACTCTAGTATGTGTGTGATTAGTCTTTACTCTGGCTTCTATTTTCTGTTTTAATTTCAGTTTAATATCACTATGTAGACTGTCCTTAAACTTACTCTCATATCCTGGAACTATAGGCTTAAGCAGTTCTTAACATTTCATTTTTACCTTGTAAACTCTATCCTGTACTTTTTTATTCTCTCTTCAACTTAAACACATGGTTGAGAATTCTCTGTTAGCTACCAAGAGAGCTGCCTTTAACCTTTCCCTCAGGTGTCACAGGTGAGCTTGGTTGGAATTAGCTACTTTTGCAGTATTGTCTAGATTTCTCCAACCTAAGATTACCCTCTTCTCCCAACACCTCTTAGTGAAGAAAGCGGTGTTGTGATATTCAATATGTCTTTTCAAATGAGCTTTAACCTTGGACAGCCACCAATGATGGAACACTGTTGCCACCAAGGCTGGCACAGGTCCTCCCTGGGCCTTTGATTCTAGATGGGGAAAAATGATTAAGAATCTTACTTGTGCTTCTTTAAAACAATGGGATATATTTATAGTAGAAAAATTTCCTTGTCTGTCACTATCAATAGATCCATATACATTCCTGAGCCTCCAACCTAAATACAAAAGCTGTTTCCAGTTTATTGCACACACCTCCTAGTATCATGTGGCATGGAGCCAGTGCTTTGAGTCAGTGCACTGTTTTAAATGTCTTTTTATTTATTTATTTTTTAAAAAAACATTTCTTGTGTTGGTGATCATACTCAAGCCTTGTCCATCATGCTGAATGCATAGTTCTAGCAATGTGCTCTCAAATAGGGGTGTTTCTATTTCCTAAGTTGCATTTTGCCCTAGGATTTTACTGACTGTAATTTTATATGTTGGTGTATCTGGGATCTGACCAACCATGTAAGCTTTCCTTCTGTGGATAGTAAGTTGTATTCTGAAATAGTCTTATTTATTTATTTATTTGGGTTTTTGGGACAGGATTTCACTGTGTAACAGCCTTGGCTGTCTTGGAACTAGCTCTATAGACCAGGCTGGCCTCAAATTCACAGATATCTGCCTGCCTCTGCCTCTAGAGTGCTGGGATAAAAGGCATGCACCACAACCTGACCTTGACTTTGTCTTCATAGGTGCCCTATTGTTTTGAGATTCTAAAAGCTGAAGTCTCTAGTGTATGTACTTGGGCAGTGGCTGTGATTTGTAGTAAAGTGCTCTTTCCATGTTGCTGGAGTCATAGGTTGTCACATATGACACTAGAATTTTATAGTGCACTCTGCATTATCAACAAAGCCCACCAAACCTCTTTTATTGAGAGAAAAAATAATTTTTTCTTTGTCCTTTGCTGGACAAAAGACTCAGGACTGTAATTTTTTTAAAGAGTTCTTAGCAGGTTTAGGCTTCTTTTCTATCTCACATCTCCCTTCCCAAACGTCTGCAATTGTCTGGTATATTTTAAAAAGGGAAACACTAATAAAAATCAAAATGTCCTAGTGAATAACTGAATTAGACAATTGCATGAGGCACAAAATTAGTTTCTTCACCATGTATAGCCAGCTGTTAGTCACACACTGAACGTTTTGCAACACAGCACAGCAGCAAGGCAGCTGAGCTAGAGAACAGGTTATGGATGGAGTCATGGAGAGTTTACTCTGATCTTGTGTCACATCAAGAGGAGACTAGTGGAGGTAATTCGGGAGAAAGGCCAATACAGTCAAACCACTGTTGTACTTTTTGAGAAACATCTATTCTATTTCTTTGTGCCTTAGCTGTATGGTGTCCAGAACGGAGAATGGCACCATCCAAGTATTAGTCACATTTCCTTTGCCACAACACAGAAAGGGTTTACTTGGGCTCATCATTTTAGAGCTTTTGGGTTGTGATCCTTGGCCCTGTTGCTTTATAGCTTGTTTTGATGTTACAGTGAGAAAGGGAGACTTTTTGTACAGTTCCCTTCAAGGCTTGCAGTGAGGAAGGGAGACTTTTTGTACAGTTCCCTTCAAGGCATGCAGTGAGGAAGGGAGACTGGTTGTATAGTTCCCTTTAGGGCCTGCCCTCAGGGATCAAAATACCTCCTATTAGGCCTTTTTCCTCCCACTGGTGCTGTGAACTGGTAACCAAGCCTCCAACACATGGGCCTCCAGGGCAGAGACTTTTGCTTGACAAAGTGAGGCTGGTGGTTAAGGTTCATTGCCTGTTGTAGTAAGAGTTCATGATCGTGCAAGGATGCCCCTTGTCATATTCTCATAGGTGACTTGCTTCCCTGTTGCCTGTGTGAGTGACCTTATTTCATTCTAATTTTTGCTTCTGTAAATCCTTTTCTTTATTAGACTTTTTTTTTCTTTTGGGCACTTTCAGTATGGCAAACTTTGGACCAGCAGCTTACTTTTGTAGCTGCTGTGGTGTGTTGATTGTGCATTGTTCTGTCCTTGGCCAGTATTGAAAAAAGATACTCTGATAGTCTTAGGAAGCTTCTGTTGGCCTCTCCCTTCTCCCCCCATTGACATTTACATATTCCTTATTTGCTACAAAAGACATTTGCTTAAAATAAATCTAAACATTTTGGAGCAAGTTGTTGTCTTTCTGAAATTCAAATGGTTTTTTGGTTGTAATTAGTCTCTTGCTAAGTTAATAATATAGTATTCCAACTTTACCCTATCTTAAGTATCTGTTTCCTAAAAAGTTAGCAACTTTTTATATATAGAATTTTATGGGTAGAATTTTAGTTATTATACCAGGAACAAATCACTAATATTTTATTTTATTTAGTGTCAGAAATTTGGAGAATATCACAAGGATGACTCAAGTTCCTTCCGGTTTTCAGAAACATTTTCCCTTTATCCACAGGTAAGCTATTCAAGGAACATGCTCTTCTCTTGTTACCAATAGCACTGAGTTTCATCTTTCTTTTTGTTTATCTTTTAATAATCATCTATGAACATATTTTATTGGATTATTCTTTTAATTTTGGGATAACTCAGAAATTAATTTTATGCTCTGTGGTTAATGAAAAGAATACAATATCCCCGTATGGTCCTTACAAATAGTCACTATTTATGGTGCCTGAAAACTTAACTGAAGCTGTGTGTGTAAGCAAGGCTAAAGCCCATTAGCATGCCATTGAAGGTAAGAGGTTCCAGTTACAGCTATGCCAAAAGAAGGTGTGTGCTGTAATTTTACTGAGGAGATAATCTGGTGGCATATAGTCAGCACTGAGACCAATTTTAGAGTGCCATACCAGGTAGGAGACGTGAGCTTAACTTGCCTTACAGCACCTTCACCCTGTGTGTGTGTGTGTGTGTGTGTGTGTGTGTGTGTGTGTGTGTGTGTGTGTGTTTTCCTGTTTTTGAGACGGAGTCTCGTTTTGTAGGCAGGGTTCATTTTGAACTTGTCATGTTCTTGCCTTCGTCTTCCAAGTGCTGGGGTTACACACTTGTATCTTTAGTGCTTCAGTACAGTTCATGTTTGACTATAAAAGCTTTGTCCTGAAACTTCAACTTTTAATGTTTTCCTTTTGATCTTTTGAAACAGGGTTTGTCTGTAGCCCTGGTTGTCCTGGATCTCACTCTGTAGACCAGGCTGGCCTCAAACTCAGAGATCCCCCTGCTTCTGTCTCCTAAGAGCTGAGATCAAAAGTGTGCGCCATTATCATACAGCCCTTTTGTTTCTCTTGAGGCAAGGTTTCCAGCCTAGGTATGCCTTGACCTCCCCAAGTAGCTTGTTATTTGGGTGCCAGAGCAGAACTCCAGTCCCCATGCTAGCAGGCTCTCTTAACTGTAGAGCTGTTTCACCAGCCCAGACATAGCTCATAAGTATGAGGACAAGCTTTCTTGGGATATACTTTAGAATATTGTTTTGAAAAAGACATTTATATTTTTATTTTATGTGTCTATGTATGTGCCTGTATGAGTTTCTGTGCACCATGTATGTGCAAGTGTCTGCAGAGGCCAGGGCTTCTGATACACTGAAATGAAGTTACAGGGACTTGTGAACCAAGTGTGGGTTCTGGTAACTGA
The DNA here is from genome assembly GCF_949786415.1 of Peromyscus eremicus. Taxonomy (NCBI): domain Eukaryota; kingdom Metazoa; phylum Chordata; class Mammalia; order Rodentia; family Cricetidae; genus Peromyscus; species Peromyscus eremicus. The sequence goes on along the minus strand of NC_081430.1, from coordinate 28,391,030 downwards.
AGCCCCAATACCCCTCAGTCCATTAGTAAGTGCACTTAAGTGCTAAGCTATCTCTGCAGTCCTACTACACAGAAGGTGTTTTTATTTGTGTGTGTTGCCAATGTGATGCAGTAATATAACCAAGTGTTTTGTTATGGAACTGCTATTGCCATATTAAAATCAGTAAAAGCTATCTCACCTGTTTTGTCTTGTAGTTTATGTTTCACTTGAGAAGATCTCCTTTCTTGCAAATTTTTAACAATAGTCCTGATGAGAGTTCATATTATCGTCACCATTTCATGCGTCAAAATCTAACACAGTCTCTAATCATGATTCAGCCCACTCTGTATGCCTATTCTTTTAGTGGCCCAGCAGAGGTAAGAGGAAAAAACAAGAGAGTTGATTTGTCTTTTTACTGTGATGTGTGGTATTAACAAAGTGAAAACAACTGTTGTTTTGAAATGAATTTGGAATGTTAAATTATGATTGCAAGATATTAATTTAAAAATATTTAAGTGTTCCCTGTGTAGTAGGTGGTGTGGTAGGTTATATCATTAAATAATGCAAAGGTATTATAGAAGATACTCTTGGGTGACTGTTTAGTGTTTTGCTGGCAAAGCTCAATAGAGTTTATGATTAGTCTTTGAAGGCTCAGAAATGATCATGGTTCTGGAGGAGATGGCTAACTTCATAGCTTCATGTCTGGCACGACATTCTGTCATAGTCAAGTCACTACCTTGTTTTCTTTTCATCCTTTGAGAATGTACGATACAATTGATCTTAAAAATATGTATTTGGAAGAGTGATAAATTCACCATTTGAGTTGTTTTGGGAAACTGGTCTTCATATTTTTATCTATAATCAAGTAAATAGCTTTTCCTTATGGTAATTTGAATTGTCCATTTTACCATTTAAAACTATGTAATCACCTTTAATCCTAGCACTTGGGAGGCAGAGGCAGGCAGATCTCTGTGAGTTTGAGGCCAGCCTGGTTGGTCTACAAAGCAAGTTCCAGGACAGCCAGAGTTACACAGAGAAACCCTGACTCGAAAAACAAAAAACAAAAACCAAACAAAAACAAAAACCTAAAAACCTGTGGGAGGCCAGCTCCCACCTTTTTTAAGGGTTCTTAGGAAGAGGAGAGAGGAATGAGAAAATAACTAGAAAGAGAGACCTAGCCGATGAAAAGAAAAACAGAAACTCAGGATTAATACCCGACAGCCTCGAAGGTTTATTCAAAAGTCTTTTTATAACATACCAAGGGGTGACCTTTCCCTTGCTAGATCACAATACACCGTACAGCCAAGTGTAGACCCACTCAAACACCTGGTAACCACGCCTGTGGCCAAATCATCTCCTTATTCAGCCCTGCTGGGTAAAGCAAGCTCTGATTCTCTGACCCTGAGTGATTTGGGCCTCCACAAAAACCTATATAATAATATAATAAATATATTTGGAAACAGTACCTTAGGGAAGGTCAGTATATTTGGTTGTTTATTATATCTTTTGGATTGTTATATCTCAAGTCTCATAAAATAGTGAGTAAAATGATGCCCTTTTTGATTACTTTTTTTTGTCTTTTTGAAACAAGGTTTCTCTCTGTAGCCCTGGCTGTCCTGGTTCTCACTCAGTAGCCAAGGCTGGCCTTTAACTCACAAGAGATCCGCCTGCCTCTGCCTCCCAAGTACTGGGATTAAAAGCATGCGCCACCACCATGCCTGGCTTGTTTCTACCTGTTGCACTGGAGAGTTGAAGAATAGCTTAGAAGAGAACTGAGTCCTTCCTCTCGAGCACCTGTCCTTGTCCAACCCCAGCCATTGGGTAACTGCATTTGCGTAATGCTTTGCTTTTAGAGTTAGTTTCTTTCTCTCTCCATTTTTTTCTTCTTCTATCTGGGACATTCTCTTCAACATAGTAACTTTAATAACACTCACCTTTAAAAGCAAATCATCAAAAACTTGCTTTGTCTCCTTCATTTTCTCTAATTATCACTTGATTTCTCTGCTCCCTGACACAGTTAAACTCAAAGTTATTTGTTGTCCATGCTAAAAGAGTATTTTCTTTTAAATTTGAATTTTTTGATTTCTGAGCATCATGTGTGTGCTTGGTGTCTGAGGAGGCTAGAAGAGGGTGTCGGATCTCTGGAAGTAGAGTTACAGGCAGTTCCCAGTCACCATGTGGTTTCTGTGCCATCTCTCCAGCCCCCACACTTTAAATTTATTTTTACATATGTGTGTGTATGTGTGTCACTATGTGCACATGCATGCGGGTGGTCATGGAGGACACGGGAAGCTGTTGTGTCCACTGCAGCTGGAGTTACCTGGAGTTGTGATTGCCTGATGTGAGTTCTGGGGACTGAACTCAGGACCTCTGAAAGAGCAACAAGTACTGTCTGTTCTCTCTCTAACCCTGTTGTCTATGCTTTCTGACTTCACATTCTCTTCTCAACTTATATGCAGCAAGCTTGTTGAACAGTTTCCTTCAAGGAACTCTGCACAGCATTTCTCTGGAGAGGACTCTTCCCTTCAAAAACTTTTGCTCTGGGCTTTTGTCACCTACTATTCCTTCCCAGTTTCTTTCTGCCCACAGAGAGCTTTTGGGTCTCATTTTTGCTGGTTCCCCCTTTTAGACTTCTAAATCTAAGTCCTTAAAAAGAGATTAAGAGGCTAATATCTGTTTTGTTATTGTTTTGAGACAGCATCTTACTGTGTAGCACAGGCTAGCCTTGAACTCACTGATTCTCCTGCCTCGGCCTCCCAAGTGCTGAGATTACAGGCATAAGCCTCTCTACTTGGCAAGGGCTCAGTCTTTTCATTTTCTTTATCTTCAGTATCTAAGTGATGCAGTAAAACTGTAGCTTTGGATGCAGTCTGTGTGTGTGTTACTCAAACTTATAATCAATTCAGGATGCTCCTTTTCATACTCAGAGCTATTTTCTCATGTACCCTAAATGTCTTATATCCTAAGGCTTTCATTATTCCCTCAGTGTAACTGTCACCAGGCTTAGGGATCGTCTCTGATTTCCCCTCAATTCTTTTAAATTTTATTTTTTGAGGCAGTGTCTCTCTTTATAGCCTTGACTGATCTGGAGCTTGCTGTGTAGACCAAGCTGGCTGGGAACTCACAGACATTCCTGCCTGTGCATCCCAAGTGCTGAGATTGAAGTTGGGCACCATCATGCCTGGCACATTGACTTTAAAATTGTTACTTCAATGTTAGAGAGTTTCCTTAGAAAAATGAAATACACCGAGAATTCACAATGTCAGGCAACATTTGATGAATTGAACATTGAAAAACTAAGATGAAGGGAGAAGGAGCTACAACAGCACACTTTCCTGGATGGCACTGTTATATCCAACACCTTGTATGCAAATTTAAAACTAAGTAACTGCAAACGATAACCTTCATCTCTATCATTGCTTCCTTTCAGCCAGTTCTTCTGGACAGCAGCAGCATTCTTGCGGATCGCATTCTTCTCATGGACACGTTTTTCCAGATTTTGATTTATCATGGTGAGGTAAGACAATAGCATTTAAAGTTATGTATGTAAAATCTTTTCACTCAGAGTAAAAAGTTTTCTCTTTCAAATGTGTGGCTCATATTTAGTCCATGCTAAGCCTTGATTTATAGTAAGATACAGGTTGACTGTCTAATACAAAAATTAAAAATTCAGTGTACTCCAAAATCCAAACATTTTGAGTAACAAAATGTTACAGATGTAAAATCCTGTTTTTTCATGTTGATAGTTATTATTTAAATTTTTTGAATAAAATAGTTTTGGTTTTTTTATATGTAGAGAGTAATACATGCACATTGTTATTTTGTTTGTTTGTTTTTGTGCAGAGACCAAAGGATAACTTGTGTGAATCAGTTCTTTCCCTCTCTTATGAGTCCCTGGCATCAAACTACGTCCTCAGGCTTGGAGGCATTTGCCTTTACCCACGGAGCCAGCTTGCTGGCCCTAATGCTCAAAATTATTTAAAATGTATAGTATTGTCTTCAGGCACAAGAAGTATTTATACCTAAGTGAATTTTGTATTTAGGCTTGGTACCTATCCCCCCAAGTATCTTAATATGAATTTACACATACTTATACATATATATATATATATATAAATACATGAAAGTACCTGAAATCCATAGTGCTTCTGCTCTCATGGATTTATATACAAAATACTCAACCAGTACATACACAATGCGATTCTTCATGGTATAGGATTTTGGGTGTCAGTCATACTGAGCTTGCTTGTGTTTACTTTGTTGTTTTGTTCACACACTAGTGGACAAATGGATCTACACAAAGCACAGTACTATGAAAGTATAACCATGGACCTGTCACACTCTTGGGTTTCACCTAAAGAAATGGAGGGAAAAAGTCAGCTTTTGTCAATGGGCTAACTTGCTTTTTCATTGCTATATGTAATCTAAAGGCTTTTCTACATGTTCCCTATAACCTGAAAACTCATGTAAGGCATAAATGGAAATTTATAAGTTTTTGAAGTGCTGAGAGGTTAAAAGACCAGAGTGGGTAGCTGTTGAGCTTTACTTTGGGTATTTAGCAGAAGTCTATTCCTGCATTATTCATTCAGCCATTGCTTAGTCTGTCCTCCATGTATGAAAATACTGCCATGGGCAGTTTGGAAGGCACTTCCAGTTTTCCTGGATCCCTGCTTGAGCTTGTAGTGTAGTGTATTATCAATTATAGGATTTATTTTCGTGGTTACCATATTTGTAAATTATTTTAGATTTTATTTATTGACGAGGATGGCTGAGTGTTGAGACACTGTGTGATATAATAGTCTTGCCTTCCCTTGGGCTCATAATTCTCCTGTTTCAACCTCCTATGGTGGGATTATTGGTGTTAGCCACCATACTTGGCCCTCTAATATCCTTTTAAATAGTACTATCCAGTATTTTAAGAAGGATTTGTGCACTGGGCTTGGTGACATGTCTTTGATCCAGCACTTGGAAGTCTGCTCTGTGAGTTTGAGGCCAATCTGGTTTACATAGCAAGTTCTAGGCCAAGCGGCTACATGGTGAGACCCTGTCTCAAAAATTTTTAATTATATTTTTGTTTTGTATTTTTAAAGATTTGTTTTTAAATGTGTATGTTTACTCATGGGCACCCATGTACCCATGAGTGCAGGTGCTAATGGAGTTAGAAGAGCTGGAGTTACAGGCAACTATGAACTTCCTGATGTGAGTGCTAGGATCTGAATTTGGACCCTCTGCAAAATGCTCTTAAGCACTGAACCACTTCTCCAACTACAATTTCTTTATTTCTTTCTTTCTTTATTTTTTTTTGTTTTTCAAGACAGGGTTTCTCCGTGTAGCTTTGTGCCTTTCCTGGAACTCACTTGGTATCCCAGGCTGGCCTCGAACTCACAGAGATCCGCCTGGCTCTGCCTCCCGAGTGCTGGGATTAAAGGCATGCGCCACCACCGCCCGGCTAATTTCTTTATTTTTAATTGATGCCAGTATCTAATGTACCTTATATTTTAAGAAGAATAACAGAGACAGGTTTTTTCTTTTTCTTTAATGGTAATTTTTTTTCTTTCCGAGACAGGGTTTCTCTGTGTAGCCTTACACCTTTCCTGGAACACGCTTTAGAGACCAGGCTGGCCTCGAACTCAGAGATCTGCCTGGCTCTGCCTCCCGAGTGCTGGGATTAAAGGCATGTGCCACCACCGCCAGCCTTTAATGGTAATTTTTGCTTTAACTTTGTTAATATGAGATGTCAAATTACATTAATCTTTGAGATACAGAATATGAAGTTATACAGATTATACATTGACTGAGTCAGATAACTTGGATTCCAAACCAGCCTTAAAATTCAGAATTAATTAATATGGCTCTAGACTCATTTATTTAATATAAAAGTGGATACAGTTGCCCTTCTACAATGCATTGTTTTTATAATATTATTGCTATCATTGTTTTTAGTTTATTTCTCTTATCAGAATTTAACTCTAACAGCATGGTGGTGTATGCCTTTCATCCCAGCATTCAGGAGGCAGAGGCAGGCAGATCTCTGTGACTTCGAGGTCAGCCTGGATTACAAAGCCAGTTCCAGGATTGTATAGTGAGATTTTGTCAACAACAACAACAACAACAAAAAATCAAAACAAAAGAATGTAACTCCATTGGTGAAGACTTCTTGAAAGTCGACTTTTGAAGTGTCTAGGAATTCTCGGTTGAAACCCCTCACAGAAAAGGAAGGATATATTTTAGTAAATACTAATTTGATATGATAGTGTTTTAACTTTTTTTCTGGCATTTCTATTTCTTTTGTTTTATGTTTTAAACACAGTATAATTTTACTTTACATTTCTTTTTGTTCCTTTTGTTTTCAGTTTTTGAAACATGGTCATCCTTTGTAGCCCTGGATGGTCTGGGACTTGGTAGATTGGCCAGGCTGGCTTCAAGCTTGTGTTGATCCTGCTGCCTCTACCTCTTCAGTGCTGGGGTTACAGGTGTGCACCATCATGCCTGCTCTGCCTTTAAACCTGTTTTTCTATTAGACTCCTTCCTTTCTTCCTTCCTTCCTCCCTTCCTGCCTTCTGTCCTTCCTTTCCTTCTTCCTGAGGCTTACTCAGAGTCTGTGTTGGTTTTTGAACTCTGAGCTTAAGTAACCCTGCCTCAACTTTCTGAGCAGCTGAGATTACAAGGTATGTTTAGTGCACCTGCTTTTGTTTTACTCTTAAATTGGAGAGGAAATATGCTAATTTTATATTTAGTAATATACTCTTTTACTTCCATTTTCTCTGTTGAAATAAGTACTTGTAACTTTAGAAACTTAGATAAGTGAGAGTATTTTCTCTTATCTGGTTTTCTGATAACTTCCTTTGAAGAAAATTCTACTCAAGAAATTTAGATCACCAAGAAATTTAAAATCATTCCTTTAATTGTTGTAAAATTAGACTATAGCACAATGGCGGAAGTCGGGATACCAGGACATGCCAGAATATGAGAACTTCCGGCACCTTCTGCAAGCCCCAGTCGATGACGCCCAGGAGATTCTGCACTCCAGATTTCCAATGCCGAGATACATTGACACTGAGCATGGTGGAAGCCAGGTGAGGAGCGTCCCTGTGTTGTGTGTGCAGGCTGCAGTGAGTGTTCCTGCTTGTGTTGTTTGTAATGAGAGCATCTACCACACAGGGCCAAGGGCAAGGGAAGGAGACGGGAGGGGAGGGCGGCTTTGAGAACAAAGCATTACAGTTACTGCCTAGTTTCCTAAAACAGCCAGCATTCTCTAGTTCACAGCAGCCATGATTGGCCATCCTGACAGTGTGCCAGCTGTAGATTAGCAAAAACATAAGAACTGTTTGGAAAATCATTTAGGGTACTTTTTTCCATTTAATTTTTTCATTCATTTTACATACCAACCACAGTTTTCTCTCCCTCTTCTCCTACTCCTTAAATCTGTTCACTGGTAAGGCCTATGAATGTGAAGTTTTGGTAATTTGTTTCAGTTTGGTAGAAAGTAACTTCTCAGGTTAAGGAAAACACTGTGGTGTTAAAAAGGGCTTTATGAGGCAGCCTGGTGGTGCACGCCTTTAATCCCAGCACTGAGGGAGGCAGAGGAGGTAGATCTCTGTAAGTCAGAGGACAGCCTTGTCTCCAAAGTGTGTTCCAGGACATCTAGGGCTGTTACACAGAAAAACTCTGACTAGAAAAACCAATCCCCCTGCCCCTGCCCCAAAAAAGGCTTCACGGTTGTTAGAGTTCAGAGGAGTGACTAGATCTGTGCATATACTCATACATGGTCAAGTTAGGGCTGTTTAGCATGCATTCATGAAACTTGGCCAGTGTTGTTCTGGCAAGAGGTATAATAGTACTCTAATTGTAAGTTGTTACACGGTTTACTTGCTCCATACATAAGGCAGGGACATAGTTTGCTTATTGTTGTGTCCAAAGTATCTAGCACAGTGATATTCCCCAACTTTAGATACAGTGTCAATGATTAGTTTTACTATTTACAATGTGAACTATCATGTATTGAGACTGCGTTTTCCATGCCTCCTTCATTTGAGCCTCAGGCCAATTCTATTGTTGTCTCTACTTTATATGTAATAGAATTAAGATGGATTATTTGTAGTCAAAGAAGCACATTAAATGATGGAGCGAAGATTTTTTTTTTCCTTTTTGAGAAACAGTATCTTACTGTGTAGCTCAGGTTCACCTTGAACGTTCCTTTTGCTTCAGCCTCCTGATAGTGAGATTACATTTGTAAGCCAGCCAACACTAGTACTTAGTAATTGAATTCTAGGTTTCTTACCCTAGGACTAGTGCTACTTCAGAGCAGAAAAAGATGTTGTATGATTCTAAATTTCAAAAGATTAGATTGCCTTTGTTCTTCTAAAATGAATTAAAATTTCTGATGAATTCACTTATCAATATCTTAATGTGTATTGTTATTTTCCTTATTTATTTACTTATTGATTTCATGATGATTAGCTGTAGTAGAGGATGGATAAAATCTTGCCAAAGTTACCACCTGTGGCTTAAAAAGTTTGAGGTTCATTAAAGTAAAAGAATATAGATTTTCATATTTTTTGTTTGCATCATTTTATGAGGTGTTTCAGACTAGTTGGTAAAAACTGTGTTTTTAGACTCATTTTAAAATAATTTTTATGTTTACAATCAAAACATTTTTAAAACATTTAATGTGCTTGGGTGTTTTGCCAATATTTATGTTTGTGCACTACATTCATGCAGGGACAAAGGAAGTGAGGAGAAGGATGGGATTCCCTAGGATTATAGTTACAGGTGGTTTTGAGTCACGTGGGTGCTGGGAACCCAACCCCAGTCCCCTGGAAGAGCAACCAGTGCTCTTAACTGCTGAGCCATCTCTCTAGTTCTATACATATGATTTTCATATGCTGAGTTTGGGATTCAGTAGTTTATTATTTTGTGTTTGTTACAAATATGTAATGTTGAAAGAATACATTATTTATACCATGGCCTGTGCATTTTAAAATGTAATCTTTTTAAGTGTTAAACTTTAACAAAGTTAATTTTACCAGTATATTCAGTTAAGTTGGTGTTAGATGGTATGTTTATGTAGCTTATCTTACTAAAGTCTGTTTCTGATTGGTACTGTTATTTATTTATTTATTTATTTATTTATTTTTTTGTTTGTTTATTTTTGCTTTTTAGGCACGTTTACTCCTTTCAAAGGTGAACCCTTCACAGACTCATAATAACATGTATGCCTGGGGGCAGGTTAGTGTGAATAAGAGTCCTGGAAATAATTTCTTTTTGTGTTCTTAGTTATTTTAGTAAAAGCCACATTTTCCCTGTGTATTTAATGATGATTTCTGTGGGAAAATATAAGGAAAGAGTAGAAAATATAATTAGTATTTGGTGCTAGTATTTTATTAGAAAATAAAAAAGCAATCTTGTCACATAGAACCTCTCCAGATTCCAAGTTTAGCACCAATACACTGGAGATAAAAAGCAATAAAGTCTAAAAGACAGGCATATGATAACTCAAGCTATGAGCTACCGAAGACCACAGTAAGCCAGGAGGGCCCAAGGATTGTGGTTAAGAAGGGAGGCAAGAAGCCTGGAAATAATTATCTCCATGTCTTAGATTGGTTCAAGTCCTACCTCTTGATGCCGCATGCCAACGCTTTTGGAATATCCAGTCTGCATGGGCTCTGTGCTGGCACTCCAGGGTGTGTGATGACAGCCTCCCCAGCCTGTGGAGAGCTTGTGGTCCAGTACTAGAGATAAGCCACATCAGTGCAGTACAGGACAGAATATGCAAAGTGTGACTACAGGGAACTAGAAAGGATGGAGGGGTGGAAGAAGAATCGGCCCCATGGTGGTGACAGGAGAGGGTGTGTGAGGAGGAAAGAGCTCCATGAAAGGACTGTTTGGTTTAAGGAAGGCTTTTATCTCCATGGGTGGAACTCTATGGAGAGTAGGGAATTCAGAAAGTATGGGCTAAGTGAAAGAGTGTAGATAGAGATGAATTGTAGAACTGTGGATTGAATTGTGGAGGACCTTGAATGCCCCCAACGGAAAAAATGTAAAACTCTTCTCTGCCTCATGTGCTATGAGGATGTCGGCCATTCTCAGCACTCAGTGTCAGCATTCCAGAAAATGTCAACATCACTGTGAAGGGGTGTATAGTTATTGTGAAGAGCTCCCAAGGAAGTCTCTGGGAGAACTTTAGTCACATCTGTGTTGAACTCAGTTTCCTTGGGAAGAATAAGATGTTGCTCTGGGCCGAGGGCTGGTGGGGGATGGAAAGGAACTGGCTGCTGTCTGTACTGTCTGTAGTCAGTGCACAACATGATGAAGGGCGTCATACTGGGCTTCCTCACAGGGTGGGGTCTGTGTGTGCTCACATTTTATCAGTGTAAATATCCAGAGTCCATAGGAGGACACATGTTGTTTATTCAGTATCTCAGTCCCAGAAAGATGATTTAGTCCTCGAGGGGAATGATAGTGAACTTGTTTCAAATTCAACCAGTTTGATTCAGCCAGTAACAAGTTAGAAGTAAGGATATCAGAAACATTTTGGATGGTATTTATGCTTCTGAAATAAGAAACAGGTTGACGAATAATCAAAATATAGAAACAAGATCCCGGCTTGTGAGACAGATGTGGGGAAAAAGGCTTTTAATGATGACTTTTAATAATAATAATAAAAAAGAAAACACACATACACCCACACACACACACATGCACACAAAACTCCATTGATAAGTGTTACCTGTGAATGGCCTGAAGAGGGCATCACTGTAACACTGTTATGCAGTGCTTCATATCCTAAGTGATGTAAATCTTGAGCCTCAATGTCTAATCTTGGATGTATTTTATTTGTCTTAGTTTTTAAATTTTGTTACTGGAGAGAGAGAGAGAGAGAGAGAGAGAGAGAGAGAGAGAGAGAGAGAGAGAGAGAGAGTGTGTGTTTGTTTTTTTGAGACAGGGTTTCTCTGTGTAGCTGCCCTGGCTACCCTGGAATGTGCTCTGTAGACTAATCTGGCTTTTAATTCACAGAGATCTCCCTCCTTAGCCTTTTGAGTGCTGGGATTAAAGGCGTGTACCACCACTGCCTGGCTTTGTTGTTGCAATTTTTTTAAGACTTTATTTTTAATTACAATATAGGTCTGTGTGTGTGTGTGTGTGTGTGTGTGTGTGTGTGTGTGTGTGTATGTGAGTGCCGTGCTTGTGAAGACCAGAAGATGGAAACAGATTCACTAGGGCTGATGTTACAGTGAATTGTGCACCACCTGATATGGGTCCTTCCTTGCTATGTAACTCGGGTCCTCTGCAAAAGTAGCGAGCTCCCTGAACAGTTGGTGCCATCCCTCTAGCCCTCATATTTTGTTCTAATTTGTCTCCCTGTCCCTCTGCCTTTTTAGTGTCCCACATCTTAGTCCCTTTTCTTGCCCCAAGTACTCCCTTCTTCTTCTATGACAACTGTATCCCATTGCAACACCCTCATTAAAATTACTTCTTCCTCTCTCATCATATCCTTCCTAGTCTTATCTCATTCTCTCTCTCTCTCTCTCTCTCTCTCTCTCTCTCTCTCTCTCTCTCTCTCTCTCTCTCTCTCAAGCTTAGGTAAGAGAAATGTGTTTTTTTTGAGTCTGGCTTACTTAATAATTTCAAGTTTCATCCACTTTTCTGTAAATGTTATGATTTCTTTGCATCTACATAATGTTCCACTGTGCATGTGTACCACATTGTTTTTTGTATCTGTTCATCTGTTCATAGAAATCTTGGCTGGTTCCATAGCCTAGCTATTGTGAGTAGTAGTTCAGTAATAAATGTGAGCATGCAAGCATTATCATCTCTGTGGCAGGACTTAGATCCTTGGGTAAATGCTCAGAGGTGGTACAGCTGGGTCAAATGGCAGCTCTGCTTTTGCTGTGTTGTTTGAATGAATCTCTAACATTGTCATTGGTTCACACTTAAGTCAAAATAGTAAGCAGTGTTTTTTTGAAGAATATCTGTAATGTGTCTAGGGTGGCTACACATTTCCACCAGCAGTGATGGCTCTTCTTTCCCTGCATCCTTACCAGGTCAGGCCATCTGAAAGCCCTAACCCTCTACTCTGACACTATTGGTCTTAGTGGTGACCAGCCCCATCCTGAGATAGTTATTTCCTAACAGAGGCTTGAGTTTCAGGAGCAGCCCCTACACCACAGACAGACCTGCTGCTCAGGCCATTCTGGGCATTTAGATGAGTTCCCTCTCAGGAAGCAGGGCCCTGTGGTAGCCATTACTCTATTTAAAATGAGGTCCTTGTCTGTTGTAGATTTCCATGTGCATTCCTCAGTACCGCCCTGTATTTTAATCACAAATCCTTCTCTTTTCCTCCAGGAGTCTGGAGCACCTATTCTCACAGATGACGTTAGTTTACAAGTGTTTATGGATCATTTGAAGAAACTTGCTGTGTCAAGTGCTGCTTGACATGCCAGATGTGTTAGACACTTAAGATGAAACACTATTCCAGTTTCTTTTGCTTTTTCCATTTATCTGTGGAAGCAACAGAGATCGCTCTCCAAATCTGTTTTGTGGCAGTATGATCTGAAGTGACATATGAACAAATATCGATGATTAAGCTGAAATATAACAAGAGCAATGAGAACAAGTTGGTTTTGCTTGGTACAGTATTATAACGGGTTTTATAAATTTGAGGTCTTTATGATTTAATATGTTTAAAGAGTTAGAATGGTCTGCTTTGTATTACAGATAGCACTTATTTGTATACTGCAGACAGATCCACAGTGGCACTGGGTATCCGCACTGACCTGTTAGGAGTATTTAATGGCAGCCAGAAAGGAACAAATTAGTAGTGATGTCATGTGAAGAGTTTGCTTCTTTGTCAAGTAATTTTCCTGTGTTTTTTAGCACACATGTATACCCCATTCTGTATTTGTTAAAGTGGATTTGTTTGTGTGATTTATTTAGGAATTATTTGACTTTATAGTAGTAATTCTTATGAAGGGAATTTAATGTTTTTGGAGACTTGCAAAAATCATTAGAGCTAAAAAATCTGAGTGAGGTTACAACCTCATAGCTGACATTAAATGTGAAATTCCCACCAAGTACCCAACTCATGTGACTAACCAGAGTAATTTTTTAAGGAAGCTAGGAAAATAAAGCATGTTGTCAGGGTGATGAAAATTTCTTGGAAGTAAAAAGACTATTGTAATTATTAACCATATTTTGTTTTTGTTATATCATTTTGTTGTTTTCCCTTCTTAGATAAATTTTCCATTGTGTCCTTCAGTATTTTAACACCACTTTAGGAGTTTTCACTTCACTTTTTGTTTCAGGTTCCTTGTGAAATTTATTAATTTGTGGTTCTTACTGAGACAGTATTATATAATGTTTAGCTATATCATGTGGAGATAGTTCTATTTGATTTATTGATTAGTATCATTCACTTTTACCTTTCAAGTTTACTTGTAGCAAATGTTTACATTGCTAAAGCAGATAAGTTTGACAATGAGTTTTATGTACCAAGTGCTGCAAATGCAAGGTGGTGCTCTGGTAGTTGCTAAGGGCAGTGGTGACTGTGAGTGTACTTGCATGAACACAATCAGACGATGGGAAAGCAGGAACATCTAATTGTTATACTCTACTGTTGAAATAAATCGCTTTGTTCTGTGTTACTGGAATTGAACTGTGCTAGGCCAAAATGCCAATAAAATATACCTTTCTCTTTCTCTGTTTTCTTGGTTATTTTACAATCTAATAAAGTCTGGAAAGCTTAATGTAAAACTAGATCACTGTACTTTTTTTTTTTTTGAGATAGAGTTTCACTATGTAACTCTGGCTGTATTGGAACTTATTATGTAGACCATACTGGCCTCAAACTCATATAGATCTGTCTGCCTCTGCTGTTTGTTTCAAAAATCCACAAAATCAATTGTCATAGGGATTAGAATCTTTTCTTAAGAATAACAAATCTGGAGATTAATTATGAATAAAGATCTCTCTGAAGTGGAACATCTCCTAAGCAGCTCCAAAAAGGAGGGATCACATTTCACCTTGTGTAGTGGCTTAGATTCCTTTCTTCAAGGCAGTTTAAAAATAACTTAATCTCCAGAAGTTTAAAAATTAATCTTCGTTAAATTTTCACGAGATGCTGATAGTTAAATGTTTGGAAATATTTGTGAAGAGGTAAAATTCAACAGAAACACGAGCATCCCACTCAGTGCTGCTTCTGCTTGAATTTGTACAGAAACACTGCGTGTGAGATTGTGTGTGTGTGTGTGTGTGTGTGTGTGTGTGTGTGTGTGTGTGGTGAGAAAATACCGCCATGCATTCTTTCGGAGAGTTTTCAGTTTTAACAGCTCCAACGAGATATCAGCGCTGCCACCGTGGGAGTCTAATGCATCTTCTGTATTCTGGAACTTTCATGGGAAGATGGACAGTGGGCAATGTGCATTTTGAAATCCCAAGACTCAGGTTTGGGGACCATGGGCATGGAACTGACATCTTAAGTTATGCAGCTAGATGAGATGGCTCTTCTTTAACTATTTATTAGGAACTAACAAGGTAAGTAGGCAGCAGAGTGTCAGACACAGTCTTCTTCCCTTGGGCATGGATTATGCTGTCACGCATGGGCTCTTATGATGTTTAATTCTAAAACTCTATTTTTAATGAGAACATTAAGCCCTACTGATTTATCAAATATATATTTTTCAGCAAGGAAGTATTTCTATTAAAAAAGCTATCAAGTTGCTGAAATATTAATGGGAGTACAATATCATTTAACTGAAGAGAATGTTTTCATTGAATCCTGGCTATAACACCCAGAATTATGTTCTGTATTTTAATAGGGATGTTAAGAAAATAAGATCCTGAGTAATAAATTGTGAAATGGCTCAATTAACAGTTGTTCTTAATTAAGAAAGATCTCACTTTTTAGGGGTTTGTAGAAGAATGCCAATACATACTATGAAATGCTCCTACTTAAGTCTATGTTTAGTAATTGGTTAGCTAACTATTACAGAGTTTATGGACATGACTACCTGAAGCTAAAAAAATAAATTTCACTATGATCTGATTTTGGACCAGAGACTTGTTTGCTGTGCAATGCTTTTTAAATTATATTTATTTATTGAGTGCCATGCAAACTCCTCACATGGTCATAGTAAGTGACTCATGATTAGTTCCCATTTAAAGTCTCCAGTCCAGCTTGGTTTCAGGGAGCTATTGTTTTATTATTGCAGGTTCTTTGGCAAGAGCGGCAAGCACAGTTGCTCTGCTTACTCAGCTTGAATAGTGACGGCCACATCTGCTCCTCCGTTGGCTCCTTGTGGATCTAAGTCTCTATCGTTAGCTGTCTGTAACATTGGAGACTTCCTGAATCTGCTGAAGGAAACTGACTACTGGATTGGAAAATCTCCACCCTTCAGCAAATAGCTTTGTGGAGTGATTCCTCCTTCCTTCCTTCCTCCCTCCCTCCCTCCCTCTCTCTCTCTCTCTCTCTCTCTCTCTCTCTCTCTCTCTCTCTCTCTCTTTTCTTTCTTTTTCTGATAGGGTCTCATTGTGTAGTCTTGGCTTTCCTGGGACTCACCATGCATACCCAGCTGGCCTCAAACTGGTAAAGATTCTGCTTCCCTAGTGCCGGGACTAAAGGTATGTGCCACCATGCCCAGGTTGATGCATTTTTATGATTAAATTATTAAAGTGGTGACTGTCAAATGGGGATATGTTAAAACATGCTAACTTTTGTTAAGGTAATCGCAAAATAGATTTGAAAATGATGTAGCTAATGTTGTATGCTATGTTCTGATCTATTCCTATACTAGATAAAAACCTGTTAATTACCCATCCAGAATAAAATACCCAAATCCTCAACACAGGAGATTAGACCTGTCAGTGATCATGTTCACATCCTCTCAGTTGCTGCTTTGCTGAAGTAAGCAACCAGTGTCAGTCTCTTCCTTAAGCAAAGGGCCGTGACCCAGTTTTCTCTACTACTGAGTCCGAAGACTGGCTGCTGATCTATGAAACAGTGTGGTATGAAAAAGTTTCCAGCTAAGGATAATGGTGGTTAATGAGCAGTTATATTCTAGAAAGGCTGAATAGGAAAATTCAGAGGGCGCCAGGCTTTCGGTGACGAGAGGAAAGAGGGTGGACAGAGGAATAACACAGTCGAGAAGCATAGACTTGGTGCTGGGACATGGAGATGTAGGCGCACCGATGGCTGCTGCTGCAAAATGGCTCCCGGAGTGTGCTAAAGCTTGAAGCATGGCCGTGAGTTCCTTTGACCATTGCTTCTAAATTCAACTTACCTGTGGAACAAAGGTCCTGGTGACTGTGTTGGAATGAATAGGGATCCAATATTTCCCAACCAACTTACAAGTGAAATCTGTGGCATATTGAGACAGAGTTCCAGGAGATGCCTTTTTATATTTTCATCCTTTTCTTTTTTCTTTCTCTTTTTCTTTTCTTTTTTCTTTTTTTTCCAAGACAGGGTTTCTCTATGTAATAGCTCTGACTGTCCTGGAACTTGCTTTGTAGAGCAGGCTGGCCTTGAACTTGCAAAGAGCCTCCTGCCTCTGCTTCCTGAGTGCTGGGATTAAAGGCATGTGCCACCACCACCTGACATCTATTTTCTTAGGAAAGACAAGTTTTACCAAGTTGAGTTGTCTTATTTAACAATATCCAGCAGAATTAATATTTATAACTTTCTAAATAGATTAGGACTTTAAAAATTTTTAAAGTTACTTTTATTTATTTATTTGTATGCACAACTATGTGTGGAGATCAGAGGACAACTTGTGGAAGTCAATTCCTTCCTTCTATCATGCAGGTTCCAGGGATTGAGCTCAGGTCATCAGGCTTGGAGGCCAGTACCTTTACCTGCTGAGTCATCTCAGTTTCCAACAACAGAAGGTCTTCATCAGTAATGGAAAATACATGTACTTCAACACAGACCTTTGTAACTAGCACACTGAATAAACAAGGGCTAAATAATCATGGAAAGTGAACTTTTTTTTTTGAGAGATGCACTCACTTTTTAGCTATGGCTGGCCTGGAACTCACTGTACACTAAGCTTGACTTAAATTCAAAGAAATTTGCCTGCCTCTGCCTTCCCAGTGCTGGGATTAAAGGCATGTGATCTACTGCACCTGGCCCTGAAAGTGGTGTGTGCAAATGTGTGTAATGTTGGTGTTTGAGTCTATGTCTTTATGCATGCTAAGCACAGAGTACTGCTGAACTATACTACCAGGCCCTATCAAAAAGAAAGCTACTGTATTGTAGCCAGAAGTTTCTCTAGTTCTGCTCGTCCCTGTGGTCGGGACAAATTTCTCCCACCCTCTGTCCACATGCTTATAAAATAATCTCTCAGAGGCTTATATTAACTACCAACTGTATGGCCTAAGGCTATGAATTCTTGCTAGCTAGCTCTTTCTTCGTAAGTTAACCCGTTTCTATTAATCTATGTATTGCCACGTGGCTGTGGCATTACTGGTCTATTGGCATGTTGCTCCTTGGGCGGCGGGCTGGTGTCTCTCCCACTCCACCCTTCTTCAACTGGTCTTCAGTTTGAATGTGTCACCTAACCCCATCCTGCCCTGCCATAGGCCAATGCAGCTTTATCAACCAATCAGAGCAACAACACACATTCACAGCATACATCCCACAGCACTTCCCCTTTTCCAGACAGAATCTCAGACAATCTTATCCGCTACTCTGAGACTGGCTGCAGACTCTACAGCTAGTTCTGTTGAGACCTAAATATTTAAACCATTGCCCCCTAAATGGCAGGAAGCAATTCTAAGAAAATGACGCCTCCTCTCCCAAATGTTTCATTTTTCTCAGGGTTATGGATGGATGGTTGTAGGTTTGGGGGTGGAACAATAAAATTTACAGTCAGTATTCTCCTTTAGAAAAGAAAAAGGGGGAATGGATAGGTATAGTATATTAAGGTAGATTATTGTATCTACTAGTAAACTGTTTTAGCAAACTATCAGCCTTGGATAATTTGCACTGATATAGATTCTTGTATATTTGATATAAATGATATAAATGTAAACTATTCTTATATTTCTATTTGAGATAATTTGTATACTGATACAAATACAAAACTATATTTGTTGTATTGTACGTATATTTCTACTATTTGAAATATTTTGTATGTTGATACATATTAATGATATTGCTGTCATATTGCATATTTCATTATACATTTCTAGCTTTAAGATATTTTGTGTATTGTTACAATTTTGAGGTCATTGTCCTTATACTGTACATCTGTTTACAGACTGTTTACCTTGTTAATGTGAAGCCTTAGTCCTTAGGTTATTTAGGTAGATAAGACTTACTATAGTCACCCATGCTTGCCATTTCTATAGTTATATTAGTTAGGTTCTCCAGATTTATAAAAACATATGTCAGATGGATAGGTAATCTTCAAACACTTCATAGACCTAGAAAATATGGCATTTAAATAACTCAGAATTCTGCTGACGTGAGACATGATTGCTCCTCCTGGCAGTACCAATATGATCTTGAGAGAATGTTGGGCTTCTAGACATTTCCATTTGGAAGTTTGTCTTCTTGGCACAAAATGGCCTGCTGGGTAAAGAACCACCCTTGCCTCGACTGTTGACGGTATGAACGCTGTCCTTTCCAGATGAGCAGGACACAGGGAAAAGTGACTATTGAACTCTGCCAAGACAGGGTAAGATGGTCATTCAAAATTCCTGCTTCTCAAAATGGTCTGTCAGATACTCTAGGCTTGTAGCGAAATTGGATGCCTCAATGATGCTGATAAACTTTAGGTGACTGTCCAGGCTGCCAGCTGTCTCTGTCTATTCTCGAAAGAATTTTCGGAAATTGTTTGCTTGTATTTCTGTTTTCCCAGGTATTATGTTCCTTCTCAGGTCTTTGATGGAGTTGAAGACTAGATAGTTACAGTTACTATCTTCTCATATCTTAGCTTGAACATACAGTACTAGAGTTAGAATCTTCAAGATAGAACAGATCCTAGAGTAATCTTGGTAATTTGTCATTTACCTATGTTCTGGACATTTCTGGACATTTAGCATGTCTTTCTTATTTGATGTTATTCTTGTTCGTTGTAGTTCCATTTTTGTTTATGTTATTACCCTTTATTTTTCCTGGATAATACTTGATAATCATTGTTATTGTATATAGTTTGCATTAAGTTTAGAACCTTCTTATTTAGATAAAAAGGGGAAATGTAGTGGTATTTGCTCTGCCCATGACCTTAGGTTAAAGGGCCTGAAGGAAGCTGTACTTTCTGCCATTGTATGTGACCTCTTAAAAGGAGAGGGAGAAGGGTCACATGCCTCTTCTCCCTGCTCCTGCCTTCAAGGTGGATTCACTCCCAGTCAGATCAGATGACGACTTCAGCTGTCTACTCTGTTCTGTATTCATGAGTGTATTTCCTCAATTTATATCTTAATAAATCCCTATTACCCACTAGATAGATAGACTCACGTGGATTGATCTTAATACTGTATTTTTGTCTCCATCTGTCCCTTTAAACTTGTTTAGTGTGTGAGGCATCACACCTCTAATCACTCAGTGGGCACTATCAGCCTGATGATTTTTGCATCTCTTAAAAGCCTCTCAACTACAGACAGTCCCACTTAACAATGGCCTCATTTTGTCCGGTGCTGGGTTAAGAAATCATTTCATCTACACTTCCATGTGATGGTTTAGCTCATAGCTCACGTGGAATCTACTGTATTAACTTGGCATTAATCCAAGCCATTTGCTATATATTTATTCACAAGAAGAATATAAATGATACATAGAAAATTCTCATCATTTTGATTCCTAAGGATGATTCTAAATCAGCTTGTCCTGGGAACAGCTCTGTTCTATGTATTCTTCATTTAGTTCACGGAGACTTCAACTGAGATCCATCCACTTGACTCTTGCCCTGTAATCACTTCTCTAGTCCATAAAAATTCTTCTAAAAATATTTTCATATTTAGTCACAGGTTTTGCTTATAAACTGTCCCCCTAAATCTTAGGAACTGATTTTTTTTATACACAGACACATAATAATTACATATATTTGTGGATTATAATATGATTTCTCTTTCAAGTGTACGATGGCAAGAATTCGATGTCAACCAATTCTAATAAAAATCTGTGCTTCCAATGTTAAAAAGAAAGCATCTTCAACAAATGGTGCTGGCATAACTGGATATCAACATGTAGAAGGCTGCAAATAGATCCATATCTATCACCATGCACAAAACTTAAGTCCAAGTGGATCAAGGACCTCAACATAAATCCAGCTACTCTGAACCTGCTAGAAGAGAAAGCAGGAAGTAGTCTTGAACGCATTGGCATAGGAGATCACTTCCTAAATAGAACACCAGTAGCACAGACACTGAGAGAAACAATCAATCAATGGGACCTCTTGAAACTGAGAAGCTTTTGTAGAGCAAAGGATACGGTCAACAAAGCAAAGCGACAGCCTACAGAATGGGAAAAGATCTTCACCAACCCCACATCTGACAGAGGACTGATATCCAGAATATATAAGGAACTCAAGAAATTAGACATCAAAATGCCCAACAGTCCAATTAAGAAATGGGCTATAGAACTAAACAGAGAATTCTCAACAGAGGAAACTCAAATGGCTGAAAGACATTTAAGGAATTGCTCAACATCCCTAATCATCAGGGAAATGCAAATCAAAACAACTCTGAGATACCACCTTACGCCTGTCAGAATGGCTAAGATCAAAAACACTGAAGACACTTTATGCTGGAGAGGATGTGGAGCTAGGGGAACTCTCCTCCACTGCTGGTGGGAATGCAAGCTTGTACAACCACTTTGGAAATCAATATGGCGCTTTCTTAGAAAATTGGGAATCCATCTCCCCCAAGATCCAGCTATACCACTCTTGGGCATATACCCAAGGAATGCTCAACTACACCACAAGAGCACTTGTTCAGCTATGTTCATATCAGCATTGTTTGTAATAGCCAGAACATGGAAACAACCTAGATGCCCTTCAACTGAAGAATGGATAAACAAAATGTGGTACATATACACAATGGAATACTACTCAGCAGAGAAAAACAATGACATCATGAGGTTTGAAGACAAATGGATGGATCTAGAAAAAATCATCCTGAGTGAGGTCACCCAGACTCAGAAAGACAAACATGGTATGTACTCACTCATAGGAGGATACTAGATGTGGAACAAAGATGATTGGACTGCTACTCACATCACCAGGGAGGCTACCTGGAAAACAGGACCCCAAGAAAGACATGGGGATCGCCCAATGACAGAGAAATGGAATGAGATCTACATGAACAGCCTGGACATGAGTGGGGGTAGTGAAGGGCGAGGGTCGAGGAAAAGAGAGCTTGGGGGAGCGGGAGATCCCAGCTGGATCAACAACAGAGAGGGAGAACAAGGAATAGGAGACCATGGTAAATGAAGACCACATGAGAATAGGAAGAAGCAAAGTGCTAGAGAGGCCCACAGAAATCCACCAAGATACCCCCACAACAGACTGCTGGCAATGGTCGAGATACAGCCCGAACTGACCTACTCTGGTGATGGGATGGCCAAACACCCTAATTGTCGTGCTAGAAACCTCATCCAACTACTGAGGGATCTGGATGCAGAGATCCATGGCTAGGCCCCGGGTGGATCTCTGGGAGTCCAATTAGCGAGAATGAGAAGGGTTTATATGAGCGAGAATTGTTGAGACCAAGGTTGGATAAAGCACAGGGACAAATAGCCAAACGAATGGAAACACATGAACTATGAACCAATGGCTGAGGGGTCACCAACTGCTTCAGGCCCTCTGAATGGATGAGACAGTTGATTGGCCTGATCTGTTTGGGAGGCATCCAGGCAGTGGGACCTAGTCCTGTGCTCATTGCATGAGTCGGCTGTTTGAAACCTGGGCCTTATACAGGGTTGCTTGGCTCGGCCTGGGAGGAGGGGACTGGACCTACCTGGACTGAGTCTACCAGGTTGATCTCAGTCCGCGGGGAAGGCTTTGCCCTGGAGGAGGTGGGAATGGGGGGTGGGCTGGGGGGGAAGGTGAGGGGGGCGGGAGGGGGGAGAACAAGGGAATCCGTGGCTGATATATAGAACTGAATTGTATTGCAAAATAAAAATAAAAAAATTAAAAAAAAAAGATTTTTAAAAATACTGAAAAAAAAATCTGTGCTTTGGCTGTGGAGAAAACACTTGTCATATAAGTGTGAAGACCCATGTAAGTGCTGGTCTCCAGCGCTCAGGAGGCAGAGACAGGGAATCCCTGGAACAAGCTAGTTAGCTAGACTAGGAGGACCAGCAATCTACAGGTTCATCAAGAGACTCTGCCTCATTATATAAGGCAGAGAGTGACCAAAGAAGATACTGTCAGCCTTGAACCTCCCCATACTTGTGAACCTGCACACACATGTGCATGCCCAGATATGCAAAAAATGCACACAGGCATGTATGATATCACAAAATACACATGTAATAAATAAATAGAAAATCTGTGTTTGTCTCCCAGATGCTGGGCAAAGGGCCCCTTTCTGCTCCTAGTGAAAATGGTTACTAGAGGTTACAACATCATGTGGCCCGTTATGTCTTGAGGGTTCCTGCCCATTGGCTTTGTTCTGGGGCAGGGTGGGGCTGGGGGTTCCTATCCTTTGTAGACTGTAGTCACGAGAAAGAAAGATGAGGAAAATCCCTTCTTGCTTGGAGTCTGCACTCTTACCTGACACTATTCTGCCTTGCATAACACTGGTAAATGTCAGCCCAGGGATGCTATCATTCAGTCATCTTCCATGTAATGTATGTGGGTGACATAGGCGCTGATCAGCTAGAGGTGAAATGATTTATAGAGCAGTGCCCTGTGCTAAAAATATCAGTTGCTGATGATTCGGGAAAGTTAGAAATAGAAATAACCTACCAGCCATATATCTTCAGGGAGAAGGGCATACGGTATTTAATCATTTGTCCTCCCCCAACTCTCTGGGAAGAAAAAAAAATCATGATCTCATTTCGAATAATCAGTGGAAGATTTTTCCATGCGCTAGGTGACTCAGGCATTAGAGTTTTGTCCTTTATTTCTGAATCTTGTGACTTTACAAAATTAGCGATGGAGTTTTATCTCCAGCCAAGTTTTCTTTATTGCTAAATTTTAGAGGGGTTGGGAAGCAAAACTCATCAAGAGATGCAGATTATTCTGTGCTTCGTGTTCCGTTGGGAGATGTGTCATTATGCTTCTCTCTGTTCTGTCGTCCACAAACTTGGAGAATTGCTCCCATAGCTCTTGAGTAAACATTTACATTCACCCTTGTCCCTTAGGAATCTTTCAGTGGACAGAGGATGCAATTACTAAAGAAATGAAACAAGGAAAGATACACTGAAAGTAAACAGGAAAATACTTCATCATGTCCATCAAGCGTCAGATGAAGTTTGGATGCACTAGCACTTTTGCCCCACCAGGCGGCAGTAGTTACCACGTAACAGGAAACTCGGGACTCCTTTCTATACTTGAAATTTTGCATTTTTTTTTCCGAATACTTTAAGTGATTTTGCCTCCCTACCAACATTCACGCTTTGTTAATTGTTGATTTTTCAAAAGCTAATATCTGTTTCTGTCTGAAATAATTGAACCTTAAAAGTTTGCTGAAAAGGTACATAATGGGAAAACACTTTAGCTCCCCATCATAAGTGAAAAGCTTTCAAAGTCTGTGTTCCCAAAGGAAAGTGATAAGTATGTGAAGGCTTTAATTTTCTTTGTGACTCCATTCATTTCAAAATGGCAATTGTGAGCCTGCAGCACAGGGAAGCCTGTGTGGCGATGGAAGTCACATCATCTTGCATCTCTAGATGTGACCACAAGTTTGACCTGCATCTTCATGTACAATGTTTACTATATTGGCTGAATTTCCATTTTATTTACAACCCGAATATAAATTTAAAGTATGAGGCTATTCCTAATTCAGCAGAAGTCAGCCACAACCGGGAATTCACGTCAGAAAGTTACATTCGGCGGACGATTTTACAGTTCAAAGCTGTCTCCTGCTCAGTTCCCGTGTTTGCCTCCATCACTTGCCAGGTGAGTGGAGGTCTTCTGTGCAGAGAGGCAACTCTGGTAAGTGTTGGGGAGCGTGAGAATCTCAGCTATTTCTAATCAGCAGTGTCTGAGTATTGGCTGGATCCAGTTTGGATAGCCCAACAGTTCATATAGAAAATTTAAAAAAGGATTTATTTTACTATTAATGATATGTATGTGTGTATATTGTGCATTCAAGTATAAGTCCTCGAGTGCCAGTGCTCACAGAGGCTAGCAGCATCAGATCTACCAGAGTCGGAGTCATGGGCAATTGTGAGCCATCCTGAGTGGAGTGCTGAGAATTGAATTCAGGTCCTCTGCAAGAGCAGCAAGTACTCTTTTGTTTTGTTTTGTATTTGTTTTTCGAGACAGGGTTTCTCTGTGTAGCTTTGCTCCTTTTCTGGAACTCACTCTGTAGACCAGGCTGGCCTTGAACTCACAGAGATCCGCCTGTCTCTGCCTCCCGAGTGCTGGGATTAAAGGCATGCGCCACCACCGCTCGGCTGAGCAGCGAGTACTCTTAACTGCTGAATCATTCTCTAGCCCCCAGGATTGTTTCCTATAGAACAACTCTCAAGTAGCCTGGGATGGATGGCCTCAGTTCACTATGTTATTAAGACTAACTTTGAACTTCTGATCCACCTGCCTCTACCTCTGAAGTGATGGGATTACAGGTGTGTGTGTGTGTGTGTGTGTGACTATGCCCAGTACTTCATATACGCTAGGCAAATACTTTACCAACTGGCCTACATCTTCAGCCCTTAGTGTTTTTTTTTAATTTTTTTATTTTTATTTTTTTTTAATATTGCTAGAGGCTTGGAGAGATGGCTCAGTACTTAAGAATGCTTGCTGCTCCTTCAGAAGATCTGGGTTCAGTTCTCAGCACCCACACAGCTAAAAACTGTCTGTGACTCCAGTTCAAGGGGATCTGATGCCCTCTTCTGGCATCTGCCGGCCCCAGGCACACTTGTGGTGCACATACATACCTGTAGGCAGAAAATTTATGTACATAAAATAAGAGACTAAATCTTTTAAAAAGCATTATCAGGATTGGAGGATAATAGTAGCTTTTTAGGCTTTTAAAAAAATAATTGTTAAATGAAAGACGAAAACCAGAATTGCCCAGAAAATTCTTTCTCTGCATTTTGGTTTGTTTGTTTCCAGTAAGGAAGATTTGATACCTCCACTTGAGGTCCACTTTGTCAGAAGGAAAGGAACCAATGGCTGGCTTGTGGGAAGTCACTTCAACCTTCCGACCATCAGTACGCCATTTAAGAAATGACCTTTACCAAGGCGGGTGTGCTAAGTAGGGCACTTGCTCCTGAAACAAAAAGAAAACAGACCCTCCCCTTCATTTGGGGGTTATTTTTTTTTAGAAACCCAAGTGCTTTAGCATGAAATGCCTCGCCCTGCCTCACCCCTCTCTCTTTCTCCATCTGTTTCTGTCTCTCTCACCAAGTTATGAGAACCAGTTCCATTATTTAGTGATTATTCTCCAAAGCAAGAATAAATGTAACAACTCTTTTAGAATGGCAATGGTTATACATTTCAATGTATATACAGGATATTTAAAAGACGAAGAACTAATTCCACTGGGAATAGACTGTTTCTGTATTATGATTAGGTTTGACTTAGCACTTCTGGGATCAGAAATTTCTGCTCTAGTAGCTGCATTCATTTGCCAGATTCAATCAAATTTATGGGTTGTTCACAGTTCTTGTATGTATCATCCACTTAGTGTTATATAATAAAATACACGGCAGACTGCCAGGGGCCATGTCGGAGGAGCGGCAGAGGCAAAAGACACTCTGGGGTCTGTGGTCCCGGGGCCTTGCCTATCCGAGATCCACCCAGCAGGGTTTTGTTTCCTCGTGGGCCGATCCCCTGAAGTCAGCTTACATCTGCTGCTCCTCTGACATGGCCACTGGCAGCAGACTTTGAGTAAGGAAGAAGTATTTTCAGATGTATCTTTTCCCAGCAAAGAGGGGAAACAGGTCCGGGCCATTTCTTTTAAGGAGAAATCCCATTCATGCTGATTTGACCCACAAATATGAAGTGACAGAGTGCGGCAGAAACTTTGGGACACCAAGTGGGTCTAAGGCTCAGCTTTGTCATCTGCTGCTGAGTATCTCTGGGGAGGTTCCCTAATCTCTCTGGGCCTGCTTCCTTACCTTCATGAGGGGAAAAAAATCATAGACCTGCATAGAGGTGTGTGTGAGCTGAATGTCTGAGTGCTGTAATATGTTTAGAACACTGTCGTGTAATAAATGCCCTATAAGTACTCTCATGGTCTCAGGAGGCCTGGTTCTGAGTCTCTCTTGGGTGTGAACTACACTACATTGTCACCCGCCTTTTGCAGAGATGGAAACACAGTTTGAAGGATCTTAAGGAGGGTTTCATGACTGGCAAACAGTAAAGTCCACAGATCACACTGTGGACAGGAGATTGCTCACAGATGCACGACGAAGGGCGAACTGATAATGTCTTCAGCAGTGTCTGACGACAAGAACGGAGCACTCACTGCACACGGAGAGCATGTGGTCTGTGTGCTAAGGACTGCCTTGAGATAGGCACTGTATCACTCTTTGTGAACGAACCACCTGAGCTACCAGCAGGGTGTTTGTCCCCGAACACATGCCCCTCCCCGTCCCTTTCCCCTGACAGTGGCCAAAATTCCTGTAGCTTGTGTTGGTCTTCACTGACTTGGGGTCCTCTGTTCCATTTGGTCTCTGGCTTACCTGATGGTCACCCTATATTCTAGGAGTTTTCTCTCAGTGACATCCCCGGAGACATCAGCACAGATTTCCTGGTGACCAGGACCCTGATGTCCTTTTGCTAGCTGTGGGCCATCGTAACTTTCCGGATCTGTCCCTGTGTCACAACGGTCTGTAACTGCTCACTGCGACCAAATCCGGTGTGCTGATTTTAGATTTTCTGGCAGCTTCCGTATTTTCTCTGTCGTGTCTAGAGGGCGCTATCTATCCACAGGTGTCTTGAACCTCAGGCTCTCACAATCTTTTCTCCCTCGCTTCTGTGATTTTCCTTGAACTTTAGGTGTATGGGTTATTTTACAGATGTATGGGCGGGGGCTGGGTACCCCACAATCACTTATTCTCTGCATTTTGACCAGTTGTGGATCTTTGCAATGGTCTCCATATGTTGCAAAAAGAGGCTTCTTTGATGGGTGTATGTGAGAGCCACACTTTTTTTATTAATTAAATTTTTTCATTTATTTTACATTCCGATTGCAGTTTCTCCTCCCTCCTCTCCTCCAGTTCCCTCCTCCACTGCCTCTCCTCTAGCTCCGCCCCCACTCCTCCTTAATCTCCATTCAGAAAGGGGCAGGCCTCCCATGGGTGTCAACAAATCATGGCACATCCAGTTGAGGCAGGACCAAGCTCCTCCTCCTTGCATCAAGACTGGGCGAGGCAACCCACATGGGGAATTGGTTCCCAAAAATCAGCTCAAGTGCCAGGAACAGGTCTTGATTCCACTTCTAGGAGCCTCACAAACAGACCATGCTACACAATTGCCACACACATGCAGAGGGCCTAGGTCGGTCCTATGCAGGTTCCCTAGCTGTTGGTCCAGAGTCTGTGAGCTCCTATGAGCTCAGGTCAGCTGGTGAGAGCTATACTTATATGGGTATAAAGACAGGTATTTAGGAAACAGAAATTATAGTAGTTTAGGACACTGGCAGAAGTACATTCTCTTCTTGAGTTTATAATCTCTCTAGCTATGAGTGACTGGTAGGTGTACAGTAGCAGGCATGAACTCCTTCTTGTTCAGTGAGTGTAGCTGGAGTTATCTCCAGTCCTTCCTGGGCCCTGCAGCCACTCAGACCCAAGTAAACATACAGAGACTTATTTACTTATAAACTGTATGGCTGTGGCAGGCTTCTTCCTATCTAGTTCTTCTTTTTCTTTTTTTCTTTTTGAGACAGGGTTTCTCTGTGTAGCTTTGGAGCCTGTCCTGGAACTTGCTCTGTAGACCAGGCTGGCCTCAAACTCACAGAGATCTGCCTGGCTCTGCCTCCCGAGTGCTGGGATTAA
This sequence comes from Peromyscus eremicus, assembly GCF_949786415.1. Lineage (NCBI taxonomy): Eukaryota > Metazoa > Chordata > Mammalia > Rodentia > Cricetidae > Peromyscus > Peromyscus eremicus. Next base: position 28,362,940 of record NC_081430.1, on the reverse strand, counting down.
AGGTGTGCGCCCGGCCTCCTATCTAGTTCTTATATCTTAAATTAACCCATTTCTATTAATCTATAAGTTGTCTGTGGCTTACCGGTACTTTACATCTTACTTCTCATGGCAGCAGCAGCTGGCAGTGTTTCCTGACTCAGCCTTCCACTTCCTAGAAGTGGGCCTTAAGTCCAGCCGCACAGCAGTTGGTTAACCTCAAGAGACAAGTGCCACTATTTCACTGTTGACACACTCATTCTTAAAAGTATTTGCTGTTTTTACATTTTATTTGTTTATTTTGTTATTTTGTGTGTCTCTCTGTATAGTTGTGTACACATGCAGAGATCAGATGACAACTTTTGAGAGTTGATTCTTTCCTTATAATCATGTAGGTTTCCAGGTTCAAACTCAGGTTGAACTCAGGTCACCAGGCTTGGTGGCAAATGCCTTTACCTTCTGAGCTATCTTACTTGCCCCCAACACTTTTTCTTAGAGATACCATCTCAGTGACATTTCCTTGACCTTCATGGCCTGCTTTCATAGCTTCCCACATATATAATCAATATTATGACCTATTTGTTTTCCCATTGAAAACACACATGTTCTGTGGGAGTTCCATTAAGAGCAAGCATTCTTACCCCTAAGTCTGGAATTTTTAGGGTTTACTACAGTGTTTATCATTTAAAAGTCTGGCAATTCTTTTGTTGAATAAGTGGAATGAGTCAATTAAAAACAAATAGTGCTGTAGATATTGCTCTGTGAAAGATGATGACCATGCCTTTTCACGAAGCCCCCCGAGTAGGCATAAATGAGAACTCCTAGATTCTGCAATACTCATGAAGGCACAGCCCTAGAGTTAGCCCAGTGATCCATGTCAACTTGTCGAGTTTGAAATGTTTTCAGCTTTTAGTGGGTTTGGGGATAAACACCCAGGAAGTCCTTCATTCTCTGCCCCTCTGCCCCTGGTGGACAGAGATTGCAGTGTGCCAGAATAGAACATGAGAAGTCACAGAGAACTACCTGCTCCCACCCATCTCCTAGGCAGACATCTTTTGCACTTCCTGTTTGCTGTTTTTGGAGAACAACTTTGAATTCCTTAATCTCTTGTCTTATCTCTCCTCAAATTCAATGTATTCAACTATATCCAGGCAGTAGTAGCTAGAATTTTGCATAGTAACTGGGGATGTGTATGGGAGGGTATTATATCTATTTTTGTAAAGACCTTTCAAATGTTTTAATCCTTTTTTTTGAGGGGGAGGTCTCTTATTGGCCTGGAATATGCCATCTAGGCTAGGATAGCTAGCCCATGAATGCCAAAGATACATTGGTCTCCTTTCCCCTAGCACTTGAAATGCAAGCACAATTCACCCTGCCCAGTTTTTTTCCTTCCCCCATTTTTTTTTTTTTTTTGTGTGTGTGCATTCTGGGGATTGAGCTCAAGTCCTTGCACTTGCAAGGCAACCATTTTTACCTATTGAACTATTTCCCCAGTCCCATGTTTCAATCTTTTAAGAATATTTTCCTACCTGAATGCCTAGTCCTCTGTGTTTATCTTTCTGTTCTTGTTTCCTGATTAGATGCTGCACAAATTTGTCTCTTATTTTTAAGTTATAGCATTTTTGCTTCACTTTCATTTTGACAGAACAATATTTTAAGTGAAAATGAAGGTGATGCCTTAAGACAAATGATTTTTTTTTTATTAACCAGGAAAAGTAGTTACTACTAAAACCTTATCCCAGGGAAGATAATTATATGAAGTCATTAGAAGGAGAGATGGTTAGGACTGGAGGGGTGGTCAAGATGGCTGGAGTAGGACCTTGGCCACCAGCTTCTCTTCCTACCCATCTTCACATGGTGGAGTTCACTTTTGTGAGGCTTTGCAGCATTTGCTTTTCTACTTAGCAGTTAAAGTGCTGCCAATTATTTAGATTTATACTATTTAGTTCCTTCCGTTGCTTTACTTTCATTGTGCTGACAGGTGCTATACAAGCAGTTGGGGGAGAATAGTTATCCTTAGTCTTACCCAGTGGTGTCCCTGTGAGCTACACTAAGTTGCCTAGCAAGATATGCCCATGAGGGTAATAGTGGAATGAATGTTATGGGAGTAACCATCAGCTTTCTAAGTAGATTAAGGCCCACTCCACAAGAGGGCACTCATGCTTGGCACTGTGAGCCTGGCCAAGAATCTGTGGCTATAGAGGTCATTGGGGGAGAACCTGCTACTATAATTTTGCTAAATGGAAGTAGCATTAAATTGCTTTCTAAGTATTTACCCCTGTACCTATAGATAATGCGGTTCTCACTCTTCATTAAAGAAGCTTCTTTTTTATAGTTGAATATAGTTAAGACAGAGACTCATAATTGGTCAAAGCACAGAAATATAGTAACTGTGGAGTTTTTAGGTCCTAAATGGAACAACAGTATAACTCCCTCCTGCCCCAACTCTAAAGGCTCCAGGGAACATCCTGGAGGAGGGGCTGGTATGATTGTAAGAGCCAGTGGTCAGAGAGGGTTGCTGCAAAGTTGTGTCTCTTAGACATGACAGGGCGTTTCACACACGATCTCACAGCAGCTGTGAAGGCCTCTACAAGACCTTACAAAGTCAAGCCAGTCAGCATCCCAGCACAGATCAGGAAGGAACTCCTGAGGTTCCAACCCTACTCGAGGACCTGCTGGTGGAGAGAGAGAGAGCGAGCTAGTTTTCTTTAGAGTCAGTTTTATTTGGTCCATGGTACGTGGCCAAAACTCTAGTAGATGGCCCTAAGCCCATGGCATATATGCAGCATTAATTGTATTCAGCGGATTATTAAAAAAATAAAAGGACAAGAAGTTGAAGTTGAGAGGGAAATGTATGTGTGGCAGTCTAGAGGAGGTGGAGGAAGTAGTGGGGGGTAGATATGTTCTAAAAGCATTGTATACATGTATGAGATTATTAAAGAACAAAAATTTGTCATGTTATTGGTTCTTTCAGAAAGCCATCTTTTGGGGATCGTCAACTCTAATCTTCTCAGTTTTCTTACTGTTCTTTCATTAGTTTTTTCCTCATGCTTACCCTTAACTTGGTTTATTGCTCAGCTAATTTTGACACCTTATTGTTACTATTTAAAGAGTTTATTGATAGTTTCTGTCAGTGCTTCATTGATATCATATTCTTTTATAATTCATGTTTTCATTTTTGTTGTCTCTGAATAGACTCTAATGATAGTTTTATTTTTTTTCCTACATAAAAGGTCAGAAGATTTTGAGAGGTAACTTTTTGTTTGTGTGGTGCATAATGTGATTTGCATCAGGTAATTACCATTAGTTGGTCTTATTAGGCATTTTTTACAGCATTGTCCTGGCTTATGTTTTGCCTGCTTGGTTTGTCAAAATGGAGGCTGTGCCAGCCTCTTACTACTGCTGACTTACTGAAAATGTACGCTGGCATTTAAAATCACTTCTAGGATGTATTTCAGAGCAATTCTGGCCAGAATTTACATTTATGACTATTAATGTGGCTCCAAGGAACATGTTTATTAATACTGTACAGTGCTCCTCTTTGCCTTATGCAATGCCTTGGCATTAAACGTCTTGCGTGTGATACTTGTAATTCCATCACGACTTCTTCATCCCTGTCCTTCCTGCATTTCCCTTTTAGTTTCCTTTTATCTCATCCATGTCACTTTATATTCTGTGGATCTCTTGAAAATAGCAGCTTTGTATTCACTCTGAAGCCTGTTGACTTCTGCATGTCTAGTCTCTCTCATCTTGTCTCATGTTTTGTTTTTATATGTTTTTACATTTCCATTGTTTTGAAATACAGATCTTATTTTCTTTTGCTTTCATCTTTCTTTTCTCTCTCTGTCTCTGTCTATCTCTGTCTCTGTCTCCCCCCCCCCCCGTCTCTCTCCCCTCTCTCCCTTTCTAGTAGGTCTCAGCTTCAAAGTTTTGTTGCTGGTGTTTTCCTATTTTTTGACCAGTCTCATGTCACTCAGGCTGACCCCCAGCTTGCTGTGATCCAGAGAATGGCCCTGAATTCTTCATCCTCTCCAATCAGCCTACAGAGTGCTGGGGTACAGGTCTGCCCTCCTAGCTCGGAGTTCATGTTTTTAAAATTAATTTTGAAGAACCCGTGCAGTGCAATGGGTTTCACTATTGCAGTTCCACCCACTCTGCTCCACACTTTGTTCTAATGCGTCTCCTCCTCTCCAAGTTTTTGTTTTCCAAAGCATCCCTTCACTCACATTTCTCTAACTGTTGAGGAGTAGAGCCATGTCTTTGATTTTTTTTTTTTTTTCTAGACAGGGTTTCTCTGTGTAGCTTTGTGCCTTTCCTGGATCTCGCTCTGTAGACCAGGCTGGCCTTGAACTCACAAAGATCCGCCTGCCTCTGCCTCCCAAGTGCTGGGATTAAAGGCGTGCACCACCGCTGCCCGGCGTCTTTGATTTTTTTACTGGAGAGGGCTGGTTTCTTTTTCAATTTCTAATTTCTCGTTGTTTTTCACTAACCTAGTTTTTGTTAGCAAAATCTGGGTTTTAAGATGCAGATCACTGTGGGAAATGAAAAGAAATACATCAGTCATATTTTGGTATTGCTTTGTTAAACTGTTTTCCCAATGTTCAAGCTTGTCTTTATCTCATTAATTTGTGGGGCTCTGGCAGGAAGTTATTCATCACTCGGTTGTGTGTGGTCAGATTGGTCACATACACAAAGTTTACTTTTATTTATTTATTTTTGTGTGTGCTCTCACACAGGTCACAGTGCACAAGTGGAGGTCAACTTTCAGGAGTTGATTCTACCCTTTTACCATGTGGGTTTTGGGTATCAAGGGATGAGTTTAGGTCATTAGGGTTGGTGTCAAGCGCCATTAGCCTGTGAGCCCTCTCAGTGGTCCCTTGTCACATATTTTTTCATAGACACTTTCATGCAAATACAGAGGTAGCTCTTTTGGAGGATTTTAACCAGAAATAAATTTGATTTTGATGTTACAATATTTAGTTAATAGAGAAACATGAAGGCAAGTACATATTTTAAAACATGCTGAAAGTATATTTACTGAGCTATTGTGGTATGTTGCTTAGTGATGGAACTGTGTTCTGTAAAATGCATTGTTATGTGACTCTGTAGTTGCAGAAACATCAAAGAATGCTTGCACAAACCTAGATCATGTAGCTTGCTGTGCACTTAGGCTAAATAGTGTATAGCACTGTTGAGGTGGTATAATGTTTACTGCAATATCTTTGTTATATACATGACTTACAATAGCTAGAAACGTTATAGTAAAGATACATTAGGTTCTGTTCAAAGAACCAGACCTAAATCTCCTTTGTCATTTTATAGAATAGTGGTTCCAGTTTTAGGATGATTACTGTGATTTTTAAGAACTCATGCTTTCAGATATTACATTATTAAACAAGTCAGCATTAGAGAGTATGGCTGATGACATCCAGTGCATTGAAGCTGTCAAGATAAACAACCCATATAATTAAAAGCCACATCATTGCTCACATGCCATCAGTATAATACATGCTCTGAGAAGTAAATACCGATAGTTTACTTGAGTTTGGTGTATTTTCAAATGGACTAGCATAGTGGTTTTCAAACTTGGCCGTGTATTAGAATTAGTTGAGGATCTAATCAAAATGCGTAGTAATTTGTTTAGCCAGTTGGGTATGTTAGGATGTGACTATGAATTCCATCAATCAGTCTATCTTTCTTCTAAAAAGACAGTATCTCATGTAGCCCAACCTAGAATCCACTGTGCAGCCGAAGATGATCTGGAACTAAATCTCCAACCTTCCTTCTTCCACCTTCCAAATTTGGAATTCGAGGTATGTATAACCACTGCCATGCACTTGAAAGCAGTGCCATTGGACTGAGGGTACTGTGTGGGGAAGCTGGAGATGGTGGTTACACCGAGCTGTCTGCAAGTGTCCATGAAGGCATGGGAATTGTCAGCACAAAGACTTGTTTTGAAGGCCAATTTTATACCTCAACACTGTTTGGCCTTCATCAGTCATTGCACTTGCTGGCGCTTGTTTTCTACTGTACACCAAACCCCAAATTTAGTGGCTTAAAGAAAAAAAAAAGCTTTATTTTCTTAGAGTTTTTCAGTATCAATAGAGCTAGATAGTTGTGTAGCTTGGCCTGTGGCCACTGCTGTCACTCATTTGACTTTTGAGTCACCTAGAGATTAGACAGAATTGGACACTGGGATGGTTGGAACTCTTTTGTACTACTTCAGAATCCCCATGGGCTCAAATGTAGAAGTTCCAGATTTCCCCAAGACCTGAAACTGGCAGGCACAGTATCACTTCTACTGCATCCTGTGACTGAAGCTGGCCCCATAGTGAACTGTCAAGTACATGGGATGAAAGCACAGTGTGCAGATACTGGGAGTTATCATCCACTGGGGCTACTGATAGACTCTCACAGTGATTTCTGCCGGGGCAGACATTGATAATGGGGAGATAATACAAGGGAGTGAAACTGATGTCCAGTTGTTACACCCTAGTTGGAGATACTGAGAATGTACAGGTATGGTTAAGAAAAAGTTGGGCTGGATTTACTCAAGCTCTAAAGCACAGCTAAGAGAATACTACTGTAGGTACCACATTGCTCAAGAAAGGCCAGGGATGTTGGTGATGGTTGTGTGGCATTGTTTCTCAGAAGATGTGAAGAGGCATCTACTCACCTTAGATAGGGAACCAATGACAAACCAAAGTAAGGTGTCACTTACTCCTAAAGTCCAACTTGGTGAATCGATGAGTTCTATTGCAAGTGGAAATGACTCAAGACAACTTTATCACCAAAAGCTCAGCCCAGCATGGAAAAATGGAAAGCTGGAATCTGGAGCTCATGACATAACTTGCAGCCAGTTTGACAGGTTAGAGAGCCTCTCTTACAGGCAGTTTGGCTTGTCTCAGTCTTTTCTAGGTAGCTCATCCGGTCTGAGCCCCTTATAGGCAGCTCAGTGTGTCTGAGAGTGTCTCTTAGAAGTCCCTAGTGCTCATATATGCTTGGGGAGAGAGAGGCCTAGTGACTCTGTTCAGTTTCAGGAACTTCCTAAAGTGATTGAGTTGTTTAGTTCCCCGGTTTCAGCAAACTTCCCTGCAAGATGGAATGTTTCACTCTTGTTTAGAATACCAGGTATCTTAAGGAGCCTTCTTCTAAGATGGAATGTTTTTATCTCAGAGGAAAACTAGTGATAAGCAGTGAATGAGCTCAACTCTTGTGAGACTGGTAGATGCTGCTAACAGGGAGGCAGTTAACTGTGTGCCTCCAAGGTCACCCAGACTGCAATAGCCCCACACCCCAGATGATTGATATTCTCTCCATATAGCTGTGTTTTAGAGTTTTCCTAGTCAATCCTCATTCCCCATATGGCGTCTCATTTATTAGGCAGAGGTTAGGGCAGCAGCGAAAGAAATGTACACGGCAAAAGAAAAGAGGAAAAGTATTTGGCAAAGTCAAGACAAGGATGAGGCAGTCTGATGTTTCAGGCTCCTCTACTACAGAGGGAAATGTATTCATATCTTCTACAGGAATGGCGCCCCCTTTTTCTTGGATTCATAAGTCATTTTGGAGGAGCCCAAATGAAAAAGAAACTGCAGGAAAACAGAGTCAAGAAATAGAGGAGGGCCGGGCGGTGGTGGCGCACGCCTTTAATCCCAGCACTCGGGAGGCAGAGCCAGGAGGATCTCTGTGAGTTCGAGGCCAGCCTGGGCTACCAAGTGAGTTCCAGGAAAGGCGCAAAGCTACACAGAGAAACCCTGTCTCGAAAAACCAAAAAAAAAAAAAAAAAAAAAAAAAAAAAAAAAAAAGAAATAGAGGAGGAAGAGAGTCTGATGATGGGGAACCAAGCTCCGGGCACATCTGTACCTTCACACCTTTCACATTTGGTTGTATGAACAAACACAGCCCACTTACGAGCTTTCTTGTCAATGAAAGATGAAGCAATGTGAGCTTCAGCTCCAACATCAACAGTGTGCACAGAGATGTGCAGAATAGCAAGACAGGGGAGCTAATGGAACGAGGGAGGCTGCTGCTGAATCTCTGCTGGCCTCCAAGGATGGAGGGAGAAGATAAGGTGGGAGCAGAGGGGAGAGAAGTAAAGGGCTGAAAGCAGGTGTGAGAAGAAAATCCTCTTCCTTTACTGAAATGGAAATGTAATGAGATGTGAGCAAGGGGAGAGCAGCTTTAAACTTTTTAAATTTACTCATTTGTGTGCGTATGCACGCGTGTGTACATGCCATACCCCATGCGTGGAGGTCAGATGGCAACCTGTGGGAGTTCGCTCTCTTTATCCACCAGGTGGATGCTGAGGATTGTACTCAGGTTGTCAGATTGGGTGTCAAGTGTCTTTGCCCACTGAGTCATCTTACTAGCCCACGAAGGGCAACTTAAAGATATCTGTAGGCAAAGTGAAGTCTTGCAAAAGTAGAAGCTAGCTAGACTTCGCCTTATCGCAAACCTTTATGACTTTAAATAATTCCTTTTCCTTAGAAAAGGCAGACTGTTTCCTCTTAGAATAGCATTTTGTTTTATTATTATTATTATTATTATTATTATTATTATTATTATTATTGTTATTTGCATTGGGGCTTGAACCCAGAACTGCACACACGCTTGGCAAACACACTTCCACATTCCCAACCCTAGAATAGTGTCTGAAAAGAGAAATGAGATGCAGAAGGAAAAAAAGACAGCCATTATTAATGATTCCAATAGTACTTGGGATGATAACAAAAAGGAACGAATAACAACAAAACAAGCTTTGCTGCATCTGGCTGCATGGGGCACTTCTGGTTTTAGTCAACGCCGTCAGCACAGACAATAAATATCAGCTCCGGCCCTTAGCATTTGCAAGGGGAATTTGACCTTTACAATTTAAAGGAAATGAGAAACAAAGAGATTACATAATTAAAAATCTGTTTCTGTCTCTTGAAAGCAATTCAATTTAGGTCAGGAGCCAAGCATCTCCCTTTCCCTCTAATTGTTTTACCTTGTCTCCTGGTACCCTGCCTTGTTTCTCCTGTGGATAGCTCTTTAGTGGTGGGCCTGTGTTCCTGTTGGGTGCACCACGCTAATGGTGGAAACAATAAAGGAAGCATTATGATCCAAGACATGTTAATATTGAATCCAAAATAGAATAATGAGCAAGACTATGTGCCTCCTACATGCCTGTTAGCAACAATCTCCCAACTGTGACTCATTTTCTATTTGACCTTCTTGGCTACCCACCATACAGAAGAATAGGCTGGAAAGGCTCACCCTTCAGCAGTGAGGGCTCTGAACCTCTCCCCTTCTATCTGACCCGTGTAACCTTTATCCTTTGCAGAAAGCCCAAGTAGAAAGGTTATATAAAAATATGCATGTGGACATTTGAATATCACCAGTAAAAATCAAGACAAAAATCAAGAAATTAAACACAAGCACAGGGAATTCTGGGAAATATGACAAAAATAAATTAATGAGAAGTAAGTACAAAAAGACTAAAATTTTTGTTTTAGGCTAGGAAATACATTTACAGATTTCAATTATGAAAAAGTATGGAGAGGTTATTACGAGAGTATTTTCTGAGGCTGTTACGGATTTGCTTTTCTGACTTGGGGTTGACAAATGGAATTATGTCATATCAAAAGCTTCCATACAGTGAAATAAACAATTCCCAGCATGAAGAGACAGCCCACAGAATGGGCAAATGTCCTTGTCAACTATTCATCAGACATGGGATTAATAGCCACATATATAAAGAACTAAAAAATTAAATGCCCAAAGAACTTATAATCCAATTAACAAATGGGCAATTGAACTTTTCAAATGTCTCTGAAATATATGAAAAAAAAAAGTTCAACATCCTTAGCCCTTCAAAATGACTTTGAGATTGCATCACACTTTGGATAGAATGGCTGTCCTCAAGAAAATAAAGCCCAACAAATGTTGGTAAGAGTGCAGGGAAAAAAAAACCCCTTTTACACTATTGGTGGAACTGTGAGCTGGTGAAGCCATGTGATTATCACCATGGAGTTTCCTCAGACTAAGGACAGACCTAATGATCTACTTTGCCAATTCTGAGTATTTGCCGGAAGGAATCTTAGGAAGCGTATTGAAGAGGCAGCTGCATGTCCATGTTGACTGCAGCACTTCCTCATGACAGCCGGTGATGGAATGACCTTGGATGTCTGTCAGCAGATGGATGGTTAAAGAAAATGTGTGCACACAGTAGAGTTTTATGCAGCTGTAAAGAACAGAATTATGTTAATGGCGGAAAAGCATATGGAGCTGGAGATAATCGTGTTAAAGATAAGCCAGATCCAGAAAGACAAACATCTCATGCTTTCTTTCATATGCAGAATCTAGATTTAACCAAAAAAAAAAAAAAAAAAAAAAAAAGAAAAAGAAAAGAAAAAGAAAAAAAAAAGAAAAGATGTGAGAGGCTGAAGAGATGGCTCAGTGGGTTAGGAGCACTTGTTGGTCTTGAAGAGGCCCCAGGTTCAGTTCCCAGCACCCACATGGTGGCTTACAAACATCTGTAATTCCAGTTCCAAGGGATCAGATGCCTTCTTCTGATCTCCAGCACTAGACATGTACATGGTACACATACGTACATATGGGAAAACACTCACACAAATAAAATAAACAAATCTAAAAAAACTCAGAAAATATGAAAGCAGAAGGGGGTTACTAAGGGTGTAGAAGAAGATAAGGGGGTACAGAACGTTTTCATACCCTCTATATTTTCACCCCCCCCCCAGTTAATAATACATGTCAGAAACGCAAGGTCTGTGCTTTGTCATTCCATTATTGTTATTGCGTACATATGAGGTATAGGTGAGTGGTATATGAGTGTGCAGGTGTGCACACCCATGCATGCACACAGAGAGTAAAGAAGGACATCAGGAGTCCTGTTCTGTCACACTGCACCTTATTCCCTTGAGACAAGGACATTCCCTGAACCTGGAGCTAGTAAACTCCAGCAATTGCTTCTCCTGTCTGGCCCCACCACTCTGGGTTTTATAGGCATGTGTAACCACTTATGGATTTTTGTGTGAGTTCCAGGGGATTTAGACTCGGGTCCTTATGCTTGCACAACAAGTGCTCTTACCCTACTGTGGAATGTTGCTCTGTATGCTGTGAATATGTCTTGCTCTGATTGGGTGATAAATAAAACACTGATTGGCTAGTAGCCAGGCAAGAAGTATAGGTGGGGTAAGAGGAGAATTCTGGGTAGAAGAAAGGGCTGCATCAGGAGTCACCAGCCAGACACAGAGGAAGCAAGACGTGAAGGCAGAACTGAGAAAAGATACCAAGCCCTGTGGCTGAACATAGATAAGAATTATGGGTTAATTCAAGTGTAAGAGCTAGTCAGTAATAAGCCTGAGCTAATGGCTGAGGAGTTATAATTAATATAAGCCTCTATGTGTTTACTTGGGAGACATGAGTGGGAGAGATTTTTCCCAACCGCTGGCTGGCTGGAACACAGGAAAACTTCCAACTACACTACCCACTGGACACAACCCCTCACGCCTGAGTCTAATGATTTTTAGAGCTCTAGATGTAGAGTCCAGAGGGTTTTGCTCTATCTTCATCACAGTAGCTGTGGCACAACATTGCCTACTGCTAAAAGAACACAGAAAATGCTGAGTAATCGCTCAGTCATAAGCTTTAGCCACAGCTACTCTGTTTTCTTTCTGACCACTTTTTCTTAACCCTAGTTAAGATGTATTTCTTGTAGGAAAAATTAGGAAATATTAAAAGCAAACAAAGACATGATTCATAATTTTTTTAGCTCACAAAAATACTCAGCTCTTTATCCCCCCCCCCCCCCCCCCCCCCCCCCCCCCCCCCCCCCCCGAGAACGGATTTCTCTGTGAAACAGCCCTAGTTGGTCTGGAGCTCACAGAGATCCGCCTGCCTCTGTCTCCTGAGTGCTGGGATTAGAGCCGTGCACCACCACTGCCTGACATCAGCTCTTGATGTTTAAATGATACTTTTTTCCCTTTGTTGCCTCTGCTTCCTTGAGGCTTTCTCTGTCACACACATTTCTATACCTACCATGCATATGCTTTAAAAAAGACATTATATCTATAGTTTTGACACCTGCTCTTCTTTTTTTCATTTAAATTTTTTAATTCATTTTACATACCAACCACAGATGCCCCTCTCATTCCTCCTCCCACTCCTCCCACCCCGACCCACCCCCCCATCCTCTCTTCCAAAAGGATAAGTCCTCCCACGGGGGTACAGCAAGGCCTGAAACCTGCTCTTCTTCCTTAGCAAATTTTCATGTCAAGAACCATAGGTGTATACCATAAATGCCTCCCGCCCTCTCTCCCTCCCTCCCTCCTCCCTGAACTTCTCCTTTCACTGATCTCCTAATCTCAGTCATCCTCCCTTTCTCACCAGATTAAATCATTCCCCCCTCATTAGATAACAGATGATGGGCCAGATGCAAGGAAGCTTTAAGCTGCCCGCAAAGAGGTACAAAGATTTCTGGCTATTAGTGCCCGCCACAAGCCTCTGAGGATAGACTAAAGCCCCGGCTTTACCCATGCCTTAATCTGATGTATGACATTCTTCCTTGATGACTCAGTTTTCTCGGGATTTGACTTTTTTTTTTTTTTTTTTCCCCAGACAGGGTTTCTTTGTGTAGTTTTGGAGCCTGTCCTGGATCTTGCTCTGTAGTCTAGGCTGGCCTTGAACTCACAGAGATCCTCCTGGCTCTGCCTCCCCAGTGCTGGGATCAAAGGTGTGCACCACTGTGCCTGGTAGGATTTGACTTCTTATAACACTTTAATGAAAATTTACTGGTAGAAAAAATACAGTCATAGATTAAGGATTTGGCCTCTTAAGAGTTTTTTTTTTCTTTTTCTCAGAATCTTATGTATTACTAGGTAGGCACATTACCCATTTTTTTTTCCTTTAGCTTATGCACATTGTTAAACACACTCTAACCTGTTTAGAGGTTTTTTTTTTTTTTTTTTTTTTTCCGTCTGAACCTGCTTTACTGAGCATCTGTAACCTTTTCTGTCTGCATGAGCAAACCTTAAACCCATCCTGTGGCTTAATTCATGGTGTGCTGGCGGCTTAAGCATGCAGGCAGCTGCTGGGAGACATGTCACTGTATTTCGGCTGACATGAGAGACATGAGATTAGGAAGCTATGTTTGGCTCTGTTTTTGTGTGTTAAGAACCTTTTTTTTTTTTTTAAGCTTTCTCAAGTCTTATGTGGATATATGTGACTGGACATTGGGTGCCATTTGTAGTTGAACTTTTCTGTCCCTCCTACCAGCTCCTAAATAACCACACTGAGACTTAGTATTAATTATGAAAGCTTGGCTGATAGTTTAGGCCTAAATTAACCCATTTCTATTAATCTGTGTGTTACCCCGAGGCTTGTTTACCTCATCTACTTACTGCCCATCCTGCTCACTCTGCATCTTATGGCATCTCCTCACAACTCCACCCTCTTCTTCCCAGCATCCTTTGTGCCTGGAAATCCTGCCTAGCTATTGGCCATTCAGGTTTTTATTAAACCAATTATAGCGACATATCTTTACACAGTGTAATCAAATATCTAGTTCCAACAGTTGGAACTAGAAAAGCAATTAGCTTTACATCTTTTCATGACTCATGTGTGGCAAAATATTTGTTTACACTGTGTAAAGATATGTGTCTCTGCCTAAGGCACCTTCCAATTGGTTTAATAAAGAGCTAAGTGGCCAGTAGCTAGGCAGGGGAAAATAGATGGGATTTCTGTGGAGAGGGAGAACTCTGGGAAGAAGAGAGGCAGAGAGATGCCAGTGAGACATGGAGCAAGTTAGACATGTGGTACAGAGGAGAGGTAATTGAGCCATGTGGCAGAATGTAGATTAAAAAATATGGGTTAATTAAGTTACAAGAACTAGTTGAGGACAAGCCTCAGCTAAAGGCCAAGCTTTCATACTTAATAACAAGTCTCTGTTTCATTATTTGTGGGTTGGCAGTCCAAGAAAGTCTGACAAGAAAGCTTGCTACAGTCATGTATCCTCTGTCTATATTCCATCATTGGTCACCTTGCTCTCCTTTCTAAATGTTATTCCACACCCATGCTTAACAGCTGTTTACACATATACAGTTTATATTATAAAGTACAGTCCTCATCGGAGGGAGAACATATTGTTCTTTTTATCTCTGAGTTTGGGTGAACTTGATTAATAACATATGTTCTAATTCCATCAATTTTCCTGTAAATTTCATGATTTCAGTTTTTTTTAGAGTCAAATATATTCCATTTTATGTACCAAATCTTCATTATTCATTCACCTGTTGATGGATATCTAGTTGATTCCATTTCCTTGCTTTGGTGAAGAGAACAGCAGTCAACATGCCTGTGCAAATGGACTGTGATGAGGTGTGGAGTTCTCTGGGTGTGTGCCCAGGAGTAGAACTGCTGGGTCTTAGATAGTTACATTTTTAATTTTTTGGCAAACCACTGAACTGATTTCCATAATGGCTGTGTTGATTAATTTGTACTCCCACCAGCAGTGAATGATGTTTCTGCTTTTCCCATACCCTTTCCAGCATTAGTTGTCAGATTTCTTTATGATAGTCATTTTGACAGCAGTAAAGAGGTGTCTCAAAGTAGTTTTAATTTGTGATTACCTGATGATTAGAGATGTTGAGCACATTTAAAAAGTAGTTATTGGCCATTTTTATTTCTCCTTTTGAAAACTATCTGTTCAATTAATTAGCCAACTTGTTGATTGACAGTTTTATTCCCTTTGCATTTAATTTCTGAGTTTTTTTATTTATAAATTCTGAACCATCTGAAATGTAGTTGGCAAAGATTTCCTCCTGTTCTGTGGGCTGTTTGTGTGCTCTCCTGATATTTTTCTTTGCATGCAGAAACCTTGATTTCATGTCATCCCATCCTTGGGGCTGGTTCCTGAGCTATTGAAGGTCTTTCTATTCAGAAAGCTTTTGCTGACCCCAGTGTCTCGAAGTCTATTTCATATGCTTTTGTTTAGGAGCTTCAGCATTTCATGTTTTAAATTAAGGGCTTTGATGTCTTTTGAATTCATTTTCACACAAGGTGAAAGATATGAATCTAATTTTATTCTTCTGTTGGTGGATATCCAGTTTTACCAGAACCATTTGTTGAATAGGCTATTCCCCCCACCCCCACTACCTCCCCCACTCCCCAGTGCTTTTGTCAAAAATTAGATGGGTGTGTTAGTTAGGTTTCTATCGTTGTGCTAATACACCATGACCAAAAGCAACTTGGGTAGGAAAGGGTTTATTTCAGTTTGTAGATTCTCATCGAGTCCATCACTGAGGGAAGTCAGGGCAGGAACTCAAACAAGGCAGGAACCTGGAGACAGGAGGTGATGCAGAGGCCATAGGAAAGTGCTGCTTACTGTTCCCTACGACTTGCTCAGCCTGCTTTATGACAGCTCCAAGGAGCACCAGCCCATGGGTGACACCACCCACAGTCAGCTGGCCCTACCACATCAACCATCAATCAAAATCAACCATCAATCAAGAAAACACACCACAGGCTTGCTCAGAGGCCAGTCTGGTGTGGGTGTTTTCTCAACCGAAGTTCCCTCTTCCCAAATGACTCTGATTTGTGTCAGGTTGACATAAAACTAGCCAGCACAATGACCGTAGCTTTGCTGGTTTATTTCTGGGTCCTCTGTTCTGCTCCATCTGTCTGGTTGTCTGTTTTTATGGCAGCACCAGGCTGTTGTTGTTGTTTTAATCACTATATTCCCCTAGTTTAACTTGAATTTGAGTATTGTGATACCTCCAGCTACATTCTTACTTCCAAGGATTTGCTTTGGCTATTCATGGTCTTTCCTGGTTCCGGGGCTGGAATAGGATATTGTAAATTAAACAAAATAAGAGTCACTTACCTGAGTCTGTTGGAAAAGAAAAATACTTTTGAATAGGATGAGAGCAGCTATAATCATATTATGCGTTAATTTGCGTCTCATCTTCCAGGCAGTTCATGCAGGATAGGAAAAAACAATTAGAGTTTTATAATGTGGTGATCACATATTTCAGGAGAATAACTCACATGCAGCAGTCACATGGAATTCACCGGCTGATGGCGATAAACCCACAGGCACCGTCTCTGCTTCAGTCTGTGCACAGTCTGCACCTTCTGAACACAAGGGGGACACAAGGTTTTAGAGACAGGGCGCTCCCTGAATGAAGGGCTAAACCCAGCCTCTTTATTAAAATCAGATGGCTGACCTGAATGTGCTGTCCCCAGTGGGACTTGATTTTCCTTTGTGAGAGATGGATTCTGGTGTTTTGGGGTAAGGCAGTGATCTGTATGCTAGCAAGCGCCTCAGGGACTAAGACAACAGGGTTTGGGAGGGGATGTTCTGCCAGAGAGGCTAGGAGTTAGGTTTGAGTCAAACTGATCTGAATGCAGGGAATGATTTGTAGTTTACAGCTGGGTACGCTTGGGTATCCTCCTTCCCTCCCCCGCCCCTCTGTCTGTCTCTCTCCCTCTTCCTCTCTCCCTTCTTTCCTTCCTTCCTTTCTTCCTCCTTCCCTCCCCCCTCCTTCTCCCTCTCCCTCCCCTTCTCTCCCTTCTTTCTTTCCTTCCTTTTCTTTCTCTCACTCTTTCTCTCCCGCCCCCCCCCCCCCCATTACACTCCACCAAACAGTGCTAGGAAAGAACCCAGGGTCTCTTCATACTAGACAAGCACTGTACCACTGCTCTCTGCCCATGAGCGTATCTCCTAACCTCTGCATCTCAATCTCCTCACTTGGAAGAGGCCTAACACCAAGTTTGTGCCCTGCTGCCTTTGCTTGCTCCTAACTGGCCACTCTCGCTGCTGATCCTCAGGGAACTCTTTTAGTGAAGCGACAGGAACTTAGTGGCGACCTCAGCTCTCCTTCCTTCCCATACTGCTCCTTGCCATTAATTCTGATTGGCCACCACCTAACGCCTTCCACTCTTCCTCAGTCACTTCCCAAAAGTTCCTCACCGGCTCCCAGTAGCTGCCTTCTGAACCAGAAGAGAGAAGTTCACGCAGAGATTCCTGTAATGACTTCATCATTTATACATCCCACACACCCACACTTGGATTGCCGGTACTTCCTCCAATTAGCCCCCCATCCATAATTCACTCTCTTCTGTGTCATTTCCTCAGTCGTTCCCCCAGATCATCTATTCACTGTTCCAGGATGCTGCATGGATAACTCACCGAATCCGTTAATAACCCCTCTCCCCTCCAGGGCACCTGGAGAGGCTCCCTTTGAGCGCAACTCTGTTGCCTAATGGAGATTTGCAGAACAAAGCTGACCTTGAGGAGCCACCGGGAGAATGAGAAGACATGGTCAGAGTCGACCCCTGTGTCTTTATGATCAATAGCGGTCCCTGCTGAACGGGCTTCATGGAGCCGAAAGCGGTGGTTAAAGACCAGACTGAGTCCCGAGACAACACGGCCGATACCCCTTCATGTGCTCCACGCCGGCTGGACAGAGGCTTACGGTTTTTGTGTAGTTCCATCACACTGAAGACACCCCTGAAGTGGATTATACTTCTTTATAATTATTGTTTTCAATTCAAAACAATTATTGTTTCATTCATTATGACTCGAGGGGAAAAAAAAAAGTCAGGAACTGCAGTCCTGGGTGGGCCGTGTTTTTAAGACTTAGGTAAGGTTTCTTAATCTTTTACAGTGTCTTCATTTATTTTTGTCACCGTCTGTAGTAATTAACAATAAAAACCTTAGAATAAAAGTCTGCATACAAGCTGTGGGGGCCAGGGGTAAGCCCTAACCCCATGTGGAGGCCCCTAGTGCTCACCGCTTCATTACAGCTCGTGATACGGGGGTTTTCTCAAGTCTTGTCCTTTTCTCACATAAATTCCAGGAGAGAAGGAAGCATTTGGGGATTCTCAGGGCCCAGGGCACAGTTTATGTTTGTGTATGTCCCCAGGAAAATCCCCTTCCTACCTTTCTGCTTTAAGTGTTTTATTTTTTTATTTTTTAAGACAAAGTTTCTCTGTGTACCAGCTCTGGCTATCCTGGAACTCACTTGGTAGCCCAGGCTGGCTTTGACCACTCAGAGATCTGCCTGCCTCTGCCTCCTCAGTGCTGGGATTAAAGGCCTGCGCCACCACTGACTAGTCATACCCCATTTTTAAAAAATTCTGACGTCAGCCTCTTCCCGCTTTCTGATGACGTGATGAGAACACAAGCTTCCTTCAAGCCTCCCCAACACAAAGGACTGTTCTTTGGAACTCTTTTGTTTCTTCTCTCCAGGCAGAGTTCGCAACTGGAGCCTGACCCAGGCCAGAAATGCAACTTGAGTCTTGTTTATTTACCTATGGTCACCCCCCCCCAAAGAGACCGCACAGTCCCAGAAAGCCCTGCTGTTATTTCACCAACAGCCACTGGAGGGCCTCAGACACCATTCTGAATCTCTGCCGCCGCCCACGAACCACACTCTACCGATGCTCTGCAAGCCCATAGCTGGGGCACGACCACTTCCGGGTTATCATCTCGGTTTGATGAAGCAGCACAAAGCTGGTTTCCAGGATACCGAAACATCATCATTGAGACCAGGCAAGACCCTTACCTAGAATATCTCCTTGCAAGTTTCCATGGCTAACCTTTGAGAGTCCATAGTCTTCCAGGTCAGAGGCACTGGTGATATCCTTAAATAAAGAGGCACCCCCCGTCACTCAGAAAAGGACCCTCCCCAGAAGGCTTTAGTTACTGCTCAGTTCCCAGAGCTGTGGGGGAACTGTCAGTGCATGCACACTTCAAAGCTCACCTCATGTGATCTCGGCCCCTGATATCCAGACCCCAGGGTCATCTGCACCGGAAGATCTCATTGTTAAAGCTACCAGTTGAGAACAAGATCACCACCACAGTTTAAAACCAAATCTGAAGCAAGCTTTAATTAAACACTGGCCAAGTGGCTGGGGTTTGGCCAGGTTTCATCTCTGGTTTCCCAGAAAAAAAAAATGGCCCCAATTCAAGTTTTGCAGCTGCTTAAGTATTTCCTATCAGGTTCAATCAGGAGCAAGCATACATCTTGACGTATCTCCAGCCAACATCCAATTAGGGGCAAGCGTAGATCCTGACATATTTCCTTCCTGTGAACCTCCTGCCCACGTGTGATTACGATGGCTGCTGGTGGTAGCGTGGAGGCAGGGTACCCTTGGTGAGTGTGGGCACAGAGCTAGGGGGTCTGACCCCAGCCGGCCACTCTGGCTTGCCTCAGCGCGGCTCTTTGGCACAGCCTCCAGCTCTGCACTACTGTTCTGCTACTTCTCCATTTGGTGTCCTCCCAGGCTGGCTCTGAAGCCCAGCAGCCTGCTCAAGGCCAATCAGAAAAGGGCAGACCCTGCTACCTACCCCCCCACCCCCGCCCTCTTTCTTTTTGATATATCTCTGGGTGTGTCTCGACATGTCAAAAGATGCCACAGCCCATCAAGTTTAAACTAATGTAACTGTTAGCTAATCAGCTTTGTTGGAGATGACCTAATTGTCCCTGGAATTCCCCTCCTAGCTGTGCTTAAAAGGATCCTGCCAGCTTCTTTTGGGGGTCACTGACATTTTGTTGTGTGGCTGACCCTGCATGCAGAAATTTTTCTCTCGAGAAATAAACACACTTGCTTTTGCATACGTGAGTGGTAGTCTTTTGTGGGATGATTCATGGACCCTGACAGTGATCAAACACATCCCATGCAGATGAGTGAAACACATTTGTTTAGGAGATTGAAAATGTGGCTTGTTATCTCCCATAAACAGTAGCCTCCAGCATTTCAGGAACTATCTGTTCTTGGTCAAGGGGCTTACAGATCAGAGGCATTTTTGTTTCATGGATCTCTTAGGCATAGTCATTAAAACTTAAAATGTAATTTCGGCTCTCACACCTCTCCAAATCAGAGGGAAAACAGTCTTCTAGGCTGCATCTAGGCCCTAGAAATCCCAACATCCCAGAGCCTGGGCCTGTTCTGGTTAAGGGCACCCCTGAGGAGAAGTATGGGATGAAGGTCACATAGAGATGAAGGAGGCATCTGTTTGCCTTCCTTAAGGAGAGAGAGAAGCTGGCAGGAGCCAGTCCCTTGTGAAGGTCTGACAGGATTTGACAGACATCGACTTCATCTCAAAAACTGCACATTGTCATAGAGTTTTTAAAGTCACTCCTCTGGCTCAGATTCGTGTATTGAAAGAATAAATTAGAAGTAGCACAAATAGGAAAAAAGACTTATCCAGACGCCAAAAGTTTAAGGGAATTAATTCTAGATTTGCTTTGTAAGATACCTTGTATCACACACAGTTGAATTTAGTGTTATGAACTGTCAGTGTTTTTCTTGTGTTGACTGTTTTAAACCTCTAAAGTATCTTGTGTTTATAATGTTTGTAAATAAATGGTTGCCTCCCCAATGTATAATTTCAGCAATTATGTATTGTAATTACTGTAAATGTAATTGTGCTTAGTTATGTTTCCATTTTGTCTCAAGATGGATTAGTTTTCTAAATGCTCCAAAGAATTATGATATATAAAAAACATAGTTTTGTTTTGTTGCAAAAACATCAAAAGGACAGAACATATATCTTAGTGAAGAAAATATATTAACTCAGACATTTTAGTCAGAAGGTATTAGAGACTTTAAGAGAACTTTCAAAATGAAATAAAGTTTAATTTATTTTAAAGGTCATAGCAATACCACTGTTCTTTAAAATTTTTAGATTTATTTGTGTGTGCACGAGTGAGTCTGTGTGTGTGTGTGTGTGTGTGTGTGTGTGTGTGTGTGTGTTTTGCCTAGGGCATCAGATCTCCTGGACTTACAGACAATTATGAACAACCATGTGTGTAGCTGGAGAGTTTCTCTCTGGGTCCCTCCAAGCCCCTGCAGTCCAACAGCCCACTTATAAAATAAACACACAGACGCTTATATTATTTAAACTGTTTGGCCTAATGGCTCGGGCTTCTAGATAGCTGTTCTTATATTTTAAATTAACCCATTTCTATTAATCTATAAGTTGCCACCTGGCTCGTGGCTTACCAGTATCTTAACATCTTCTCATGGCAGCTGGCAGTGTCTCTCTGTTCAGCCTTCTACTTCCTAGACCTCTCCTCTCTGTCTTGCCTATACTTCCTGTCTGGTTACTGGCCAATCAGCATTTTATTTATCAATCAATCATCCACAGCACATGTGGGTGCTAGGAACCAAACCCAGGTCCTCTGCAAGAGCAACAATTGCTCTTAACTATGAAGCCCTCTGTCCAGTTCAATATGACTGTTCTTAACTGCCATTTACACTTTATTTATTTGTCTGAAATTTATACTATCAACCCCACTAATACATGTATGTAAAAATATATTTTCCATGTGAAAAATCTGGTTTTTTTTTTTTTTTTCAGTATTGATAATCACTTACCTAGTCAGGACACAATAGGAAGTTGTCACTTTTTTCCTTGTAAATAAACAAGGGGTTAATTTTTTTTACTCAGAAAAGGTTTTGTTACAAGAAACAATGATATCAGGTAAAAATACAAAAAATTGTGCAATTATGGGGGTTAATTTTTAACGATTAGTAACTTGGACTGAATTATAAGTAAATGAAACACTAAACTACTGAGTACTTACAAGATGGAATGGCTTGTGATCGGTAGAGCTAAGTAAGGCTCTGCTGAGAGGCTGGAGGCAAAGATCCTCATGATGGGCATAAGAATAGATACTTTCTGCTGATCACTCACTCATCCCTTTTTTTTTAAATCATTAATTAAATTTTTTCATTTGTTTTACATCCTGACAGCAGTTTCACCTCCCTCCTCTCCTCCTGTTCCCTCTCCCTACTCATCCCCTCTTTATCTAGTGCTTCCTCGATTTTTTGTATTCTCTGACATCTCTTACAGGACTACTCACTGAGCTCATTAAATAGGAAGTTTCCAAATCAGCCCCAGGACACTCACAACAACAAAAATGTTGGTGTGTGTCCCATTAATACCTATACCAACTATATCCTCATAGGATGAGGTTGTCCAGAGGCTAGAGGGAGCTGGCATTGCTTATTGGCTTTGTCGAGGCTAAGGGCGATGGTGTCCAGTGACATTCAGGGATATGATAGGAGAACCATCAAGTGGAGTCAGGGAGACATTGGGAACATGTCGGGAGAAACTCTCTCCTCCTCTTCTCCCCTCTTTAGTGCATAGGACCTGCATGGTGGTGCCTGGGTGGCATCTTATCACCTGGAGTGGGTACTCTGAATGGCTTCCTAAACTAACTTTCTTTCTTTCTTTCTTTCTTTCTTTCTTTCTTTCTTTCTTTCTTTCTTTCTTTCTTTCTTTCTTCTTTCTTTCTCCCCCTGGGGTCAATCAAATCAAGCGCTATGGGGCACCTATTATGAGCTAAATATTGTTCCATGTACTTGGGACACATCAGAGAATAAAACAAGGAGCCTAGCCCTCATGGACCGTGCAGTCCATTGCTTATTACTACCTCACTTATGTACTGCTTGTGACTTTGGGAAAGTCATTGCACCCTTCTGCACCTGTCATCAGCTGCCCAACAGGGTGAGGTCAACATCAGAGTGGACACTGAGCCTGGTGTACTACAGACAAGGAACAAGACTCCTGCTCCAACCCGCCATCCAAGCAGCAGAAAGGGCTGGAAGAGGACTCAAGAAAAAAAAAATTTTTGTAGATTTCTTCATTATGCATATGGGTGTATGTGTGTGCACTATGTGCATGCCTGGTACTGTTGAATATGGTGCTAGAGAGGGCTTCAGATCTTCTGGAACTGGAGTTTCAAATGGTTGCAAGCCACCATATGGACGCTGGGAACTGAACTCAGGTCCTCTGAAGGAACAACAAGTGCCCTTAACCACTTAGCCAACTCTTCAGCCCAGGAAGTGGACTTTTAATAATAAAGTACAGTGGGGAGCAGGGAGACGGAGCTGAGTCGCACTGGCCAGTGGGCTACGCAAACTGTTACTGCTGCTGTTGCTGCTTGGTGGCAGCCCTGTTGGCCAGGTCCTTGGCCTCCTCTGTAGTTGCCAATCTCCTTTCCTTTTTTTTTTTTCTCTTTGGCCTCTTTTGCTGTCTCAACAAGTGTATTAGAACAAGCCTCACCTTGTAGCTTTGCCAAGATGTACTCAAAATCCTTCATTGTCTTGGTCACATTGCTTTTGAAATGGGCAAGACCCAATTCCTGGACAGCTCTGGGGATGCCAAATAAGCCAGAGGAGACCAAGGCCTCCTGTGGGTTTCCATCCAGCAGCTGTTTTCAGAGTTCACCCAGGGAACACATCGTTCCTCTATACCATCTGATGTTGCAGGTGAAGGTGGTCATGTGATTCTGTGGCCCCACAATAGAGTCCTCCAGAATGTGCACCAAGTTGCTCTGGCCCATGTGCCATCCTGTTGGTCTTGGTGAAGAATCTGGGACAGAAGATTCCAGTCAGGGGCCACCTCCCGGTGTACTGTGTGTTTGGTTAAGCTATGTTTGCTGTAGGGGTTCAGGTACCATTGCCACACCGCAGTGAACACTTGGTCCCACAGACTTAGAGCATGTCCTGGCCCAGGAAATCTGTCACCATCACTGAGGCGTGGGGAGGCCTAGCACCTGCAGCACAGCATTAGGGTGCAGAGCCAGGGGTGGACAGGGCTTGCTGAATGTGTGCCAGGCTCACACCACAGCCTCTGCTGGGCTAGGCCCCAGTTGCTACCATGGCCGTAGGGACTACAGGGTTGTGGATTTTCTCAATCAAGTATTTTTTATTCTGTACAGTAGGTAGTTATTTAAAAATAATACTTAGAAAAAAAGTGGGAGTTGTCAGTGTACAGTTACTCTTCTGTTGCTGTGACAAAATATCACTACTTACCAAGGAAGCTTATGGAAGAATTTAATCTGTCTTACAGTTCCAGAAAAATAAGAGTCCATCATGGTGGGTAGGGATGGTGGCAAGTGGCAGACTAAGAAGGAGGCTGAGAGGTCACATCCTCAACCACAAACAGGAAGCAGAGAAAGAGAGAACTGAAAGAGGAGAGAGGTCATAAACTCTTAAAGCCCATTTCCAGGGATGTACCACCTCCTCAGAGGGCACCACCACCTGGGGACCAAGTGTCCAAATGTCTGAGCCTATGGGGGACATTCTCATTCATATCACCACACTCAGAGTAAAAATGGAGTTGCTGTGTCAGCCTCAGTTGAAAAATGTTAATGAAGCCCAGAGGTTATGAAGGAAGGATTCCTATGCCTGGTCACTTATTGGAAAAGCCTTTTACAACCACACAGAGGCCACCACAACCTCACACAAAAGTACTTCTACAAAACATAGACTCAGCAACCTCAACCTCAGACTGAAGTTACTCCTAGTATTAGTTACTTTGGTAAAAAAAAAAATCACTGTTTCAAAATATCTGATACAATCCTCCTTGTCTTTTTTAAATTCCCCCTCTTTTGGACACACCAACAATTTACTATGGAACATATGTATTCACATTGTACCTGTCTGTTGTTCACATATAGACACCATTATCCTCGTGTGTGTGTGTGTGTGTGTGTGTGTGTGTGTGTGTAGATGTGTGTAGGGGTGTGTGTAGTGTTGGTGTGTGTAGATGTGTGTGTAGGGGTATGTATGTGTGTGTGTAGGTGTGTAGGTGTGTGTGTAGGTGTGTGTGGATGTGTGTAGGGGTGTGTGTGTAGGTGTGTAGGTGTGTGTGTGTAGATGTGTGTGTAGGGGTATGTATGTGTGTGTGTAGGTGTGTGTGTGTAGATGTGTGTGTAGGGGTGTGTGTAGGTGTGTATATGTGTGTGTGTGTAGGTGTGTGTGTGTAGGTGTGTGTGTGTGTAGATGTGTGTGTGTGTGTGTGTGTGTAGGGGTGTAGGTGTGTGTGTAGATGTGTGTGTATATGTGTGTGTATGTGTGTATGTGTATAGGTGTGTGTGTGTGTGTGTGTGTGCGCGCACGTGTGCACGTCTATGGAGGTGAGTGGACAATCTCAGGTGTTCCTCAAGTACCGAGCCACTTTTTTTAATTTTGACACGGGGTCTCTTACTGGCCTGTAGTTTGCCAAGTGGGCTAGACTGTCTGCACAGCAGCTCAGGTACACCTCGTCTCCATCTTTCCAGTCCTGGGGTTACAAGTGTTCATCTCTGTGCCTGGGTTCTGGGTCTAGAACTCAGGTCCTCGTGCTTGCCAGGCCAACACTTTACCAAACGAGCCGTCTGTCACTGTTCTTTACAGGGTCTTCCCCTGACGGTTTCTAATTTAGATCAGGATAATGTTCTGTTCAGAAACGATCAGCGTTTTATTTGTGGCCCATGTGGCTTGTGCTTAATATGGTAGAAGTCATTGGCTTGTTCCTAAAGTGAATAGCAGTAGTCTGGCAACTGGAGAGAAGTTCTTAGTGAGGAGTCTAGTAGCAACCCCAAAAGTCCAACAACATAAAGAGGCAATCCTTAGGATGTGAGCGAGGCCTGAAGTCTTCACTGAGTTACATCTGAAACATGCATTCCTCTCCTCACATGCTCATTGCTCAAGAGAGGTCAAGCGTTTTTACTTCCAGGTGCCAAGTTCTTCTTCCTTCCTTCCTTCCTTCCTTCCTTCCTCCTTCCTTCCTTCCTTCCTTCCTTCCTTCCTTCCTTCCTTCCTTCCTCCCTCCTTCCTTCCTTCCTTCCTTCCTTCCTTCCTTCCTCCTTCCTTCCTTCCTTCCTTCCTTCCTTCCTTCCTTCCTTCCTTCCTTCCTTCCTTCCTCCTTCCTTCCTTCCTTCCTTCCTTCCTTCCTTCCTTCCTTCCTTCCTTTCTTTCTTTCTTTCTTTTTTTTTCTTTCTTTCTTTCTTTTTTCTGAGCACTCTGTAGCTCAGGCTGGTGTCAAACTCGTAGCAATCCTCCTGTCCCAGCATCCTGAATGCTGAGACAACGTGTGTGAGCTACCACATCTGGCTTGGTTACACTTTAAATTCTCTTTCAGATATACAACTGTAGCTTTATAAATAATTTTTTTTCAAATAATTAAAAAATTTTAAAGCAATTTTTAAAATTGAAAATAGATTTTTTTTTCCATACAATATATTATGATTACAGTTTCCCCTTCCCCAATTCCTCCCAGATCTTGGAGAGACGGCTCAGTGATTAAGAGCACTGGCTGCTTTCCCAGAGGACTCATGTTAATTCCCAGGACCCCACATGAACTCACAATCGTCTGTAACTACAGACCCAGGGGATCTATCGCCATCTTCTGGTCTCTGAGGGCACTGCATGAACAAGGTGCGTAGTCATATACGCAGGTAAAACACCCATACACATTAAAAAAAAAAAAACCTAAACATTTAAAATATTGACATTTATTTTATAAGAGAAAGGAATTAAAAATAAGTCCTAAATGTTTATATCTATTTTTCATCAAAGCTAGGTTGATTTTCAATTTCACTAGGCATTTGGGGTTATTTGTTAAATTTCTCTTAGGGTAATCTGAGTGGGCTCAGTTGTTTAGCAGAACAAAGGGTTATGCTATTTTATTCTATCTTACTCATTTTTGTGGTGCTGGGTATCAAACCCAGAGCCCTGTGCATGTTCCTCACATGCTCTACCATGGAACTAACCTAGCCCTCAGTGAATCATTTTGAAAGGTATTTTTTCCCTTCATTTTTAAGTTAATTTCTTTAGTTAGCATTTGAAATAACGGGCTCCATGAATACATTTTCATAATTGTAAACCACTGTGTTTTGCTCACTTCTGTAGGAATTCTTAATCTCGTGTTGTGAGTGGTTGACTTTCTTTTCACTTGACCACTGGTGTCACTGGAAGCACATGCTGTCTTCTGAATAGAAACACAGTTAGTTATTCTTCTCTTGATGTATATTGATTTGGCCAGAAGATGCCAGCATTTGTTATATAACTCAAATGTTGAGGGGATCAGCCCATGGACATAGAAGGAAAATTGAACGCAGCATTTCTGTGATTCGTCGATCTCAGCTTGTCCTTCTCATTTGAGATGATAAGAAGATGCTCCAGGAAGAATGCAGATTCAGACTAATGATCGAACCTGAAGACGGCACTGAGCAGGGAAACCTCAGCTTCGTGTCATTATATTATCCTCAATATCAGCTGCACACAGACAGGAACACCCACTAGATACCTACGCCAACAAACTTATGAGCTCATCTGAATTAATCTTTGCAAAATCCCATGAGCCATCAATACTTGGACACTATGCCAAACAATCCACGAGAGGACATATGGCTTCATTATAATTAGAAAAGACAGTTGGAACAGCTCTTATTGTACAAGATCGTAAAGAAGCCTCAATTAACTCTGCTGTGGCTGAAACTTTGAAACAGAGAATGAATAAAACGTTCTGTATTAGAACTCTCCAACATGCTTTAGCATGACTTAAACAGCTCAAAATTAAAGTCATCAGCACAACATTACTCAAGAAGAAAAAGAAAAAAAAAAAAGGAAAAAAAAAAAGTGGACGGGCCCCATGCTGCTGTAAAACAGGCTATGATAGTGCCAAGCCTGTGCTTGGGGAGAAGGCCCTTGATTGACTAAATTAAAAAGCCTGTGAAGTGTGGCACTTAGTTCCCTTGCCTCTGAAATGAAGTCTTTGGATTCAGGGGAGTCTAGTAAGTATCTTTTAGTTGAAAACACCCTGAAGCTGTGGGTGAAAACCGAGAATGTCTCCATTTTCTCAGACTGTGTCTTTGAGCACCCCCTTCCCCCACTAGATTTCTTCCCACCCCACCAGCCACACTGAAAGGCGTCCGTCACCCAGGTCTGCCGCTCTCCTGGGTGTGGGCGCTGGAGTTCTGACCTTTGCAGGGACTCTGATCAGCAGCCTAATTGGTTTGAGCGATTGTTTTAAAGTTTTAAATGAGCTGAGATATATCTATATCACAATATATCCACAGTATTTGCAGAGTGATACTTAAAATCATCTATACTTGCTCCTCTTATTTCCTTTAGCATTTCAGCATTAATGTTAGACAGCAAGCTTGACTCATACTGCCCCAGGGAAGGAAGGACACAATGAAACACAGAAAGAATTGGTTGAGTCCATTGTGCTCTAAATAATTTTTGGTTTTAATTTATCTCTAATTAATCAATTGTCTTTTTGTTTGTGTATGGGTCCACGTGCCACAGTTTGTAGGTCTCAAGCCAGCTTTCAGGAGTTGGTTCTCAACCTTGTGGGCCCAGGGATCAACTCAGAACCTTAGGCTTGGTGGCGAACACCACCACCAACAGGGCTGGGGATGCAGTTCAGTTGTTAGAGCACTTGGCTAGCATGCATGAAGTCTTGGGTTCAAGTCTCAGCATCACATAAACCAGGTACGGTGGCTGCACACACCCTTATAATCCCAACACTCAGGAGATAGAGGCAGGAGGATCAGAAAGGTCCAGGTCATCCTTAGCAACATAACAAGTCAGAAGCCAGCTTGGGCTACATGAGATCCAGTCTTTTAAAAAAATGAAGGAGGATGAGAATGAGGAGGAGAAAAAGAAAAAGAAAAACAAAATAAAGCAAAACAGCAACAAAATAAAAGAAACAACTAGAACTCTAGAGGCAAGAGAGAAACTGTTGATGTTAATGGCAAGTACTTGATTCTGCTTTGAGCAAAGGCATATAACTCCTATCAGAGAACTTTCTCAAATAGACAAAATCCTGCAGAAGTACAAACCACAGTCATCATCTGGAGGCATTAGAGCGTCAACCTGAACAAGCCTGTGCCTGTGAATTTCACATGGACAATTGAAGGGAAGAAACAGCACCGGCAAGTTCTAATCTTTTATAGAACTTTTAATTTTAATCATGTGATTTAAATATAAAATATGTCATTTATATAATAATGGGTTTCATGGTATTCTTGTATGTGTGTACCGTGCATTTCCATCATGTTCACTTTTTTTGCTCTCTCTTGTCTTCCTCCCACCGTTCGTCCTTTCACCCACTCCCATTAATGCTCTTCCTTTTCCTAACCAGCGCGCCCCAACCCCGTGTGCATGTGTATGTGCACATGCGTGCATGTGTGTGTGTGTGTGTGTGTGTGTGTGTGTGTGTGTGTGTGTGTGTGTGATCTAATGAATTTCATTAGGATTGCTTACAAGAGTTCAGGTTGGAGTTTGTTTACAGGAGCACAGATACTTTCCTAGTTCCTGCGGCGCTAAAGGAAATGTCTCTCCCCCGTTTCTTTCACATTTTAACCTGAAAGGATGTCATAGCTGGCACATGAAGATGCCAAACATGGGTGGAAATCTCACAGCCTTCCTGAGAACAGGATTTGAGGCAACCACAGTGATTGAAAGGGAGGGAGGGATCTTGGCAATTAGAGCCACAAAAAGGGAGCTCCAAATTCTGCGGACCAACTTCTTGGATTTCTGTCTGAACCCTGAATTATCCATATGAAAGAAGACTCCAAGCTATTCACCTAAGACTGAAAGAAGGGGATTGGGATGTCAGAAGTGGATACTTGAATTCTACCTGCTTAACCTACAAGCAGGAGTAATAATGTTTGCAGACCAGGAATCCAGAGTCTCCATAATTTCTGATGTCTTAGATTCAACCCAAACCTACAGGACAGGAGGATTGGGTGTGGCACTGCTCATCTGTATTTCTAGCACCTGGAGGCAGAGGCAGAGGACCTCAAGTTTGAGATCTGGCTTCAAATACATACTGAGACCTTATCTCTAACAAACAACAACAATAACAACAAATTCCTCTGAATAATGACATAAAATGATTGGCCATAAAGACACAAGAAAGATACAAGATATATGCTTTCTCCCATACCAAGGAGAGAAGACTGACCTGAGGATGATCAGATTTTTCACTTAGCAAAGGTAGGTCTCCAAGGAGAAAGTTACTATGCGCAAAGACACCAGGGAAAATACTTTTCTATTATTTTCTTAAAAAAAAAATCTTTTGTTAGCACACAAACAATGGGTTTCACTATGACATTTTACACACATACACACCCACACAAAGACACACTCACCCATCCACATACACACTGTTCTTCATTCCCCAGTGAAGAAATTGAAACTACAAAAATAACAAAATGGAAACTTTGGAATTGACAAATACATCTGAAATAATCTACTGAGTAGGTTTAAAAGTAGATTGAAGATGACAGAAGTAAGATTTAGGGAACTTTAAGGGAATTATCTAGTCTAAAAG
Source organism: Peromyscus eremicus (assembly GCF_949786415.1). Lineage (NCBI taxonomy): Eukaryota > Metazoa > Chordata > Mammalia > Rodentia > Cricetidae > Peromyscus > Peromyscus eremicus. The sequence goes on along the minus strand of NC_081430.1, from coordinate 28,332,840 downwards.
ACAAAGAGAAACGTGAACAGCACCTTAGTGACCTGTAGGTCACAAATAAGTGGGGGAAAAGATACAGCATGTAAATGATAAGCATAAGAGGGCTGAGTAAACTATACAATAGCAGATATAAAGTAATAAGACACAAAGAAAACATCATTGTGTTAAGTAGGTCAAAAAAGCTTGGGGGGTGTTGGCATATTCTTGTGTACCTCAGCAGTGAGGAGGTTGAAGCAGAAGGATCTTGAATTTGAGGCCAGCCTGGGCTACATAGCAAGACTCTAAAACAAACAAACAAACAAACAACCTCCCCAACCGAATAAAACCACCACCACAACAAAACAAACACACAAATCAAAAACAAACCACCACCACTACCACTACCAGAAACCTCAACAAGCCAACAAACAAATGACGTCAGTATATGAAGGAATCATGACACTAGCAAATGCGTGCTTGATAATGGAGTTTTAAAGTACATGAAGGAAAATGGCGGGATTAAAGATCATGGCGCATATTATTTCAGAATTTTCCAGATGCTCAATGGCTTGTTAAATCAAGAGTCAGATAATGTTCAGAGGACAATGCTTACAAAATGAACCTGAGCACAGAGGAGAGTAGGATGTGGCTATCTGTGGGGCAGGTCTGGAGCATCCATCTTGGGAGGATAAAACTAGAGAAGCATGCCTGATCTGGGACTGTCCTAGAGCCCAGAGAGCTTTCCATGACATGGGGCAGGAAGATGGAAAGCAAAGGATAGACAAGGCAGATGCAGCCTGTCTAGGGCTTTATGCTCAATAGTGCAGCATACAGGAAGTAATCGAGAGTTCCCGAGCCCGTAAGAGACACGTAAGAGCCATGTAAGGGCCATGTAAGAGTGCTGAGGGAATTGGTAGTTTACAGACAGTCTAGGACTCATACAAGTAGATTCAGGGCAGGCTACCTCCAAGACCAATACAGAGCAGAGTCTCAAAGTGAGCATACTGTATATCAGACACCAGAGCATGTTGTCCAAGCGTAGGGAAGATGAGCTACTAGTGATTTCAGATAATTATCTGTGGACCATTTAACCTCCTTTAGCTATCAGGGATTTCATGGAATCCCAAGGGAAGTTACATCATGGTCAGAGGAGAAGGAGAGGTGGAAGGGTGTGGGAGGATCTTGAACTGATGGAGTTTATTCTACTAGGACTTATAAATCAAAACTGAATGGGTTAACATTAAGCAGGGAGACTAAGAGACTGAAAAAAAATCTCATAATGGAACATTAAAATGTTTAAAGGAAGGTGAACAAAACACATTTGCATAGTTTAACAAATCATCCAGCTAAAGAGATGGGCATGTTAGTGTTTCAGATTCCCCCATTTACCAATCACCTCCTTCCGACCTCCTTCTTTCTTGTAGTAACCATCATTTTCTTGTTTTCTTAATAATTCATACCTTGAAGATATTATTTTGTTAGTAATTTTTAAACCACCTGCTGTCAGAGTAATCATAGCCTGAGTCTTGTGAAGGCCCACGCTCACACACTCACAGTTTTCTAATGTTAATTTCTAAAGATGGCTTTGCTGGGCTATGGAGTATATGAATCTTGGCCTTCACAAAAATAAAGGCATTGTTTTTCAAGTGTTCCTACCAATGTTCACATCTGGCAGTAGTGTATGACTGAATCCATTGTTCCACATCCTTGACACCTCATTCTTTTTTGTGCATTTGTCAGACAATTTTTTTGCCAATGCTTCTTACAGTATTTTTCAGTCTTGATTTTTAGGTGCTGACTTATCTTTCCATTCTCTCATATAATAATAACAGGCACATTCCAAGTCCCATCACTACTCCTGTATGCCTCTGGGCTCTGCCTTTTCGATTACTATGGAGGAACTGTTTGCACTCTTAGCCAAGGTCAGTCATTTCACTTGCGTGGATTCCTTCCTGTCACATCGACTCAAGATTATTGCTCCACTTATTCTCTCTTTTTGCTTCTGCATTACCATTGTCCTCTCTACTAGGTCATTTTTGCTGGCACCCAGGCATGAATGCATGCTTCCCGACTTAAAGCACAGCCAGTACCAGTTACTAGGACTACTCACAAGTGCTCCATTCCCAGCTGTTCCTTTATACCAGAATTTTCTGAGTTCTCATCTCCCTGTCTCCAAGTTGCTTCGGTGTTCTTTGTCATTATTTCATTAGAATTACTCTTGTTGGAGTGGGCAGTGATAGCTGCAGTACTAAATCCAGAAGTCAATTTCCAGCTGTGTTTTTAAACTTATCTATCATCTGAACTTGACCTTATCCCTCTAATTTTATTCTCCATAATGTATTCTGAGTTCCCTATTGCTAGCTATTCTTTCTTGGTTGACTTTGCTGGCTACTCCACATCAATCTCACCTCTCAACAGAGGGCACTGCAGACCTTAGCCTTGGCACTCTTCTTGTTCTTTCTCCATTGATGAGCTCATCTAGTCTCATGATTTTAAATAGTGTAATGAAGCTGGCAAATTCCCAACTTGTCTTTCTGGAACTGTTCAAGGATGTTCAGATTTGTTTATTCAACTGCTTATTTGATAAATTACTTGGCTGTCTAGTAAATCCCTTACCATGCCTGTGACCAAACAATTTCTTAGGAGTTTCCATGGCATTTATTTTAATGAAAATTAGACAGATGACTTCTCACCTGTGTGAAGTACACCATTTTGGCTGGACATGTGTGTACTAACATGTACAGCTTCCTTTAAGTTCCTTTTCAGAGAGTGACACCCACACTTTTCTGTTTCACTGAGCAGCCTCTCCATCCTTCCTGGTCCTCTCAGACATTTTGGAATCATTCTTGTCTTCCCTGTTCTTTTCAGTCACATACAATTGTAATTGAAAGTTTTCCTAGCTCAGTCGGCAGAGCATGGGACTCTTAATCCCAGGGTCGTGAGTTCATGCCCCATGTTGGGCACCATTTGTAATGGAAAGTTTTCCTGTGCCCACCTAGCTCCCGTGTCCTTGCGGTCCCTAAGCTGCTCAGACTCAAATGAACACACAGAGGCTTATATTAATTACAAACTGTATGGCCTATTGGCTCGGACTTCTCACTAGCTAGATCTTACCTCTTAAATTAACCCATTTCTATAAATCTATACTTTGCCACTCTTGGCAAAGTGGCTTATCGGTATCTTTACATGTTGCTTCTCATGGTGGTGGCTGGCAGCATCCTCTTTGTTTCAACCTCCTCCTCTCTAGTTAGAATGTCCCACCTAACCCTATTCTGTCTCACCATTGGCCAAACGGCTTTATTTATCAACCAATCAGAACAACATATTTTTACAGCATACAAAAAGACATTTCCCCCATCATTCAATAAACTTTCCAACTAAGCTTTGACTGATATGTTAGTTTAGATAAGAGGAACAACACAAAGGTAGGGAGGCTAAATAACACATAATACATATTTTGGGGGGGCTCCTCAGCCCTGCCATCTTTTCTTGTGGTTTATATTTAGAGAGTGACTTAGTCACTGCTCTATTGCTGTGAAGAGACACCATGAATAAGGTAACATTTAATTGAGACTTGCTTATAGTTTCAGAGGTATAGCCCATTATCATCATGGCAGTGGGAAGCATGGCAGTATACAGGCAGAAGCTGGAGCAGTAGCTGAGAACTACATGCTGATCGTAGGCAGAAAGAGAGAGAAAGAGACTGGACCTGGCTTGGGTTTAAAATTGCGAAGCCCATCCTCAGTGACACGCTTTTTCCAACAAGGCCACACCTCCTAATCCCTCTCAAGTAGCAGTACTCCCTGGTGACTAAGTATTCAAATATAGGAGCCTATGGGGACCATTCTTATTCAAGTCACTGCAGAGAGGAAATGTTTACTTCCCACCTTTTACAGCCCAGTTCATGCTTTAGATCCCAACTGAAGTATCACCAACTCGGTTGAAAATTCATTAATCCATAAATTATTCTTCATTGCTTCTCAGTCTGTAGAATAGTTTGGTTTAACCTTTAATCCCACAAATAAAAATGGCAATATCAATGCTGCCCAACATCAAAGAGTTTTTGTGAGATTAAGTTGAATTAGTTCTTTAAAAGATTATAACGGAGCCTGGCACACAGTACTTTCGAAAAATGGCTCTATTGATAATGCTGATGATGTTACTGCCTTCCTGGGTTAACAAGTTTATCTGATTTGTTTTTGAGTACACAGTGCATAACATTGTGCTAAGAACCTAGTGGAACCTATTGTGCATCGGCACAACCTTAACTACAAGAGGTTGTTCAAGTAGCCTTGAACACATTGGCACAGGAACCTATTATTGAATAAATGTGTTGAAAGGATATAGATGTAGTTAGGTATTCACAGATATGTTAGAAATAGATACTTTGAGAAAACTGCTAGAGTTTAGAGAGTCCGTAGCCAATCTCTGGCTCATTCCTTACTGGTTGAATGACTTTGAGCAAACCATTTAAGTTTTTTTAAACTTTAGGTTCTTCAGCTAAAATTAGATATAATAGTATTTCTGGGTAATATGATAAGGATCACTCAAGATGATGTGCATGGAGATTCTTGATAATCTCTAGCTCATGATGCAAATTAAGGTTATTTGGTAATAGCATTTTTGATTCAAACCTTATCTCTTGCAATTCTAATGATAATTTTGTCATTTTTAATACTTAGCTCTTCTGTATCTATGGATCTATGGATCTCTTTGCTCTGTGTGGGAAGGTGTTGTACAGCATATACTTGATCTGTATATGAAGGCTGTGGAAACATTTATATACTCTGCTTCCAGAAAGGTTGTATTTTGGACTGCCTGCCTCATCACAATTGCAATCTGTTGTTCTTTGCAACACAGCCTCTTAGTTTTCTTCTGCCTTAGAAAATTAGTTTGTAAAAGATAATGTAGCCTAAATGCAATCAAACACAATTTTGAAAGCAATTGGTAGAATTAAGATAAAAAATCTCAGTTGTTAGTCTGTTAGCAAATAACTGTTTACAGAATAAGTTTGGAGATGATTATAAGATCATACTACCCTCCTTGACAATTGTATAGCTATTTGGGGGGAGGTATTTGTAATCAAGCTGTTTGTGTGACTGGTCAGCTTGGAATCTTAGTCAAATAGAACCTAAATCTGTCACATTTCTCCCCAGTGTGGGCTGGTCTGCCTAGACTGACATTTTTTAAAAAGTAAATCTCAGCTCTTAGGTCTAGGGAAATCCTTGAGTTGGGAGAGGCAATTTAATCAAAATCTGTTCTTGCTGGTGAGGTAGTATTTCACCTTGTTTGTTAAGGGTTTCTTCTGTGTCCACTCATAAAGAACTGTTTTGTATTCTCCTGTAATCTGTTTAAACCCTGCTACTTTGAAATGTAATAAACTCAGCTTCTGTGTTGCTGTATTGATTATGTTTCAGGTCCTAGGTATCGGTGATCTGTTCCCTCATTGGGTGTTTAGCAACATCGATGAAACTGTTCAAGAGCTCATGAGTCACCAGTGGCCATGGCAGACCTCACAATTGTACTGTAGTTTGTACGTAATTGGTTTGGTCTGCAGGATATAACTGGAACCCTCGCACCTTGCAACTCTGTTAGCTATTTTACTGCTTTCAAATTTACTTCAAGATTAGCTGTGCTCTGACCGTCTTGAGAACACCTCATTGCTGTAGAATAGCTAATGTGAGAGTCATTTATTTCAACATTCTCCTCAGACAGTGTTATACAGGATGGCTGGTACCAATTCTACATAAGAAAATGTACCTAATGTGACTGAATATGCAATTTACATTCTAAAAATTGAAAGTGTATCATCATGAACTCTAAATAACTTGGACTAGTGATTGGGGAAAGCAATGCTATATCTATTTTCTCTTTATAAGGGTAAATGACTCCTTAGTTCATTTTGTGTGTGTGTGTGTGTGTGTGTGTCTGCAAGTTTATGTGTATGTTATCTTTTCTGGGAAAGGAAAGACCATTGGTCCAGTTGTGAAAGAGAAAAAGTCAAGACAGCCAGGAGGAAGAGAAAATCCTTAGTTTAGTGTTCCAAACTGTATCCCAAGTCAAATATAGTGCAAGATATGTTGCCTGTGCCACTGGGACAGCCTTCTGGAAGTTTTCCTACCAGAGGTGTTGGTTTAAGCTAATTAAAAAAAATTAATTTTAAATTATGTGTATGTGTATGTGAGTACAGGTGCTCCTGTGTGCAAGAAGAGGACACCACATTCCCCTGGAGCTGCAGATATCTGTGAGCCATCTAACTCACATGCTGGGAACTGAACTTGGGTCTTTGGTAAGAGTAGGACCCGCTCTAACCTCGGGGTCATCTCTCTTGCCTGATTTTAAAGAATGAGTGTGAATTAACCGGGTTTGGGAGATGGAGGATGACAATGCAGAGAGGAGCAGATAGAAAGAGACAGAACGGGTAGTATCATTTGTGTTTCAGGGAATTTGGCTAAGTATGGTGGGATCAAAAGGAGATTCTATAATATCAGGATTGGGCTGTGGCTCACAACCAGGCATAATAATTGTTATTCATGGTGTCACTGTTGCTGTCATCATCATCATCATCATCATCATCATCAATATCATCACACCATCCACCTTTATCACGTCCTCATTCCCACTCTCATTTGGTATCTTCATTCTGGCACATGGTATTATGGTTCAACAGAGGAAGTATCAGAAAGCAAAAGGTCACATCTACAGAACTGGGAGGCTGATTTGATGCAGGGTAGGTTCTGTTTCGATAGGTGGTTGTTCTTGGACTTTGTTTAGAACTGACACTCAGCAGAGAGATATGTGCTACAGACAGACTTCAGGATTGTTAGAATGAAGACAAAACCTCAGAGGATGGGGAGGTGGCTCAGTGGGCAAAGTGCCTCCTGTGCATGCATGATGATCTGAATTAGGATCCCCGTCACCCATGTAAATTTTGGGTGTGTCTTGGTAATCCCAGGGCTGTGTGGGAGCAGAGACAGATGGGTCTTGAGGTATTATTGGCCATCCAGTACAGCCAAAACTGAATTTTAGGTTCAGTGAGAGACCCTCCACCAAAACACGAGGTAGAAAGGGGGAGAATATAGCCATCATCAACTTCTGGTTTCTACTTGCATTCGTTCACATACATGTGCACATACATGCAAAGATTATATTCACACACAGAAAAATGAATAAATACAGCTAGACCTCATACCTCAAGCTTTCAGTGTTTGTTTGCAAGGAATACAAGAATGAGAAAGAGTAAGGAAGAAGAGAGAAAATTAAACAGGGAGGGTTGAAAAATGTTAATTGATGATATGGAAAAGGAAAAAGTGAAAGGACAAGAGTTTAAGAGGAATGAGAAAGTTAGTAATGGGGAATGATGAAATGCCATTAGCAGAAAAAGGAGAGAATTGGTTTATTCTCATGCATTGGATGGCTACTGTGAATAGTGACAGGAGAAGCAAATATGAATAAGACTCTTCAGGTCTTACAGGCCAGCGTGTTGACAGAATCCTGGCTGTTTCTAGGTGTTCACAGTATATTAGTGGACAGAAAACTCCTGTCCCCTGGAAGAGCAGCAAGTGTTCTTAACAGCTGAGCCATCATTCCAGCTCCTTCCCTCCCCCTCTCCCTTCCACTTCTCTCCTCCCCTTCCTCCCTCTCTCCCACCTTCTTTTCTTCCCTTCTTTCCTTTATCTAACTATGAGCCTTGGCTGGCCTGGAGCTTGCTGTGTAGACCAGGTTAGCCTCAGACTCACAGAAATCTGCCTGCCTCGGCTTCCCTCCTAAGTGCTGCATTCAATGGCATGGGCAACACCTGATGGGCTCCTTAATAAGATGGAAGTACTTGGATGGGGTCTGCAAGCCTGAGAGCGATCTCAGTGGAGAAGAGAGAGGCACCTTGGGGCTGGGGTACTGTATAAATTTTATGGACTGAATTGGGCCCCTGTCAAATTCATATGCTGAAGTCCTAATTCCAAATGGGGTTATATCTGGAGCAGAACTTATCTATAAAGCATATATAAATTTCACCTAAGTGGGGTAATGCCAGAGCACCATTGCTACTTAGAAGCAGAATAAACCATCAGCATCATCTCATGTGAATAGTCAGTGATGCCATCCTTAGCAGCTGAGTGAGATTATTCCATTGTTTCTCATGAGAGATTAGAGTTATCTTTTTCCCTTGATTCTTTTTAAAAGAAATTTTATTAGTGTATTTTGAATGTACAAAGTGATAGGTTTTATATGACATTTTTAATTCAGATATGGCTGTGGTGATATTTTATTTGTGCTTTAATAAATAAAGTTTGCTTGGAGACCAGAGGAAAAACCAAGCCATTATAAATAAACACAAAAGTCATGCAATGTTAGCACACACTTTTAATCTTATCACTTGGCAGATAGGGATCTGACTGGATCTCTGTGAGTTCAAGGCCACACTGGAAACAGGCTGGGCAGTGGTGGTGCATGCCTTTAGTCCCAGCACTTGGGAGGCAGAGCCATGGAAGGATCTTTGTGTAGTTTTGGTGCCTGTCTTGGATCTCTCTCTGTATGCTAAGTGACAGGATTACAGGCATGTGCTAATATATTAAGGAATAATATATTATCAGGCTTGGAGATAAGCACCTTTACTCACCCCTTGTATCATCCTAATGGTGATGTGGCATGGTTAAAAGTCTGTGTGATGAGATGAAGTTAACAAGGAAACACTGGTGATGTAGCATTGAACCTTTTACCCTAATGCAAGTATTGTAATACCAGCTAGTCTCATTATCAAAATGGCTACCAAGTGACTAATGAGTGTGTCCCTGGATACATTGGGCCATGGAAGGACATGGTCCAGGAACGGATGGAGTGGGGCATTTCCTATAATTTTCATTTTATAATTTTGGACAGTGGTTGATTTCAGGTAAGAAAAACCAAAAGCAAAACCGGGGACAAGTGGGGACTAATAACAGAATCTTGCTGAGAGCAGCGAAAGACCTCAAAGTGAAGCCTTTGGAAACAGGCTGGTGGCTAACCAGTGTTTAGTAAAAGTACCTAGTTCTGTTGTTACTGCTATTTCCTTATTGTCTTAGTTTTGTGTTATTACTACTGTGATGAAACACCATAACCAAAAGCAGCTTGGGGGAGGAAGGGTTTATTTGGCTTACATATCCTGAAGCACAGTCTATTGAGGGAAGTTGTCTTAGAGTTTCTATTTCTGTGAAGAGACGCCATGACCATGGCAACTGTTATAAAGAAGAAACATTTAATTGTGGTGGCTTACATTTTCAGAGGTTCCGTTCATTATCACCATGGTGTGACATGGTGGCGTGCAGGCAGACATGGTACAGGAGAAGGACCTGAGATTCTTATATCTTGACCTGCAGGCAACAGGAAGTAGTCTGGGACACTGGGTGTGGCTTGAGCATATATGAGACCTCAAAGCCTGCCTCTACAGTGACCTACTTCCTCCAACAAGGCCATACCTATTCCAACAAGGCCACACCTCCTCCTAATAGTGCCACTCCCTATGAGCTTATGGGGGCCAATTACATTCAAACTACCACAGAAGCCAAGGCAGAAACTCAGATTGGAAGGGAACCTTGAGCAGAAACTGATGACGAGATTATGGAGGAGCACTGCTTACTGGCTTGTTCCTTATGGCTTGCTCAGCCTGCTCTCTTATAGAACCCGGGACCACCAGCCTAGGTTTGGCCCCACCCACAATGGGCTGGGCTCTCTCCCATCAATCAATCAATAATTAAGAAAATGCTCCACAGGCTTGCCTACAGCCTGATCTTATGAAAGCATTTTCTCAGTTTAGGTTTCCTCCTCGAAGAGGACTCTGATTGTGTCAAGTTGACATAAACCTAGCCAGCACACTTATTATTCATGAGAAGTGCCTGATGTGTAGCAACATTAGTTCTTACTATTATTACTATCATTATTGTTGTTATCTATACTGGTCATTTTATAGAATGGATGAAATAGACTCAAGGGTATAGATTCGTGCATTAGTCTTTTAAAATATTTAAATGACAATGCATTTATTCACATGTATTTACCAGATAACTTAAAAATGCAAATATATTTGAATTTTTATTTTTAGCTTACATTTTTTTAGAACCACCAGAAACTGTCTGAGACAGGTGAACCCACTTGTCTGCACCTGTGCACTGTGCTTGGCAGAAAGTATTTACAGGTTCTTGGGTGAGGAAAAGCTTTTCTGGGAGTCAAAGTTGCATCATTGTGCCTTGGCTTTGGCATTTTTACTTGCTGAGACATTTACTGCTTGCCTCCTCCTACCCATGGATTGTCTAACTGTTACTTCTCTCTCTCTGTTGTTGACAGATTGCTGGCTCTGGCATGCTCAAATTCCATCTCCCCCTCTGTTTTGAAGTGTAATGGCACCTTGCTGGGTTTGCTCCACCAAAGGCTGGCTCTTTATCTTGAGTTCAGATTGCTTCCTGCCTTCATATTATCATTGGATAATATGCCTCACCCGAAACATATTCTTGGTCACTCACACCATCACAACTCATCGTGTGAACATGATCAGATTCTTTCTTGAAAATTTTTGTGGTAGAGAAGCACATGTCAGCGTAAGTTGCTCCTTGTAATGCAACCTTGAAGACATCGGGAGATAATTCTATGCTTTGGTTCTGTGGTTCACATGAAGTAAGCAAGTGAGGATTGCTCAAGCGTAAGTGAAAAGTGGATCTGAATTTCTGCCCTCAAGGCTGTTCTTACATCATGGAGGTGGGACAAAGAACAAGTCTGAGTGCCCTGGCTAATCTATACACACTCATCCTAAGTGGTGGACGTTAATTATCTTGTGTCCTTTAACCACAAACTGTGTAGCCCTGAATTATTTTCAACTTCCTGAGAGAGTAAGTTTTAGTTTGTGTCACAGCTGAGAGAGTCCTTGATGACATGTTGACAGGTATTGGAAATGATGGGATTGGAGAGCTGACAGGTGACTCATGCATATGGATGTCTTCTGTGATTATACACAGCAATCTATCCGGGGTTATTTATGGTGCCATTGTTGTCGCGATCAATGAGCAGTAAACAAAGCTCTTAAAGCTGTGGGAGGGTTTTATAACCGTCGCCATCAACTGGTTCCTCCACGTGGAAAAGCAAGTTTTATGATAAAACTTATTGAACTGAATTATATATATATTTTCTTTAAAAAAATATAATTCAAAGGAATGATAATATATGAAAGTCTGGTGAAATAAAAAAAAAAAGGACTGGATTAGGAGTTGAATAGGAACCAGAGTCCCAGGCCTTACTCACCGGTTGTGTGTATGAGCCAGACCATCCATTTTGAATCTATTTCCCCAATAATCCCAAGACTATTGTAAGAAAGAAGTGAAATAATAAATAGGAAAAAACAATGGAGCATGCTTAGGAGAAATATGCCCTGCAGCATTCTTTAAGAGGGGTTATGCATCTGTTTGTGTTTATTCTAGGAGCCAAGATCTGAATTGTTCAGTGATCTATATAAAATAAGGGTTTGAGGAGGGTCCTCAGCTTGAGTTGTAGGAAGATGACAAAGCGTTCCTTGAGAATGATTGAGTCCATGCTTTCAATGAGCGTTTATACCCTTGAGTCTACATTCTCTGACAACAGCACGCACAGTACACAGGGAAGAGTGTTCAGGAGAAACTGTAGATTCTCACCCTGGGTATCGGACGAGAGTTACACATCAGCAGATTTGAGCAGATAGATAGTCTCAGGAATGGAATGCTTCGCGCACCTCTGGATGTTTCCAGTTGTCTATCCATCTAATGTCTTTTCTCCTCATTTATCTTTCTTAATCACATATTACATCAGCTCTCTGATGATGGAATGGATCAAGGGTCACTTTTCTCATCACTTTATCAGTTTTCCTCTCTGCAAGATGCTGCTCCTTTAGGGGGTAGAAACTCAAGATCCTGCAGGAGAGGGCCCTGTTGAAATGAGGAGCTTGTCTAAAGTGGACCAAGGATTATTTTGGTAAGGTGATTGGTCGACCCTGAGACTTCCCTACCCTCACAACATGTGCCAGGCTGACACAGGTGGAGGTTCTGTCAGGGAAAGGAGGTAGAGGAATTCTCGTTCCCATATTTTAATCTTCAGTCTAAGAAACCACAGACTTGTGTTGTGCCTCCTAAGAATACACTAGCCTGTGACAGGCTCCAAATTCATGCTTGAGTGTTAGGTCACAGGAATGAGGTTTTTAGTTGAGCCACAGGTTTAGATTAAGGCTCCTCAATCGATTATAGGGCCCAGAATTGAGCCGTTCCCAACTGTAGTACTGACTTAACTTCCCAAACTACCAACACCAGGAATGGATTCAGAAAACCAAAAACTAAAACCCAAAACCCAAAACCAAAAGCTAAAAGCCAAACGCCAAACCAAACCAAACCAAGCAACCAAACAAATATAGCTGTGGCTGTGAAAATTGGTATAGTCTTTCTGGAGAAAAACATTGACAGTATTAATCAAAAGCATTAAAACGTACCAACCAACCAACCAACCAACCAAGCAACCAACCAAGCAACCAACCAAGCAACCAAGCAAGCAAGCAAGCAAGCAAGCAACCAACCAACCAACCAACCAACCACCCACCCAACCAACAAAACAAACAAAAAACCACCAGCAGCACCAACAAAACGAAAAACTAAAAACCAAACAAACCCTCCCTTGGTTTTGCCTGAATTTCTTCCTGCACCCTGAATTTTCTGCCTATCTTGCTTTGGATTATAATACCCAGTAGATGAGTGCCCATGTTTTTTACTCAGTGCTGTCTCTGTGGATCTATCATGGTATAGAACGGATGCATGAGTGAATGGTTAACCCCAAGCAGAAGTGACTGACAAACATATGCCTGGTGGTTTGAATGAGGAATGTACCCCAGAGCTCGGGTGTTTGAACACTTGGCCCCAGACTATAACTCTGTTTTGGGAGATGGTGGCACTTTGAGGAGGTGCAGCCTTGTTGGAGGATGTGCGTCACTGGGGTGGCTTTAGGGCTTATACCCGTGCCCCACTTCCAGTTTATTTTCTCTACTACACATGTGTGGATGGAAACATGACTGGCCAGCTTTCTGGCTGTCTGCTGTGGTGCCTCCTCTGCTGTATGGATTTTCCCTCTGAAACCGTAAGCCCAAATGAGCTCTTTCTTATGTAAGTTGCATTTGGTCATGGTATGTTATTACAGCAAATATATATTTTTTATATAAAATATATATATATTTATCACATTTAAAGATTACAGCAAATACATATATGTATATATATATATACACATATATACATACATATATATATATATATCACATTTAAAGAACGTCACAACTACCAAACACTAATTGTCAATTAGTCATCAATTAAGTAAATCACTTACAGGGTGTGATTTAGTGGGAAAAGGGTATGAAACCTGGATAACTTGGCTTCAAATCTTAGTTCTGTCTTAACATCTGAGGGTCATTTGGCAAATTATTTAGCTCGTTGTAAGCCTGGATTTCTTAACTTTCAAAAAAGATGTGAAAGCTTCAAATAATGTTTGTGTGAGCATAAGGCTTCTTATGTAGTAATTTCTCAATAGTTAGCCACCATTTTTGTATTATATTAAAATAGGGAAAATGCTTTATTTTCTATAAAGAAAAACATACAAAATGGCAAGTTGTGGCTATGAAAATTGGTATAATCTTTCTGGAGAAAAACATCGGCAGTGTTAATCAAAAGCATTAAAATGTACATATGCTTTGATCAAGTATTTCCACATTTAGGAATTACTATAATAAAATAATCAGGGGTTGTAATAAATATGTATGAAGAGAATTTATGCTGACAGTTCCTGATAATTATACAAAGCATAAATGAATATTCAGCAATAGGTAATCAGTTACATCAATTTTGTGAATTTTGAGCTAGGTTTCTATTTTTGAGAAGGCATATATGTATATATACATTGCTTTGTTGTTGTTGTTGTTGGTCTCACTTTGTAGCCTAGACTGGATTTGAACTCATGGCAATCTTCCTGTGCCAAGTGTTGGAATTATAGGAATGGCTCATCACACTTGTCCAGAATATATATTTTCATTTTATTTTTTTATGTATGTGAGTGGTTTGCCTGTATATATATATGTCTGTGCACCACATGTATATGTGGTACCCACAGAGGCCAGAAGAGGGCATTGGGTTCTCTGGAACTGGAGTTGTAGATGGTTATGAGCCACTATGTAGGTGCTGAGAATCAAACCTGGGTCTTCTGCATGAACAATGAGTGTTCTTTATGGACGAGCTATCTCTCTAGCCCCTATATATTTTTTAATGGGAAAGTACCCATTAAATGTCAAATGGAGAAACAGAACATGAACCATTAGAAACAGTATATACCACCAGACAACTAATGTACCTTGTAAACAGAACGTGTCTCAACTAGATTCCTAATTTCCTATAATTTCCTCTTTTTCTATTTCCCCTATTGCTACAAATGACACTAGTTAGCTTAAATACCTCTACCTCACAGTATCTGTATTCCTATATTATAAATTTGCTTATTACCTAAGGCTAGTTCCACCCTGGCAGTTATCTTTGTTCTGTTCATCATGTTGTGGCTAATACCTAGAATAATGACTGACACATATGAGATGAACTACAAATATTTGTTGATTAATTACATGAATGACCTCTTGAGATACCTTAACTAGAACAGAACATGCAGAAATACTATCAGTGATTAACTTCTGGGAGCAGAATTATGGTGTCATTTTGAAGCTTCTAAAAATGAATTTCTAATTTTCTCTCTATGAGGAAGGCACTGATTAAGAATAGTATGAAAGCTTAATTTTTAAACTCATTGAGTTTGAAAAAGTTGGGTACATGATGTTATCATTAGTGGTCAGTAAGAAAAGGAAAGAATGAAGCTGGCTAGTTTGCTGTAAAAGAGGCGTGTTACTAACATATTGGGAAGAGAACAATTCATTATAAAAATTGACAGGAAAAAGAATTCTATTTTAAAGACAAGGTCTTGCTGTGTAGTCTGGCTGGCCAGGAACTCATTATCCTCTTGTCTCAGCTTTCCAAGTGCTGGAATTACAGGTGTGTGCTGCTGTGGTATGGCACATGTGTTGCTGATTAGTCAATAAATAAAACACTGATTGGCCATTGGCTAGGCAGGAAGTGTAGGCGGGACAAGGAAGAGAATAAAGCTGGGAATTGGAAGGCTGAGTCAGAGACACACTGCCAGCTGCCACGATGACAAGCAGCATGTGAAGATGCCGGTAAGCCACGAGCCATGTGGAAAGGTATAGATTTATAGAAATGGATTAATTTAAGCTGTAAGAACAGTTAGCAAGAAGCCTGCCATGGCCATACAGTTTGTAACCAATATAAGTCTCTGTGTTTACTTGGTCGGGTCTGAGGCTGTGGGACTGGCAGGTGATAGAGATTTGTCCTGACTGTGGGCCAGGCAGGAAAACTCTAGCTACAGTGTGCCACTGAGTGTGTGAGAGAATTATCAAAGTTAGCCAGAGTCCTAGAGAAATGACTCCTTTGATGTTAATGTGTTGTGCATGGAGAAATCTTGTCTCTTAAAGACTGAGAAAAAATTGTAAGTTCAATTTTAAGCAATTTTAGTTTCACTTTCCTTTATTAAAATTGCATTTTATGGGCTGATGAGATGACTCAGTGGGTAAAGGTGCTTACCACCTAGCCCAATGACCTGAGTGTGATCCCCCAGGACCCACATGGTGGAAAGAGAGAACCAACTCCCACAAGTTGTCTTCTGACCTCCACATGAATGCATGTGCCCCACAACTCACACAAATATGCACATGAATAGGTTTTTAAAATTGCATTTATTTTCTTAAAAATTATTTTTCTTTGTTGGAGAAAGATTGTTGATGGAGTTTTATACGGGATCAAAATTTTTATTATGCTGAATAAAGCCAAGTTTATACATTGCAGACCTTAAGTACAACCCATAGGGTATATTATATGCATTTAAATTCCTTATCCAAGGGAAATCTTTGCATCTTTCTTGAGTAAAAATATCCTCCCACCCTCCATTGTCTGTGTTTATGATGTTTTATACTATGTTACAGTTCCTGACAGACTAACAAAGTACCATTTCATTCCTAATTTTGTTCAGGTTGCATGTACCTTTCTGTGTTTGGGAAGTGCTACTTAAAAAGCTTTTAAAAGATGAAAGAAAAGAAAG
Organism: Peromyscus eremicus; assembly: GCF_949786415.1. Lineage (NCBI taxonomy): Eukaryota > Metazoa > Chordata > Mammalia > Rodentia > Cricetidae > Peromyscus > Peromyscus eremicus. Next base: position 28,316,694 of record NC_081430.1, on the reverse strand, counting down.
GAAAGAAGAATTTATAGGAAAGGGTGATAAACAATGTTCTGTTTAGAACCCAGTATCATCACATGGTGTACTAAATATGACACTGTGTCCATGGTTTGTGTTTGTTAAACCCAACAGATAATGCTACATGCTTTGGTGTAAATAAAAAGTACAATTCAGGGGCTGGAAAGATGGCTCAGTGGTTAAGAGCAGTTGCTCCTTTTTTTTTTTTTTTTTAAAGAGGACTTGGGTTCAATTCCCAGCACCCACTTATTGGCTTATAGCCTTCTGTTAACTCTAGTTCCAGGTTATCTGGTACCGTCTTCTGGCCTTTGTGGGCACCAGGCAGCTATGTGGTGCATGTATATACATACAGGCAAAATACTCATATACATATGATAGAAATAAATCTTTAAAAAGGTCAATTCATGTTGCTAGCGTAACTGAAGTAATATTACCTTCAGCATCAAAACATTGAGCATGTGTGCTTATTCTGTAGGAATCAGACTACCTTATGTAGACATTAATAAGAGCTTCTACTGTTTAAGTAGTCTTTAAAATACCCATGTAAAAGGCTTGTTAAGATGGCTGGAAACATATATTTAATTATTAGACAGCATTCAGAAGCACAGTAGGTATTACCGACAATGCTTTGGTGCAATTGATGGACTATTATTATGTTTTTTTATTGTTTAAAACAACATATTTAGTCAAATAGTTATAAAACCATTTAACACAATCACATTTATCACATGATGGATCATGGTGCTGTTGTTTCTAGGGGAAGAACTATGGTAACAATGACAAGGATATTTATTATTAAAGCAAAACTCAAGCAGTGGATTTGGCTTGTTTCCCCCCTCTCTCCTCCCTCCCCCTTCCTTTCTCTCTCACTCTCTCCCTCTTGTCCATCCTTTCTTCCTTTCTTCCCTTTCTCCTCTGGTTCCCTCAATAGCTATATGAATCAGGAGAGGAAAAAAAATGAACTGAATGAACATATATTTATTGGCCAGCTAATATGTGACAGACATTCTAAATCCATGAAAACAGCAGTAGGTCCCTAGCATGTTCCAGGAACTAAAAGTAGGCTAGCACAATCAGTGGGTTTGGGGGTGCAAGGTAGAAGCAGCAATGAGGCTGCAGGAGCAGAGATGGACGGAGGGAACAGATCTCAAATCTACTTTGGTGTCAGAAGTGACTGGACACAGAGAGTACCCGCAAAAATATCAAGGTTTTTTTTTTTTTTTTAAACATTACTTGATATTTTAAAATCTAGTTAAAAATCTGACCTACCCCTCAAAAAACTATCCTGTGCACCTGTGGAAGGCCAGCGCTCACCTTTTCCAGGGTTCCTGTGAGGAGCAGAGAAGGATAAGAAAATATTAGATAGAAAGATAGCAGCGAGGAGAAAAACAGAAACACAGGATAGCTTCGGGAGGACCTGGATCAAAACCCAACGGCCCTTTCCAGTTCTTCAAAAGGGCTTTTTATAATAATGCCAAGGAGCGGGGCAAAAGACTTACTTGCTACATCAAAGCACACTGCACAGCCAAGTGTAGACCCTTCCAAACATGCCCGTGGTCAAATCATCCTCTTATGCAGCCCTGCAGGGTAAAGCAAGCTCAGATTCTCTGACCCTGAGTAATTTGGGCCTCCACTTCCTCCTATGCTATACAGCTAAGAGAAGTTCCCCATCTTTGTTACTCATCACATGTACTCTTAGCTTTATGGCCATCTGCAGATACACATATGCTGGGTTTTATAGTTTGTGATGTTTGTTTGCCCTTATCAACCAATGTAGTGGGTAGCCATTCCAGCTTTGATCTGGAAGTTCCAACCCCCATTGAGACTTCGGCAACTGTCACGCCTACAAGGCAGGGCCAAGGGAGGCGCCTGGAGACCTGAGATCTAGATGGGCCAGCGCTCTCTCTGTTCCGGGACCCTGGACGGTGGAGGTGGACGAGCAGAGCTCCAGAGAACACCGCTGGACTGCGATACACCTTCCCCAGACCCCGCGACTTACCGATCCCTTAATTTGTAAGTTATGCCATTAAATAAATCTCCTTTTAACTACGTGGAGTGGCCTTAATAATTTCACCAATAAACCAACTTGTTAGCTTTCAAATCTTCACTATATGCTCTCCTCTTCCACCTTTAAAGCTAGTAAGCAAAGATCCAAGAAATAGTTAATGGGTTTGGTGATGACACTTTTTAATCTGGGGATTAAAAACAATAAACTGTTGTATTTTTATTAATTCTTTTAGAATTTCATACAATGTACTCTGATCATGTTAACCCAAACTCCTGATGGGAGGATTTTTAAAAAAAAAAACAAAACCAGGAAGTTAGTTCTACTACATCCTGGCACTGCCTTTAAAGAGATCATTTGCCAGGGTACAAGTTTGCCAGGATACAAGAGGAAAAGAACTTGGGCTTCCAGCGTGAATCATTCTATTTTCTCCACAGCTTTCATCCTTTAAGTCTTTATTGGGAAGTGGGATAAGCCACCAGATATCACTAACACAGTCCGGAGATACGGCTCTAAGCTGGTCTAAGGGGAAAAAGTTGTATTAACTTCAGCTTTGCTGTTTTGCTTCATTTATAGATCTCTGTAATTCTCGAAATCTCCTTTGGGTATGACTTAAGAGAAGACAACTAAAAAGTTGTTTCTGGGAACAAGCTTGTGAGCGTTCAGCAGGGCAGCATCAATGTGGATAATACTGGACTCTTGCAGCAACATTTTATTTTCATTGAATCTCCATCTCTGTGATTTGCAATGGTAGTCATTAAATAATATGATGGGAAAAAAAACAGATGTAGCTGGAGATGAGGCCAAAGAGGAATGGGTCTTGACAGACTTGAACTAACTTCAGAAACAGGAGAAAATTGATTTTAGATTGTGTCAAGTGAACTTGGAAATAGAAGGTGCAGTTTCCATCCCATGGGTATATTCATCTTCATATATCATTAAATCCCTTGAGAAAAATGGCCATTGCTACAGAAATGCTTGTCTCATCAGATTTAGCTAATGTGGTGCTTACTGCAGACTTTTATTTTTCTGGGTCAATGTGGTATATGAATTTATCTATTTATCTATCTATCTATCTATCTATCTATCTATCAATCATCTTTCTATCTATCCATCCATCCATCTTTATCTATCTATCTATCTATCTATCTATCTATCTGTCTATCTATCTATCTATCTATCTATCTATCTATCTATCTATCTATCTACCTATCTATCTATCATCTATCTATCTATCTATCTATCTATCTATCTATCTATCTATCATCTACCTATCTACTTTTCTATCTATTATTTTTGGTGTGGGTGATTAAGGTATAATGTTAGTTAAAAAAAAAAAAAAAGAAAAAACTGTAGTCAAGCTACAAAGCATCCAGAGCAAAACTTGGAGAAAGTAAGTATTGTTCCAGGCTGACTGCTGCAGGAATGTGGACACAGGACTGGCTACTGTGAAATTAATGAAAAAAACCACCAACCATTGCCCATCTGAATTGACAATTATTCTCCCATAATGGAGAGAAGCAGAAGTAAAAAAGCCAGAAAAGAATACTTACAGGAACTCATTGGAAATGATGAAGTAGAGGAACTTATAAATAGAAGCATAAAGGTTAGATCTACAAAAAAGAATCTCAGTTGCCATTTGGTCTTGCCTTTCATTTTCCCTAGAATTACAAATCTCAATAAAATGTCAGGTAGTGCAGAATCTGTCCAGGACCCCCTGTCTAAGGGCTTTAATTGGTTAGTTCAGAATGAGCTAGAAGTCAGATAAGGTCCTGACTTTTTTTTTTTTCATGATTTTGCTACACGTTCCTCTGCTTTCAGTTTGCATTATTATTTATTCAAACTAACTGTAAAGGACCTCCAAGCCTAACCTACATACTGTCCCTTACTGTGTCTCCTGAGGTGGCATCAGAGAAGCAGTTCCCAGTTGAGGCTGGTCTTTGCTTCTCTCACCTTCTCTTTAGTCTTCACTTGGTTTTGAGGGTATGACATTCTCAGAGCCCAGAAGACCTACTCTGAATGTGGGTCACATTGTTCAGCAGGCTGGGGGCCTGGTGGTACAACAACAATGACAACAACAGCAACAACAACAACAATGACAACTGTAGTTGGTTGTTTCTTACTCTTTGGCTCTTTGGGGGCCTACCACCCAGCTCCCAAATAAATCACATGGAGGCTTATTCTTTTTTATGAATGCCAGGCCTTAGCTTGGCTTGTTTCTAGTCAATTTTTCTTAACTTAAATCATCCCATTTATATTTTGCCTCTGGGCTTTTATCTTAGCCTATTCTATATAACTTTCTTTTTTCTTCTTTCGGGGGTGGGGGGTTCGAGACAGGGTTTCTCTGTGTAGCTTTGCGCCTTTCCTGGTATTCGCTTTGTAGACAAGGCTGGCCTCAAACTCACAGAGATCTGCCTGGCTCTGCCTCCCAAGTGCTGTGATTAAAGGTGTGTGCCACCACTGCCCGGCCTATATACCTTTCTTTACTTTTTATTCTGTGGCTTGCTGTGTAGCTGGGTGGCTGGCCCCTGATATCCTCCTCTTCTCCTCCTCAATCCTTGATCTTCCTAGATTTCTCTTCCTATTTATTCTTTCTACCTGCTAGCCCTGCCTGTCCTTTCTCCTGCCTTACTATTGGCTGTTCAGCTCTTTATAAGATTAATCAGGTGTTTTAAACAGGCAAAGTAACACAGCTTCACAGAGTTAAACAAATGCAACATAAAAGAATGTAAGATATCTTTGCATCATTAAACAAATATTCCACAGCATAAACAAATGTAAAACATCTTAAAACAATATTCCAAAACATTTCTCCCTTTTTGTCTAAATAAAAATGAAAGATTTTAACTTTAACATAGCAAAACTATATACAACAAAACCAGTTATCAAGTAAGAATTACAATATTCAGTCCATTTGTATTTAGTGTATTCAGAGAAAATACTCCATTATCTATCCTATCTTAATGAGTCCAAAGTTTTATACCTAATTTACTTTCTATTATAACTAAGGAAAACTGGAACTATAACTATCTAGTCTTCAACTCCATCAAAGACTCCAGAAAGATATATAACCTGAGTAAACAGGAGATATATTGCAAGCAACTTCCCAAACTCTAGAAATGACAGAGACATCTAGCTGCTTGGACAGTTACCTAAAGTTCTTCTGCAATGTTGGGCATCCATCTTCAGATATGCAGGCCTAGAATATCTGGCAGACTCTTCAATAAAACAGGAATATTGAAGGACTGTCCTGCCTTGTTTTGGCAAAGTTTGTCAGTTGCTTTCCTCTGTGTCCTTCAGAATATCTGTCAGACTCTTCTGTGGAGCAGAAATCTTGAAGAACTGCCCCACCTTATCTTGGTAAAGGTCAACAGTTTTTTCCTTTGTGTCTGGATTGTCCAGTTTGTACAGCATACTGTCAGCAGTTAAGATAAGAGTAGTTTCTTGCCCAAATGGCCAGCTTCACCACGATGAAAGCAAACTCCATAAAGAGTTTTGTCAATGCCCACCATCTTATCTGAAGTAAATTGGTGCTGCCAGGAGCAGATGTGTCTTATGGTCATGAAAAACCTTATATTAACAAAAAAATTTAAATGACATATTCTATAGGTGTACAAAGTGTTTGAAGATCATTTATCTGTCTAAATATATCTATTTAACCTTGAAAAACATACCTAATGTGACCACAAGTTTTATTATTATAGACTAACTAGTAACCTCATTTCTTAATTATACATTGTATTTTTAAATGAGCTGCGTAAGCACAATACCCCAAACAAAAGTAGAAACATATATTCAGTATAACAAAAATAACTTTGAATTTGTTTCAATATATCCATATCAAAAAATCCATGCTAATGCAAAATATCTGAGATTAATAGTTGTCTTTTTACCCTATATTTCTATATTCCCCTAAATGATAACAAACATCCACAACCCACCAAATAATCAAAGACCACCCACTCCATCTCTTGGGAATGTGGGAGTCATGTTCTCCAGACTGCTTCCTGTTGTCTGCGGGTGAAGACATATTTAAGGGTCCCTGAGAAAGTTTGAGATAATGGCCAAGTCCTGGGAAGACAAGCTATAAACTTGGTTGATAGATATCACCTGTCAGGATTCAGGTGGTCTCACTTGATCAAACTAAATCCATATTAATCCTGAAGGAATCCACAGGCTCTCATTTCCTGTGGAAACAAAAGCAAAACCTCTTCCCCAAAGCATTTTTAACTTCCATTTGAAAAATACATTTTTTCTTTACTTTCATTTTAAAGTTACATCATTTTTAAAATATCTAGGCTGGTTTATTTCATCAATCCCTCTTTTAATTCCATGTCTCTTAGCAGCTGTGGATTGCTTACCAGCATTCAAAAAATCCAAAATCAACACAATAGTATATAGGACCCAGACTCTCTGTGTATCTTCCATTGTTATGTGGCATTTTTCTTTTATATTATTTTTACTCTCTCTTTTAATACTTCACTTATTATTTTTAAACTACTTCTTTCTTCCTGTGACTATCTATATTCATATATTTTTCTTTCTTAAGCCCACAAACATTGTAAAACACACTGGAACCTGTTTAGAGGTTTTTCCCCATCTGGATCTCTTTTACTGCATATCTTTTAGCCTTTTTTTTTGACTATGTGAGCAAACTTTAAACTGCTTAGCTATAGTTGGGTTCTCCATGAGGCTCTATCACCTGCCTCCTCCCTGCTCTCTGGTCATAAAAGCCAAGTCTAAATCTTGTAGCCTGGTCAGAGGTGCGTGACCCCAGGAATTTCAACCCCCCAGAGCTTTAGAGTGCAGATGCTTGTATGTGGCAGGCTTTTTCTTTATTTAGTTTTTTTGTTTCTATTTAGCATGAATAAGGCTATTTAAGTGCTCTACTGTACAGCAGGGTTCTTAAAGGAGATATATCTTTTTTCCAGCTTTCTCAGGCCCTACATGGAAATATGAGCCTCATGTTGGTATGCCAAAATGTAGTAGTTGTTGTTTTTTTACTCTTTTTACTCTTTTGAGGGGACCACCACTCAGTTTCCACATAAATACACACATGGAGACTTATTCTTACTTATGAATGCCTGGCCTTAGGTTGGTTTGTTTCTTGCCAACTTTTCTTAAATTATCCCATCTACCTTTTGCCTCTGGGCTTTTTACCTTTCTCTATTTCTGTATATCTTTTCTTTCCTTCTTATTCCATGTCTGGCTAGGTGACTGACCCCTTCTTTTCTCACTCCATGTTCCTCTCCTCCCAGACTTCTCCTCCTATTTATTTTCTTTGACTGCCACCCCTGCCTATCCTTTCTCCTGCCTTGTTATTGACCATTCAACTATTAGATCATCAGGTGCTTTAGACAGGAAAAGTAACACAGCTTCACAGAGTTAAACAAATGGAACATAAAGGAATGCAACATATCTTTGCATTGTTAAACAAATGTTCCCACAATATAAGCAAATGTAACACATCTTAAAATAATATTCTACAACAGACAACAACAATGACAACAATAATGATGACAACAACACCAGCAACAGCAATAACAACAATAACAAAACTCATGCCCTTGAAAGCTTTATTTTACTCCAATGCCACACTTACTTTTAACTGTTGTCATCGATCCCCATTTCTTACTTCTAAGACCTCTTTTTTATGTATGCTTGGTTCCTTGATGTTTCCTTCCCTTCTCATGATATTATATACCATGTATTTATTTATACTTTCAAACAGATTTTAATAACTCTTCGCCCTTAAGTTCTGGAACTGTATACTTAATTGCCTATAAGCTATTTTCTTTTAATTGTCAAATAAGCATTTCATAATCTGCTTGATGAAAACCTAACTCTCAATTTTATCCAACAACCTTCTCTCAGCCTTCTTTACTTTAGGAATTGTCACAATTGTATAGTTGCTCAACCGGAAACCTTAGATTCACCCTTACTCATCTTTTAATCTTAGTGATGATTAACTTGATGCATCTGTTTTACTGGGACATAGGGAATGTCTACAATAATAATGTTTCCAGACTGCATTCAGTGTATTCAGCTTTGAAGACAAAGTTAAGCAGATTGTACTTCCCAATATGGGAGCACACTCCAGCCTATTGATAAGGAGAATTCTCTCTATTTTTCTTTGTTCTCTCTCTCTCTCTCTCTCTCTCTCTCTCTCTCTCTCTCTCCTCTTCTCCTTTACCTCCTTCTCTTCTTCCTTTTTCTCTCTCTTTGATTGCCTGACCTGGAACATTAGTTTTCTTCTGCCCTTCCATTATTCTGGGATTTATAGCATTAGCTCTTGTAGTTCTTAGGTTTTCAGACTCAAGACTGGCACTACACCATGGCTTTCCTGGGCATAATTGTTAATCTTGGTTGTCAAATTTACTGGGTTGGACAGAACTAGAAAATTGGTAAAATACACTTCTGGGTGTACCTGTTAGGATGTTCCTATAGATGATTGGCATGTGGGTCAGTGAACAGAGTCAGGAAGAATTATCTTGAATGGAAATTGAATGAAAATGCTGAGAGCCTGATTGGAAACAACAACAACAACAACAAAAAAACAAGTGGTAACCTGTGCAAACCTGATTTTTTTCAGTGGTACAATTTTTTTTTCTGCTGCCATCACCTGTGGACATTAGACTATAGTGTCTTCAGCCTTTGAACATGACATGGTCTTTCCTGGATGACCAGAGTACTGCCAAACTTTCTGCCTCACACCAGGGCTAGGCTGTTAGATCCTCTTACTCAAGGTTCTGGGACTGAGCAACTACTGGTTTTGCTACCCCTGCCATAGGTCAGCTAACATTTATTTATATGTGCCTCTTCCAGAAAGTTTATCTTGGAAGTCAGGACACTCTGCTTTCCATTTTGTTGCTCTCAGGTTCACCAAGATCAAGCCTGCAAGGATGCAGTAGAATTTGTTGAATGAGTACAGTTGATGATGCACATTTGTAATCTCACTTAATGACATTGGATGGGAAAATTGAAAGAATGGGAAGGAAAAATAAAACAAAGACATAGGAAATGGCTTTAAAGCTGATGGACAGAGATGTTTTAAGTTGGAAATAGAATACTTAATCTGCATGGTTCAGGCTGTAACTCGAAGGCCTTCAGCATTAGTAGGACTTTTGCAAAGGTGATGCCAACAGTGTGATAGGAGGAGACAAATTCTTGGGCAGATTGAGTACTGTGTCCTGACCTGATATTTAAGTCCATTGGCAATCATCACCACAAAAATCATGAACAATATACTGGCCAGAAAACCATTTCTATATCCAGAGCCTAATTCTGCCTGGTGATAGTGTGTAACTGCTGAGATTATACCAATTCTGTGGAGATGTATGGTGATATTTTATTTTGTACTAAAATGTTATTTGTATGTTAATAAATAAAGTTGCCTGGGGGTCAGAGCTATTAGCAAGCCATAGGAAAGCCAGGTGGTGGTGGTGCATGCCTTTAATCCCAGCACTTGGTAGGCAGAGCTGGGTAGATCTATGTGTGTTCAGGGATACAGCCAGCATTGGATACACATGCCTTTATTCTCAATATCAACCATAGAAGACCTGGAGGTCTATACAGACAGGCAGTGACGAGGCAGTCATGTGGTTGGGTTTACAACCAATGAGAAGGCAGAACCGAAAGTCTTTATAAAGACTTTAACACAGGAAGTAGATCTCTTTCGGAGAGGTAGGACCACCGCAGGAGGAAGGGTAAGGTTTTAGCTCTTAGCTCTGACCTCTTGGCTTTCTTCTTTGCATTGGTTCTGTTTCTTATTTAATAAGACGGTTGGTTACATCTACAGAGATGCATTGTTTTCTTTCTAATTGTTTGTTACAAATGGAAATATGTTTAGTTTAAGACAGAAAATGCGCTGGATGAGGAAAGAGTTTGGTCCATGGGGTTCTCTTCCATTAATCCATCTGTGGAGTTCTGGAAGATCCTCTTCCATTGATCCATCTGTGACTTTCAATCAAATAATTAGTTGTTGCAGTCTTCAATTCATTCAGTCTTAATTGAATATAAAAATGTCACTCCTGGGGTTGTAGATAGAGGTGTATTTTTGTTTCCCTGGAATAAAGATGCCTCATAATATTAAACTTAGTTGACATGATATGATAAAGTATTTAAACTTCTTAGGAGAAAAAGTCCCTTTATACATCCATTTGTTTCTTCTCCTTTGTTCTGACTAAAGAAAAAATAGACATAGCTTTAACCAAATCTGTCATTTTAGTCTATGTCATCCCCATAAGAAATGCATAATGAGTGTATTGATAAATTACTATGCAAGCTGAGAAGCTGCATGCTGGCTTGCTGCAGGATTCAATTAAGACAGAGCAACACTATTTTGAATAATCAAATGCTGTTTTGAATAAGTAATTCGTATAAATAAATGCAATTAGTAAGAAGTGATGGTGATGGAGTTGAGTGGGGTAAATTCTTATACATATATATAATTGTTAATATATTGATTATTATTGGGTGTGTGTAGGAAGTGTGCCATGGTGAATGCATATGGAAGTCAGAGGACCCCTTTTGTAGAGTTAGTTCTTTCCTTCCACCTTCTTGTGAGTTTTGGAGATCAAATTCAAGTTATCAGGCTTGTTCTCCAAAGCATTTTTACTCACTGACCCATCTCAATGGTCCTCTTACGTATACTTTAAGCATCATTTCGAGTTGATAAGATGGACAGCTTGTTGGGGGTATAGTGTACATGCTGGAATTAACAACGATTTCTGAATAATGTAAGGAAGTCCTTTTAGTTCTCAGTGATTGCATAGCATTCTACAGTGAGACAGACACAACAAAATTTAAGGTTTCTGGGTTAGCAAGATGGCTCAGTGGGTAAAGGCACTTGGAGACAGGCCTGATTACCTGAGCTTGATCTTTGGAACAGTATGGGAAGGAGAGAACTGACTTCCTCAAAATCTATGCACACGCCCTCTCCCCAGTAAATAAATGTAATAATTGAAATAGTCATGTTTTATGGTACCATGTTTACTGGCACTACAAAGGACTGCCCTTGCTCAGCAGATGTGTCTAGACTTTAACATGGGGCAGTTTCATTCTATACCACATTAAACAATTAGATAAAAAACAAGCCAGGAACATTTTCACATGGCCAACTAAGGACTCTGACTACAAGTCTGTTTCTAGTGTTTTGAATGTTTTCAAGTGTCTAGATGACATATTTCCTATTTTGATTATTTTCCGGGTTATCTATGAGTTGTCATGCCTTAAACTAATTCTGACGTAACCATAGCTCCACTTCTATGGACAATACAGTTTCCATTATTGTCTGGTGGGAGGAATTATGAAGGGAGTTAAAATTCATTATAAACTAAAGAAAGAGGAAATTGTCTTAGGGTTATATTGCTGCAGTGGGACACTATGACCATGGAAACTCTTATAAAGGAAAATATTTAATTGGGGCTGGCTTACAGTTTCAGAGGTTTAGTCCATTATCATCATGGTGGGAAGCATGGTGGCATGCAGGGAGACATGGTGCTGGAGAGGAGTTGAGAGTTCTGCATCTGGAGTCACAGGCAGCAGAAAGTGAACTTGTTTGAGCTTCTGAGGCCTCAAAGCCCACCCCCTAATGACACACTTTCTTTGACAAAGCCACACCCACTCCAACAAGGCCACATTTCCTAATAGTGCACTCCCTATAGACCAAGTACTCAAGAGTGTATGGGGGGACATTCCTATTCAAACCACCACAGAAATTAAGGTGAAGAACCAGTCTCCAGTTGGTTATACCTATGGTTCTGGAATTTGGATGTTTCTAGCCCTTGTGAAATGGCCCTAGCAAATTCTTCTCAGTGTGGAATCTGAGCTCACATGGTTCTGCTTTAAGGACCTTTTGGATGGCTTTTTCAGTTATTCATTTAGCTGTTCACATCTTAGAAACTTCTGAAAGCCTAACAAACTGCTGAGGAAGGTCTGACACCATGGTAGTTAACTCCTGTGCTTCTGTGACTTTGAGCAGTGTGGTTGGGAGAGATGTTTAATGTTGGGACCTCAGTGGGAACCTTGACTTTATCAACCCTTTCAAGGAAGACTGAAAAAAATTTGCCATGCAGGAATGTAAAAGGATAGTTCATCTGCTTGTTTAAGAGGGAGTGTTTTTGAGGAAGTAATATGGTTATATTGCTCAGATCTATGGGAAGAATTCTTGTCAGATGCGTGTGTGTGTGTGTGTGTGTGTGTGTGTGTGTGTGTAACAAAATAATTAAAAAAAATCATGTGAATTCTGAGATAGTGTCCATTATGAGACTCCTTTCTTTGAGCAGTTCACTAAGGAAGCTCCCATTTAAAATTGTGGCCCATATCTAGAGAACTATTCAAAACCTGTGAACTTCATCTTGGAAGGTAATTATATGCTTGTATTTTTTTTCTTTTCACATATACTGAATTTACTAGTTTTTTTCCTTGTTTTTTGTTAGTGCTGGAGGTAGGTATCAGAGTCTCATTCATTGAGGCAAGCATTTTATCACTGATACAAGCCTTAAGGACACTTATTTTAGGATTTCATTGTATTTTTGATACTTATGTAAACTAGTATTCTTCTGAGAAATGAAACCAATGGAATGTTATTTTGTCTGTCTGACTCTATGCATCTTAAGGCTCATACAGTCATGGAAACTTCCAGAAAACTTTCCCTCTTCCATGTGCAGGGAAAGCTGGCTGGCTAGGAGCCAGGATGGAGTTAATGCTGTGGGGTGGGTCTACCAGCAGAATTTCCTCTTTTCTGGGAAAGCTTAGTCTTTTTCTATTAAAGCCTCGAACTGAATGAATGAGGCTCATTGACATTTCTGCTTCACTCAAAGTCTACTCTTTCATGGGAATGGAATGATGGTTCAGTGGGTAAGAGTAGGTAGGAGGCCCTAAGTCTAGATCCTATGTAAAATTCTGGGCATAGCTGCACGTGCTTGTAATCCTAGCACTGTGAAGGGTGAGCTAAGGAGGACTGAGATAACTTGTCTCAAGGAAATAAGGTGGAAAGTGGTACAGGAAGACTCCTAATGTCCTCTTCTGGCCTCTGCATGTGTACATGGGCACATGTACCCCTCCAAGGACACGCCACACACTCAAATATGACATGCAAACAGACACACATCCTTGAAAAAATGTTGTTTTAAATATTAAGCACATCTTAAATACTTTCATAGAAACATCTAGAATGATGCTTGGCCAAATAACCAGGTATCATAGCCCCTTCCAACTGATAGGGAAGGCTAACTATTGCAATACCTTATGCATTGTTGTGTTCTTCTGTCCTACTTAGCTTTAACTGTGAACTTGACACAGCCTAGAGTCACCTGAGAGTTTCAGTTAAGAAACTGACTAGATCAAATTGGTCTGTGAGCATGTCTGTGGGGCAATGCCTTGATTGTTAGTTGTTGTAGGAGTGTACAGCCCGTTGTGGGTGACATCATTCCCTAGGCAGGTAGGCCTGGGTTGTACGAGAAAGTTAGCTAAGCGTGAACCTGCGAATGAACCAGCAAGAAGCGTTCTTCCACGGTTTCTGTTTAAAGTTCCTGCTTGAATTTCTGCCCTGATTTCCCTTAATGATGCACTGTGGCCTGTAAGATAAAATAAATAATTTATTTTTCTAATTTTCTTTGGTCAGAATATTTCTTCACAGCAACAGATATCAAACTAGAATATCACGTCAGGATTTTCTTGAAATGGAAGCAAGGTACAAATCTTACGGGAAGGAAGATCTGATTTTTCTTTGAGTTATTTAATATTTAAAAAAAGGTGTTGCAGTACCTTTTTTTCTGTTTAGCTCCAGCACCATGTCATTGGGACATAAGAGTCATGTGGAGCCTACAGTCAGTTTTTACTATCCTGGTAGATAGAAGATTAAGCCATCCAGCAAGCCCCTCTCTCTGGAGCTTCAACAATCCGAGTGCTGCTTATTAGGATGAGCAGGCACCTAGTTTTATGCTCCCCAGCATAAAACATGTTTGATTGCCACAGTCAGAGATACACCTCTAATTCTGAGTAAGTAATCCATTAGAAAGACTCAAGTAGTGTTAGGGTGAAACGTGTTGCTAGAAATGAGAGAGAAACACATGGTAGATAGAAATCCAGGGAGTAAAATGTATATTGATGGTTATTCAATAATAGTGTTTAATATCAATTAGACCTGAATTTTTAATGAGTTTATTGTTTGAGAATTTAGTGCATGCACATACTGTGTTTTGATCAATTTCACCAATATTTTGTCCTCTCCAGCTCCCCTTATATACCCTTCCCCACCCTTTTTTCTTCCCAGCTACATGTGCTCTTTTTTAAACCCACGGAGTTCACTTAGCAGGACCATCCCTGGATCACAGACAGTCTATTAGGAGTAGCATCCCTGAAGAAAACTTTCCCTCCCCAGGTAGCCAGCAGTTGCCAGTAGTTCTTCAGCTAGGTGTAGGGCTTTGTGAATCCCTCCCATACCCATGCTGGGGTTTTGCCTGGCTTGAGCTTCTTCAGGTCTTGCACATTTAGTAACAGTTGCTGTGAGTTCATGTGTCCCAAAGCCCTGTCATGTCCAGAAAACACCATTTCGCAGTAATCCTCTACTACCTCTGACTCTTACCCCCTTTCTGCCTTCCTCTTCGTGACGATCCCTGAGCCTTGGGAGGGGTGGGTGTGATATAATTCTACCTCAGGCTGAGCATGTCACATCACAGTCTCTAGGTCTCTGTACTAGATAGGAATTCTAACATCTAGCTTAAACTTCTTTCTGCTGATATTTAAAAAGGTCTTTCTCTATCTTGTTACTAGTAGAAAGAGTAAATTTTCAGTTGGGGCAGGAAGGATATCTGGTGAAGTGCTTATCACTAGGCTAAGAAGCTGTGGCCAGGAGAGCAAGGTTTGTAGTATAAATGTGGCTTCTAGGAGTCTTGGGTAGGGGTTGTTCTTGGAGCAGGGTATGGGTGAGGAGGAAAAGGAGATAGATAAGGAGGAGATGTTAAGGTGGAATATTTCTCAGTGGACATATGCTTGGTTTGGGAAACTACTGTAAGGGCCTTGTCTATGATGGCTTTCTTCTTGTAATTAGTGGCTTAAACCATTTTAATAATAACAATAATAATAACAACAACAGTAACAACAACAATAATAATAGTAATGGTAATGAAATGACTCTTAACAGAATGTGAAGGTATTCTTGAAAGGTCCGCTGGTCAGTCTCCTTACTGTACTGTTATTAGAGCATCCTTACCAAAAACTTTCATAGACTAGAGCTGGAGAGATGACTCGGCAATTAAGAGCACTGGTTGCTCTTGCAGAGGATGGGGTTCAGTTCCCAGCACCCATATGGCAGCTTACAACTGCCTGTCACTCCAGGTTCAGTGAATCAGGTGCCCTCTTCTAGCCTCTGTAGGCACCAGGTATGGACACACATACACACAGACAAAACATTTATACCTATGAAATAAAACCTAAAAATCTGAAAAAACCCTTAAAGAAACCTTAAAAAACAAACCTGTTCATACTTACTACGAGAATAAAAGATCAGAAATACACACCATGGAACACAGCACTCTATTTGGGCAGTGCTGACTCCCACAGCGCCCATCATCATTTACTGGAGGTTAATGCGAATTCAGTTTGGTAGGTCACCTTCAGATATTTACTTAGTATATAGCTGTCTTTACTCGTAAAGCATCTGTGCCATATAAAATGCTGTCGATCAGAATGCTTTTAGCTACAAGTGAGAGAAACTTTGATTCAGCCCAGCTGAGTTCACGAGGGCATTTGTTAGCTTGGAACGGGAAGTCTGAAGGCAGAGTGGTGCTCCACACTGTGATCAGGCTGGCTTGACTGCTTTAATCCCCCCCCCCCCCCCCCCCCCCCCGGTTTTCCCCACATGTATTGGCTGGCCTGTAGATGCCTTTCCCCATTTTGGAGAGATTGATCCCAGTTGCTTGTGGGTCTCATGCTTCCTTGTTCACATTCAGTGCTGAGGTGGGGGGACCTCTCTCAGCCAAGGAATCATTTGGTGGGACAGTGTTAAGTTTGTGTCCAGCTGAGTCAACAGCAACCGGGGAGCACTGTCACACACTGATAGGTTTAAGCTTGGGTTCTGAGCCAGTTCTCAATTATCAAATTGAGACTAATCAGAAGTCACCCCTGGAGCTGGAATATGATCAGTCTCCACCAAGTCACATTGGCGTGGTGGGAAAAAAGATGCCTATTGTGACCAAAGACAGGACAGTTATACAGACAACTGGGCCGAATAGTTTTTATAGACAAGTTGGGCCGAACACAAGCTAGGTTCCCCTGGGAATAGGGAATATCAATTGAGAAAACTCACCGAAGGATGCCACGATTCTGAAACCTCTTTTCTGCCCTTTGCTTCTGTCTACCAGCCTTTGTCACTCTCGTAACCTACTCTGTCACTTTCCTGAGTCTTGATATGATAGCACATTGATTGCTGGGTCATAAGTTCCAGCTTTTTGAGACAGAATCTCTCGTAGCTCAGGCTGGTCTTAAACATTCTATGAAGCTGAAGATGGCTTTGAACTCCTGATCCTCCTGACCCCACCACATCCATGCTGGGATTACAGGTGTACTTCAAATGACACATTGCTTGGTTCAATTGAAGCCAGACCTCCAAGTTTATTAGTGGTATGTAGTTTAATGTGGATACTTTAATACTATATGGCTCAAGCCACTCAGGAGCCACATTAAGGAGACAAAAGACCAACTTGTGACCAGTCTTTCTCTGTCCTGCCTGCTGGTTCCCAAATAACCACCCAGAGACTTCTTATTAATTATGAATGAATGCTTGGCCTTAGCTTATGCTTGTTCCTAACTAGTTCTTATAACTTAAATTAGCCCATATCTTTTAATCTATGCTCTTCCACGCACTCATTACCTCATCTCCATTTTGCCCATCCTGCTTCCTCTGTGTGTGGCTGGCAACTCTGCCTTTTTTCTTCCCTGAGACCACTTCATC
The DNA here is from genome assembly GCF_949786415.1 of Peromyscus eremicus. Lineage (NCBI taxonomy): Eukaryota > Metazoa > Chordata > Mammalia > Rodentia > Cricetidae > Peromyscus > Peromyscus eremicus. The sequence continues at coordinate 28,299,730 of NC_081430.1, read as the reverse complement.
CCTAGAAGTCCCACCTAACCTCTTCCTTCCTAGCTGTTGGCCATTCAGCTCTTTATTAAGCCAATCCCAGTGACACATCTTCACACAGCGTAGAGGGATATTCCACAACACCAACCAACTCTGGGTCTTTAGCTTGTTACCTGTTAAAGCAGGATGTGTGCTTTTATCTGCCTCACCCTTGTGTCCATCAACAGCGCTGGCATAGAACAACATATTAGGCTACAAGGCCAGAATGTTTATAGATTAAAAGCCCCTCTAACTAAGCCACGCTAAAGCTAGTTGGGTTCTAGATGGCTGTGCAAATGACAAACAATTCAAGGGGGAATTATTACCAAGGAAAATCTCCATCCTATAAAATACAATCAGCTCAGATGCCCGATAAAAGCTCAGAGCAAAATCACAGCATTTACTCTCGGTTGACCTAAAAATCACATATTCGGAAGGTCCTTTGGCTGAGCAATACATTATTAGTTTCTCACTAGCTTACTGGAGATAACGCCTCTGACATGGGGGTTACATTTGAAGGCTGCGTTTGCTAAAACCATTGATCTTTGCTGGAGCCCTTTGCTGTCTGATTCACGACTGAACTGAGAGAAAGGGCTTGGAATTTTATCTTCATTTTGTGTCTGTCCCTTGTACTATTTCGGCCTTTGAGTCAGGCTTCGCTCAACCATGCATGGAATGTGTCTATCATTTGAGAAACATTTTATCTGAGATTATGACACAGCATGAACTTGGCCCATTGCTCATTGGAGTGGATCTGTGTTCTATCCCACTCTCGAATTTTCTTTGCATCTCAAGCACCTGTAGCTTCTTGGCCTTATTGTAAGGCTCAGGCTGAGTCATGAGCCTGGAGTGTTCTGCAGGATGATGAATAACTCAGCTGCTCCTGGGTTAAGTGAAGCCCACCAAGCCCAAGGCCAGGGAGTTCATGTACAAGAACATCTTTTGAAGCTACAGCTGTGACTAATGTACAGTTCTCAAATGTTAGCTCCCCCTCAGAAGAAAAGAAACACCCGCTGTTCCTTTGTTATCTGAACGGCCTGGTCGGCTCTGGTCAGCACTGGCTCCCTTAGCTCAAGCCAGATGGCTCAAGCTGTCTGAGTAGAGGAGCCTTGCTTGTCTTGTCTGTAATACGTAGATTCATCTTATTTCTTCTGTTTTCATTCCATGAGATCTCCCTCTTCTCATATAAAGCTCAGCCATTAGTATGTTGGCTCATGTGCCAAAGCTGAACACCCTCCAGGTCACAGGTGCGTCACAGTGGTATCCAAAGTGATGACTGAAAGTCACAGGCACAGCAACATGATAGAAGTTAATTTTATTTTAGAATCATATTTCTTTTCTGCACCATTCTTCTGGCAGTTAGAGGGGGGTATGTAGTGATTCTTATATCAAAGTCTTGGATGGTGTGTCTTGGAAGTAGGTAGATGACTGAGTCAGAAGTGACCTGGGCCTCACAGGACCAGTTAGTTATTTGGAGATGGGGGATTGATGATATAGCAGGCATTTTTTATAGAGTCTCCTTGGCTTGGGGACCTGAGGTGCTATGAATAGTCTCAGCCTGGGAGTGGGGGGAGTTGCTAGAGAGGTTGATTCCTTAGTGGGAGCCAGGAGAAGAAGGCAGAGTTCACGCACATTATTTTCACAGAGGGAGGAAGTCTCCACAGGGTCTCAGCACATAGGGAGTTGAGCATGTAGGAAGAGGGAGATGAACACAGACACTGTTAGTCTGTACTCTGTCACAGCTTTCTGGTCCTCACTGTCACCTATCTGCAGTGGAGGTGAAGGCCACTGTGAGGGCCACCTATAGTTGGCCCTCTCATTCACACTTTGTTTTAAAATGATTGTTTTTCAACAAGTAAACGTTTTGAGAATGACCTCATCGATGAGAAAAAGAAAGGATTCCTGGCTTCTCTCTTCCTTTGTTAGCGCTCTCTCCGGACCCTGACTGCTCACTCAGAGGAAAGGTGTGTGATTTGACCACCCCATTCCTGAACTGCTGCCAATCCTTGGTGCAAGCACAGCATTGCCAAGAACTCTCCTGGCACCTCTGCTCTGTAAGCCCTTAAAATCACTTAGTGATGCTTATCAACAGCTAGTATTAATGGATAGTGATGAAAACCACAGATAGCTTCCCAGAACTGACAGCATAAAATCAATCTGGTCTGGGCTACTTTTTTTTTTTGGCTAGAGAATGTTAAAAATTATAGAGATAAAGCAGAAAATTTTCAACTTTTACTTTATTAGAAAGTTTTTCTATATTATTGCTATTGAATTTTTGAGACAGAGTGCCATGTAGGCCAGGCTGGCCCCAAACTTGCTTTGTAGTTGAGAATGACCTTGACTTCTGATGCTCCTGTTTCTCTCTCCCAATGCAGGGACTATGAGTATACACCTCCTCGCCTAGTTTTATGACATCAAACCTATGGTTTTGTGCACTGTACTCTAGGCAAGTACTCTACCAACTGAGCTACATCTCAAGATCTCTTTATTATTTTAAGGGTTAAGCTGCCTTAAAATTCTCACCTATTTTTTTTTTAAATAAATAGTACAGAATTTAATTTATTGAACTCTGAAAAGGAAAATATATTAGAAATATTTAAAACATTTTAACACATTTTCAAGTTTGAAATTATGTTTGTATGTATTTTAGAAGGTGGTCATAATATTACTAAATTGGCCACAGAGAAACAACAGGCTTGTATGGAGGGCTGGCTAGGTGATCAAGCTGTTATCTTTAATCTGAAGATCAACTCTGTCATCATCACAGTACACAAAGTGGACTTCAAAACACCACATACCAGAGACCTCAGAGAAGGAAGGATTGGCTTATGTGTTCCCTGTGATCACAGTAAATACTCAATTTTGGTTGAGTTTGGGGTTTTTGTTGGACTTAGGACGTTTTTTTTTTTTTTTTGGTTTTTCGAGACAGGGTTTCTCTGTGTAGCTTTGCGCCTTTCCTGGGACTCACTTGGTAGTCCAGGCTGGCCTCGAACTCACAGAGATCCTCCTGGCTCTGCCTCCCGAGTGCTGGGATTAAAGGCGTGCGCCACCACCGCCCGGCGACTTAGGACGTTTTGACCAAACAGTTTTGCTCATTAAGACTCAGACCTTAGGAGCTGGAGACCTGGATCAGTGGATAACGGAGCCTGCTGTGCAAGGCTGAGGGGCTGAGTTCAGATCCCAGCACCCACAGAAGAAACTGGGGTAGCCGTGAAGGTGCCTGTCCCCAGTGCTGTGAAGCACAAGAGGATTGTTGGGTTTGGTGGCTGTCTGTCTAGCCCCAGTGTCTAAGAAGGAAGAAGGTGGGGGATGACAAAATGGGATACTCAGTATCCTCCTCTGGCCTGTATGTTCCAGAAAAACAAAACAAAAAACAAAACAAAACAGAACAGAACAGAACAAAACCCAAGATTCAGACTTTAGAGTCCACGAAGAGAGCCCAACCTGTAAACTGTTTGCCATGTAAACATGAGGACCTAAGTTCAGTCCCCAGCACTCACATAAAAGCTGGGTGTGGTAAAGGATGCTTGCAACCCCAGTACTGAGGAGGTGGAGACAGCTGGTTCCTGAGGCTTGACAGTCAACCTGCCTAGTCCCCTGTGTGAATCTGGCCAACGAGAGATTCTGTTCCCCAAAAACAAGCTGTAGGGGTCCTGAGGGTTGATACCTGTGGCTAACCTCTGGCCTACACACACACACACACACACACACACACACACACACACACACACACACACACACAAGCGCATACACATGCACACGCACACAGGTATACATGCACCCACCCTCTGGTGCACAGGACTATAGAGGAGTGTGGTGGTACCTATACCTATAATCTTAATGCTTGGGAGTTTAGCCGCGAGGGTCATGAGTGTGAAGCCAGTCTGGTCTTGGACTACAGAGTAAGACCCTGTGTTTAAAAAAAAAAAAAAAAAGTAAAAGGGAATAGAACTCTATGTCTGCTAATAGCAGTAAATATTACATCCCTAGGAATTTTCTTGCTGAAATTTAATTCGACAAGCATTTACTGAATGCTTAATTACGTTCAAAGCTCCTTACAATGGGCTAGAACTATGGGCACTAACTAATCTAGCCTTCCAGGAGCTGAGCTTTCATACGTATGTAAAATAGCAAAAAGCCTTTTTAAAGAATTAGTCTAAAATAGCACTATCATTCTTTATTCAGAGGCTGCTTATGCCTGGAGGAGGCATTCACTGAATCTTTTCTTTAGAGTTATAAGTCTGTATGCCCAGAATTGAGTGAGAGAAGGGGCCGAGCATCTCCACCCATTCAGCATGCAGATTTGACTGTACGCCCATGTTTTAATCCACCACGGTGCTACACTTATTCTTGCCCTGGAGCACAGAGCCCCTGCAGTTCAACTCTCCAGCAGTGTGACCATTCTCATCTATGCTGGTGTGCTAGGAGGAGGGGGCCAGATGCAGAAGTTCAAGAAATTCTCTGGACTTAACCCTGTGCCCCACTTCACCTAGAAGGTAAGCCTTGTCGCTTATTTTTGAAGATACCCTGTCTGAACAGTTCCCAGCTTCCCAAGTCTATTAATGTTATATATATACTGTCATTGCTTTAATCAGTATTTTTGAAAAAAAAAAGATAGATTTTTTTTCTTTTTTATGTGTAAGTGTCTGTGTGCATGTATGCCACAAATGTGTGGGTATCTTTGGAAGCAAGAAGAAGGTGTCTGATCTCTTGGGGCTGGTTTTACAGGCAGTTGTGAGTCATCTGACAGGGGGACTGAACTCAGGTCCTCTGGAAGAGCAGCGAGTGTTTTTAACCTCAGTTTAGTATTCACGTGATTCATGCTTTGTGTAGTGATTCACCTCCAGGCTTCTTTAGTGTTTGGAGCTCATTAGTGTTTATTGCTTTCCTTTTGTGTTTCTGAGAATTCCTAGGTCCAAACCTATGTCTTGGACAGAGAATAGAGACCCACCATTCTGCAAGATTGTTCCCAGACGACCACATGAGTCAGTCCGAACAGTCGTGGGCATCTCTAGTCTGTGCTCCATGTTAACAAAGCAGACTCCAGGGTTGAAGCACATTGCCTGTTCTGTGAGGGATACTGGGATATAAAACACAGTGCCTTTGCACGTTGCTAACTCCTTCAATAGGCAGACTGCTCCTCTAAGTGGAAGATAAGGGCTGAAAAGGCATGAAATTGGCCTGAGAAGTCTGCTTAGGTACTCTGAGGGACACCCATAGGAAGTGTCACACAGCAAAGCGCACCCTTTCTGTGGCATGCTGTGCATAAATGGCCTCAACTGTGCTCTGAATAGTTCAGCAACTGAACCACAGGACTCTCTCAGTCTTTATAGAGGTGAAGAAGCTGAATGGCCTCTTGATTAAGGGACACAAACTCAAGAGCCAAGTGCTCCTGACCAGATGCCCAGCCCTAGGAGCTGTGTAGACTGCAGGCAGGACATTCACACTCTTTGGCACAGCCTCATTTCCCATCGAAAATGCAGTGATACTAGAAGTTCTGTAGTTTTTGTGTGAAAATTAGATGAGCATCTATACTATATGACAGTCTTCCCAATACTCTACCCCCGCCTCACATACTGTGTTTATTTTCTGATATCCCAGGCTCTCGACCAGCTTGTTCTCTTAGCTAGAACATCATAGCCCCTGCTGAGTGACTGATTGCCTTTTAGGCATCCTCATTTGGATTGTGTTCACACTCTGCTATCACAGTGTGATCATGGAATACCACCAAATGAAGGTATCATGTGACCCACGATCTTCCATGCACTCTAGGGTGAACTGAGCACTTTTATTTGGGTAGTTTTCTGTAACAGAATACTGTGGGTAACAATTTAGCTCACAGTTGTTTTGGGGGATGGAGTGACATTTATAAAGCAAAGTGGTTCCAGGAATATTGTTAAAAGCCCACATAGCATTCTTGTCAGAACCTGCTACAGAGGCAGTAGGCACAGACAGAGAAGGATAGAGAACTCTTGTCTTCACGACCCACATGGCCTTCTTACCTTCCACTCCAGGCACTGACATCCAGAGCATAGAGTATTCTGTGTGCATTTTGTGGGTAAAATACTAATATGTGTGTGTGTGTGTGTGTGTGTGTGTGTGTGTGTGTGTGTGTGTGTAAAGATATGCTGAGTCTAGACTAGTATTATTTCCTAATTTCATAAGTCTGGCTATTTTTCTTACTTAGTCAACACAAAACTAAGGCTTAACATATTTATATTTTTTGGGAGAACTTATATAAACATATGTTGCACAAGCCCTTTATTGAAACAAAAGATGTGTGACTGTCAGGGCCTGGGAGAGGTGCCCTGGGGAAAGAGTGCTAAGTGAGTCTAATAGTGGTGGTTGTTCACACTGCAGACATGCCAAACATCACCAAACTGTTTCCTTTAAAATGATTAATTTTATGTAAAAAATCACTTCGGTTCAGAAAAAGCAAAACAAAAACATAACTTCCAAGTCCCAATCATCAAGCCTTGGCCTAACCAAAACAATAGGCCATTTGCTTTAAACCATAAGACTGAAAACCCTTCAAAGATGGATAGATAGAAAGATCTTATCCTTTCATCTTTCTTTTTTTTATATAATTTATATAACTTTGTTTTATGAGCATTGGTGTGGAGGTGTCATGTCCCCTTGGAAATGGAGTTGTGAGCTGCCATGTAGGTGCTGGGAATTGAACCTGGGTCCTCTGAAAGAGCAGCCAGTGCTTTTAACCACTAAGCCATCTCTCCAGCCCCCCTTTAACCTTTCCAACTGTAGACAGATCTATTCCTTGTCTACAAGACCTTGGCCCATTACCTTCCCCTTCCAATGAGACCTCAGGAGTGCTAGCTTTGGCTAACTGAGGACTGTCAATGATCCTGTTCACTCACTGTCATCTGTGTAGTTTTTGTCTCTGGTTGCTTGAACTTATTCAAAGATATTTTTATCTCTGTAAGGACAGATTTGATTATACCATTGCATTCTCTTCAACTTGCTTTATGGTGGCTTGATGTTAGTCAGTTTTTTGTTGCAGTGACAAAATACCCAAGAATAACCAACCAGGGAAGGGAAGAAAGGCTTGTTTTGGCTCATTTAGCTCACAGTTAGAGAGGCTCACGGTTGTCCAAATTACTCGTAGGTCTGTGGCAAGGCACAAATCTCATGACAAAGAACTGTAGTGATATTTGTTCTGCCCATGACCTTGGGCTATAGGGCCTGAAGGAGGTGGTGCTTCCTGCCTTTGTACTTGACTTCTTAAAAGGAGAAGGAGCAGGGTCACATGTCCTTTCTCCCTGTCCCTGCCTGTGAGGTGGATTTGCTCCTGGTCAAATCAGAGGACAACTTCAGCTGTCTACTCTGTTCTGTATTCGTGAGCGTATTTCCTCAATTTACCATAATAAATTTTCCTAATACTTCTTAAACAGACTCCCGTGGATTTATTGCTTTAGAGAACTAGTTAGTTCACAGTGGCAAAGAAGGAGGATGGAGGAAGGAAGGGAGGTAGTAAGAGATAGAAAGAGAGTGAGGAGAGAATGTCTGGCTTGGGATAAGACAAGTTCTTCCAAATTTCACACCCAGTGACCCACTTGCTCCAAGTAGAGCTGTAGTAGCCTATTCTGGTATAAGATTAGGACCCTTAGATCCAATCAGCTCTCAAAAGTCTCTAGTGACTCTATCTGTATTTTTGGATATTGTTTCCTCTGTAATGGTATGAATATATATGTTCCTTTATGAAGAAGACAGTTGAGCAGTCATGTAATTCATGCTTTGCTGTGGTGAGCAGATGCCTTTCCTGAAGTTGGGACGTGAGTGCTATGTTTAAACTAAGATGGTGACAGAGATTTGTTCATTTGTACCTAGCCTACGGGAAGAACTAATAGTTAAGGCGAAGGCATTTAGCAATTGACATTATCCTTTAAAAGTTTTCACTCCCCATGGCTTAGGAGTTCTGGACCTGGACAGTGGCACTGTAGAGAGTGTTTTTATTTTATGGAATACCATTTTAATGGACATATAACAATGATACCTATACATGGGACACAGTGTGGTAGCTTCATACATGAATAAAATTTGTAATGATCGAATAGAGGTATTGATATTTCCATTTCCTTGAATGTTGTTCATTTTGTTGAAGAGAGAACTTTGAACTCCTTTCTAGTTCTTTATGAAATATATAACACATCTTTTTATGAATAACACATGAGGCAGATAGTTTTGTAACCTAAGAGACTGATTTGAATCTGTGTTATTATCTATTCTCTTCCAGCCCTGTTAGAAATAGTCTCATCTTTTTGGGGAGCAACAGATGTTTTCTTAAAATCCTGGCCTGTTGCCACAGTCCGTTCTGAGGGAGGGGCCCAGAATACGAGAGTTGGAACCTCAGATAATCCGGGTGTCAGTCCAGCTCTGCACTTCCTGGCTGTGGTTTTCGGTTAGTCATTGCTAGGCTAGAGTGAAAATATATTCTATGTCTGTGGATGAAAATGAATACAATCAGTAATATTGGCATTAAAATAGGGCCTAATTTTGCCCTGGAAGAATGGAAGATGAGGTTTTCAAAGCCAGACTGAGGCATGAGGTTACACCTGTAACCTCAACACTGGAGTTTGAGGCAGGAGATGTCAAGTTTGAGGTCGGTCTAAGTTACAAGGTGAAACTCTGTCTCAAAAAAAAAAAAAAAAAAACCAACAAAAAACAGAAACTAGAGACAAACAAACAAAAAGGACAGGTTTCTGGACCTATGAACGTTGTAGTTATTTGGCTATTTAATACCAGATGAAACTTGCAGTGGGCACTCTGTGACCTTGAGGAAGAAAGCCACACACCAAGGAGGGCAGAGCACATGCACAGAAGGAACTGGTCGTCAGGGGCGCATCACCTCTACAGCGGACTTTAGATGCTCAGTGCCTGCTCCCTCTCTGGTGAGTCAGGGATCTGATCAGCTGGATGCTCTCTCAACTGAGGAAAACTCGGTTTCTCCTACTTGCTCTTATAAAATAGTTTTAACCTGGCAGTAGGATCAGGATCTATCCCTGGTAAATATCACAATAAAAGTCACTGTAAGAAAAGTATGCTGTGTTCTTTTTTGGAGCCCACTGCCTATGGTGGGACACCTTGCACAGCCTTGATGCAGGGGGAGGGGCTTGGACCTGCCTCAACTGAGTGTATCAGGCTCTGCTGACTCCACATGGGAGGTCATACCTTGTCGGAGGAGGGAATGGGAGGTGGGTTGGGGAGGAAGGCTGGGGAGCGGGAGGAGGGAAGAGAGGAAGATCTGTGGTTGGTATGTAAAATGAATAAAAAAAATTTCCTAATAAAAAAAGAAAAAAATAGTTTTAGTATTAATTTTATTGTATGTATATGGGTGTTTGGCTTGCATATATGTGTATGTACCAGATGTGTGCCTGGTGCCTGAGGAGGGCAGAAGAGGTCACCAGATCCCCTGGATTGGAGTTACAGCTGATTGTGAGCTACCAGGGTGTGCTGGTCCTCTAGAAAAACAACAAGTGCTCTTAACCACTGAATTATCTCTCCAGCGCCACACTTGAATTTGGAAAATTTACATTTATTTATTGTATGTGTATCTGTGATTCATGTGTATGTGTGTGTGTGTGTGTGTGTGTGTGTGTGTGTGTGATGTGTGCCTGTGTATGTCTCTATGGTGTGTGTGTGTATGTGATGTGTGCCTATGTATGTCTCTATGGTGTGTGTGTGTGTGTGTGTGTGTGTGTGTGTGTGTGTGTATGTGATGTGTGCCTATGTATGTCTCTATGGTGTGTGTGTGTGTGTGTGTGTGTGTGTGTGTGTGTGTATGTGATGTGTGCCTATGTATGTCTCTATGGTGTGTGTGTGTATGTGATGTGTGCCTATGTATGTCTCTATGGTGTGTGTGTGTGTGTGTGTGTGTGTGTGTGTGTGTGTATGTGATGTGTGCCTATGTATGTCTCTATGGTGTGTGTGTGTGTGTGTGTGTGTGTGTGTGTGTGTGTATGTGATGTGTGCCTATGTATGTCTCTATGGTGTGTGTGTGTATGTGATGTGTGCCTATGTATGTCTCTATGGTGTGTGTGTGTGTGTGTGTGTGTGTATGTGATGTGTGCCTATGTATGTCTCTATGGTGTGTGTGTGTGTGTGTGTGTGTACACACATGGGTTCCCATGTTGTTCTCTGACCTCCACATGGGTGCTGTGGTATCCATGACACTCCCCTCCTACTCTCATTTACTAGGAGCACCTACGAAGCATAATTCCATGGAGTAACTTTAATGATACACACGTAGAAGAGACTGGTGGGACTTGGTAGCCTTTAGCCTTCACCCATGGCTGCCTGCCGAAGGGTAGAAGTGACCCTCTCACTACTGACTTTGTGGTGACCTCTTAAGATAGTTGAATTCCTAGCTGAAACCAGCTAACAAAACAGGGATCCACGTGCACATTTGTAGGGAAAAGAACACAGCATACTTTGCCTACAGTGACTTTTATTATGATATTTAGCCTAGTGGGTATAAACCACCTTTGCAGCCACTGACAGGAACATGACCACTCTGCTGTCGGCAGCCCGTTTTCATCAGCTCTGCCTTGCCTGGCTCACAATGAGGTCACCATGTGGCTCCAGAGGCACACTGTGCTTTGTGTCACCATGCCTGTGGATTTCTGCAGGGACATAGCCCTGCCTTTTCTTCCTTCCCTTCCCTTCCCTTCCCTTCCCTTCCCTTCCCTTCCCTTCCCTTCCCTTCCCTTCCTTTCCTTTCCCTTCCTTCCCCTCCCCTCCCCTCCCCTCCCCTCCCCTCTCTTCCCCTCCTCTCCCCTCCCATTTTTAGAAAAACTGCAGTTTCTGTTTCCAAACCATATAGCACAAGGTTTTTGTCTTTCTTTTCTTTGCTTACGTGGCAACAACACTGTGCTGTACGGCCTCTGTTGGTTTCGCTTATTATTTTGGAAACAGCCTCCTTCTGGTGAGGAGACACATTAATCTTATGTGGGCGAAGCTTTCAGTATCTGGACATCTTTAGATCTTTAATCGTTTAATCAAATGGTTAGGAAGAATTGATTATTCTGTCTAGTCTGGATAAAATCAGGAACCACATGGCTTTTTGTGGGCATTTCTCTTAGAATTGGCTCTTCTTCGTATTTTACATACTTTCATTTTGTGCTGTTTCTAGTTTTTAAATTTTATAATTTTTTATAAAAAAATGACAGATGAAATCAATATCACACACCAAAACTAACTAGACTCAAAGTCTATATGAAGTCTAACTCTATAGATGTTTGTTGATGTCTATGTCTTACTTTAAAGGTAGACAGACTTATTGTACATTTTATTAGACTAAAATAACCAAATTTCTAATTTTTGAACTCTATTTTCCATACATTTCATTAATATTTTACAGAATATATTATTATTATTATTATTATTATTATTATTATTATTATTAATTATTAATTTCATTTGAAACAGGAAACATAGTTTTATCTATTAGGAACTTGCCATGAAGATGAAGTTGGTTTCAAACTTGCAGCAATTCCTTTGCCTCAGCTGTGATTACAGCACTGGCTAAAATAGATCTATTAGGAAAACAGGACCCCAAGAAAGACACGGGGATTGCCCAATGACAGAGAAATGGAATGAGATCTACATGAACAGCCTGGACATGAGTGGGGGTAGTGAAGGGCGAGGGTCGAGGGAAAGAGAGCTTGGGGGAGTGGGACATCCCAGCTGGATCAACAACAGAGAGGGAGAACAAGGAATAGGAGACCATGGTAAATGAAGACCACATGAGAATAGGAAGAAGCAAAGTGCTAGAGAGGCCCACAGAAATCCACAAAGATACCCCCACAATAGACTGCTGGCAATGGTCGAGATACAGCCTGAACTGACCTACTCTGGTGATGGGATGGCCAAACACCCTAACTGTCATGCTAGAAACCTCATCCAACTACTGAGGGATCTGGATGCAGAGATCCATGGCTAGGTCCCGGGTGGATCTCTGGGAGTCCAATTAGCGAGAATGAGGAGGGTTTATATGAGCGAGAATTGTTGAGATCAAAGTTGGATAAAGCACAGGGACAAATAGCCAAACAAATGGAAACACATGAACTATGAACCAATGGCTGAGGGGTCACCAACTGGATCAGGCCCTCTGAATGGGTGAGACAGTTGATTGGCTTGATCTGTTTGGGAGGCATCCAGGCAGTGGGACCGGGTCCTGTGCTCATTGCATGAGTTGGCTGTTTGAAACCTGTGGCCTATGCAGGATCGCTTGGCTCGGCCTGGGAAGAGGGGACTGGACCTACCTGGACTGAGTCTACGAGGTTGATCTCAGTCTGCAGGGGGAGGCTTTGCCCTGAAGGAGGTGGGAATGGGGGGTGGGCTGGGGGGAATGTGAGGGGGGCGGGAGGGGGGAGAACAAGGGAATCCGTGGCTGATATGTAGAACTGAATTGCATTGCAAAATAAAAATAAAAAAAAAGCTTAAACACACACAAAAAATAGGTCTATTAAAATAGCACATTTTAACTATAAAAGCAGCATACCACAAAATACAAATTAATAAAAAAAAGTAAAAACAAAATTCATCCTTAAACTAGCACTCATAGGTGATGTCGAATTTATTGTATAGTCTTATAATCTTGAAAGAAACTTTACAAAGGTGGGATCTCATTTAAGAACTGCTATGGACCAGGTATTTAACTCAGTGGTAGAGTACTTGTTGGGCATGCACAAAGCCCTTGGTTCAAAACCCAGCATTATGAAAATAATTCAATAAGAACTTGGCCATTGTGGTACCTACCTGGAATCCTAGCACTTGGAAGACTGACAAACCTGGGCCATAAGCTTGAGGCCACTTAGATTTTGTGATGATTTCCAGGACAGTCTGAATAACATAGTGATAGCCTGTCTCAAAAAGGTAAAAGGAAAATAAAAAAGACAGCATGTATTCTCAGTAGGTATTCTTTATTAAAATACTTTAAAAAGTTAAGTGTGTTTTTGTCTGTGCATGAGTTTAGTACCTACAGAGACAAAAGAAGGCTCCAAATGCCCCAGAGCTGCAGCTACAAGTGGTTGTGAGTCACATGCTCTGGGCGTTGGGAACCCAACTCTACAAGAGCAGTGCGTATATGTCCTCTTACCATTGAGCACATTAAAAGTAAGAATGAGGTGCTTTATAAAAGTTAGATCAAGATCAGATAAGCAATGTAAACATACCTATAACCCCTGGTGAAATAGAAGCTGTCATTAAGTCTCTCAACCAAAGAAAGCACAGGGCCAGATGGTTTTAGTGTAGAAATCTACCAGACTTTCAAAGAAGAGCTAACACCAATACTCCTCAAATTATTCCACAAAATAGAAACAGACGGAACAATTCTTTTCATGAGGCCACAGTTACCCTGATAAACCACACAAAGATCCAATAAAGAAAGGGAATTACAGACCAATTTCCTCTATGAAGATAGATGCAAAAAATTCTCAATAAAATACTTGCAAACTGAATTCAAGAACACATCAAAAAGATCATCCACCATGATTAAGTAGGCTTCATCCCAGAGAGCAGGAATGGTTTAACATATATAAATCAATAAATGCAATTCACCATATAAGGAGGTCTTAAGACAAAAACAAAATGTAGGGTTATCTCATTAGATGCAGAAAAGGCCTTTGAAAAAAATCCAGCACCCCTTGATGATGAAAGTACCAGAGAAACTAGGGATCAAGAGACATATCTTAAAATAAGAGAGTGACTTACAGCAAGCTCACAGTCAACATCAACTTAAAGGAAGATAAATTCAAGGAATTTCCACTAATATAAGGAACAAGACAAGGTTGTCCACTTTCTCCATATCTATTCAACACAGTACTTGAAGTCTTAGAGCAATAAGACAACTGAAGGATACAAATTGGAAAGCAAGAAGTCAAACTATCTTTATTTGCAGATAATATAGTAGTATATATAAGTGACCCTAAAAATTCTACCTATAGCTGATAAACAATTTCATCAAAGTAGGAGGATACAAAATAAACTCACAAAAATCAGTAGACTTCCTGTATACAAATGTTAAATTAGAAAAATATCAGGGAAATAATACCTTTCACAGTAGCCTCAAAAACAAAACAAAACAAAACAAAAAACAAAACAAAAAACAAAAAAAAACCCATAAAATACCTTTGGGTATCTCTAACTAAGCAAGTGAAAGACTTGTATAATAAAAATTTTAAGACATTGAAGAAAAATTGAAGAAAATATCAGAAGATGGAAAGATCACCCATGCTCATGGATCAGTAGGATTAATATAGTAAAATTGGTCATCTGGCCAAAAGCAATCTATAGATTCAATGCTATCCCCAACAAAATTCCAATACAATTCTTCACAGAACTTCAAAGAACAATTTTCTGCTTTATATGGAAACACACACAAAAAAAAAATCCAGGAAAGCTAAAACCCCCTGAATAATAAAAGAACTGTTGGAGGTACCACCATCCCTAACTTCACATTATACTGCAGAGATACAGTAATAAAAACAGCATGGTATTGACATAAAAAACAGACAACATTGATCAATGGAACTGAATTGAATACCCAGACATAAATCCGCACACTTATGGACACCTAATTTTTGACTAAAAAGCCAGAAATACATACTTGAAAAAAAGACAGCATCTTCAACAACAAATGGCGCTGGTCAAACTGGATGTCTGCCGGTAGAAGAAAGCAAATAGATCCATACTTACCATCCTGCACAAAGCACAACTCCAAATGGATCAAAGACTTCAACATAAAGCCAAGAACACTGACTCTGATAGAAGAGAAAGTTGGAATAGTCTTGAATGCCTTGGCACAGGAAAGTAATTTATGAACAGAACATAAATAGCACAGGCATTAAGATCAACAATTAATAACCAGGACCTCATGAAACTGAAACGCTTCTGTAAGGCAAAGGACATAATAATTCAGACAAAGCAGCAGACTACAGAATGGAAAAAAGATTTTCCTAACTACATATCCGATAGAGGGCTAATACCTAAAATAAATAAAGAACTAAAAACAAAACAAAAACAACAAACAACCCCCCATAAACTGACATCAAAAAAAGCAAATAACCTAATTAAAAATGGGGTACAGATCTAAATGATGAATTCTCAGAAGAGGAAACACAAACGGCTGAGAAGCACTTAAAGAAATGTTCAATATCCTTAGTCATCAGGGAAATGTAAATCAAAAATAGTTTGTGATTTAATTTTATACCTGTCAGTATGGCCCAAATCAGTAACACAAGTGACAGCTCATGATGGTGAGGCTATGGAGCAAGGGGAACACTCATCCATTGCTGGTGGGAGTGCAAACTTGTACAGTCACTGTGGAAATCAGTGTGGTCTTTCCTCTGGAAGCTGGGAGTGTGCCTATCTCAAAAATCTGGCTACACTACTCTTGGGCATATGTGTAAAAGTCTCTCCATCCTATTATAGACATACTTACTCAACCATGTTGATGCCCTTTTAATAATAGCCAGAAATTGTAATTTCTTTACTGGCTATCTAGGTATTCTCAGGGACACCCACACCCTCACCCACCCACATCCTCACCCACCCACACCCTCACCTACCCACACCCTCACCTCTCAGTACCTTTAACACCTACATAATTAAAAATACAATGAATCTATAATGTAAGTAATAAGAAATAATGTTTGTTTCATAATACAGATGTCCATCAATGGATGAATGGATAAAGAAATTGTGGAATGGAATATTACTCAGTTGTTAAATATATAACACCACGAAATTTCACAGATAAATGGATGGAGTTAGAAAAAAATCATCCTGAGTGAGGTAACCCAGACCCCACAACACAAATACAGTACGCATTCATTTATATATGGGTGTAGGCTGTTAATTCTTCAACAAACAGGCTACAATCCACATAACCACAGAGGTTAGGTATAGAGTAATGGACTAGGTGGGAGGGATGGATCTCTCTATGAAGGGGAAACAGAATAGATAGTTATGAACAGGTGGGGAGGACTGGAATGGGAGGATCAAATGAGGAGGAACAGCTAAAACTAAGAGCCATTTGGGGGGTCTCATGGAAATCTAATACAGTGGAAGATTCTTATAAGATATACATATATGAAGGTGATCTAAATGAGATCACCAAATAATAGGAGAGACAGAGCCCTAACTGGACATTTCTTGTAGCCAAATAAAGCTTCCAGTACCAGAAATAGATTACATATAATCAAGTTGTTGGCCAGAAGGGCCACATGGGAATCCTCAAAAAACCTAGACTGTTGCCAAGGCTATCTGTTGCTCTCCACAAACTGATGGTAAGGCCCTGTTATTGAAGGCAAGACCTGCATAACTCATTGAACATGAAGTCAAGCTGGTGTCTACCTATAGCCTTCACCCCACTGACCAGTGTTCTTGGTACTAGAAGGTACTCTGCCATAGAGAAAGGTAAAACCCAACCCAACTACTAACTTGTCGATCTACAGTGGTGACCTGCATGCAAGATGTGTTGGTACAATAGTGGTACAAATCTTGTGGGACTAACCAACCAATATCTGATTGGATTTAAGACTTTCCTCATGAGAAGAAACAGCTCAGGTGGACAAGAACCTGAGACTAGGTAGGCCAGGGACATAGAGGAAAACCAAATACTACTGTTCCACTAATGGAATTTAGTGTAGCAATGCAATGACTCCCAGTGACATTCTGCTATACTCAAAGAACAGTGTCTTTCTCAGCCATCACTAGAGATGCTTCCTCCTGCAATAGATGGGAACAAATACAGAGACCAACAGCTGGACAATATGAAGAGTGAGAGACCTTGGAACATCCAGTCCTAAATGTGATACCTCCATCAATTCCGTTCCCTCACAGCTCAGAATACTTCAGAAGAGGAGGCAGAAAGAATGTAAGAGCCAGAGGGCATAAAGAGTATCAAGGAAACATGTCCTTCTAAACACAGCAGGACCAATGCAGGTGTGAACTCACAGGAACTGAAGCAGCATGCGCAGGTCCTGCACAGGCTCAGGCCTGATGGGGTTCCAGTGCTGAAAGGAGAGTTGGATACAAGCCTACATCCCTAATTCAGATGCTGTCTCAATTGATAACCACTCATAAATGAAAATTAGTGTTCTCCAATGGAGTCTCACTGGGGATACAAATCATTCTTAAGGTCAGGTCCCATGCCCCAGTGGTAAATAGCTAACACAAAACAAACAGTGCTATTTTTGGAGTTTTTCTTGTCTCATAATGCTTTGTCTGGACATTTTTTTTCTTATGCTATAGGTCTTTTGCTTATACATTATGGTTTCCTAATTTGTGTTTTTATATGTGTGTGGATGTGTGTGTCTCTGTTTATATGTGTTTCTTGTACTTTTTTTGGGTGCTATTTCTATTCATTTGTTTTGTCCTATTCATGTTTTTTAAAAAAAGTCTTATTTTATTATTACATTTTTCTTTTCTTTTTTATCTTTTAGATGCCTGTTTGTTTTCTAATGAGAAAGACCAAGACCAAGATAATTTGGATAAATGGGAAGGTGGGGTGGATCTGGGAGGAGTTGGGGAGGAGGGAGCCACAGTCAGAACATATCGTACGAAAAAAATTTATTTTCTATTTTGTGGAGTACAAGTGTTTTTTTTGATTTTTTTTGAGACAGGATTTCTCTATGTAGTCTTGGTACTGGAACTCATTCTGTGGATCAGGCTGGCCTTGAACTCACAGAGATCCACCTGCCTCTGCCTCCTGAGAGCTGAGATTAAAGGCGTGCGCCACCACTGCCTGGCGAATTTTCAACTAAAAAAAAAATAAAGGGAAGAATTAGGTGGCTAGAGAGGTGGTCTAGCTGTGAAGACAGAATACCGCTTTTGTGGAGGACCTGAGTTTGATTTTCAGCACCGATATCAAGCAGCTCATAACTAAATGAAATTCCAACTCCAGAGGAAGTTACATCCCTTTGTGACTTCTTGAGGACGCTGCACTTACATAGGTGCATGTATTCAGACACCCACACCCTCACCCACCCACACCCTCACCCACCCACACCCTCACCCACCCACACCCTCACTCACCCACACCCTCACCCACCCACACCCTCACCCACCACACCCTCACCTACCCACACTCTCACCTACCCACACTCTCACCCACCCACACCCTCATTCACCCACACCCTCACCTCTCAGTACCTTTAATACATACATAATTAAAAATACAATGAATCTAAAAATGTAAGAAATAATGTCTGTTTCATAATACAAACAATACATGCTCATGTGGAAAGGTGAAAAATTACAGGTAATTATGATTGAGGACGATTATTAATATAATAATGCAAATTGCTTTTTATATTATTTTAGTTTGTTTAGTTCTGAGTTTTAAAATGTATCCGTTAGTGTATGTGTGTGTACGTGATGTAAAAATATTGTATTCATACTGTTTCATAATACATTTTTAGTAAACTAGGCTAGACCTTTATGTTTATATGCAATTAAATCAAAACTTTTATTGACTTCATAATAACTTCATGGTTATTATACAATCATTATTTCTTTACCAAGTCTCCAATGTTGTGAAACAGATAATTTTGTTTTTGTCTTTTTATTTACATTGCCTCAAATGACATTGCTGAACACACAATTCCACGCATGTTCAATTTCTGCAGTTACCAGGCTTTTGATAAAAATTGATAAATTTCTCCCAAAAAGGTTGTATCAATTGACACTCCTGCCTTCAGTCCATGAACTCCAGGCCTCACCATCACTGGAGTTCTCAGCCAGGGTATCTTTGACTACAACTAATTGGCATCCGCAAGGGGCTAGTTCTTCTCAACTTGATTTTGTCACCCACTATGTGTATGATAGAGGACTACTCTCCAAGCTTTCTGGCTTCCCTTACATCACCCCAGCAACACCTGCCTCCTAGAATTACTCGGAGGGTAAATGAGATGCTATAGATAATGCGTTTAGAATCATCCCCAGCCCATTAGACACATTAAACAAACATTGCCTGCTTTATTTTGTATGGAATTAAAACAATATGATGGTCTGATGTTGCCATTGATTATTTGTACATCATGTCTTAATTCAGTCACAGGCAAAGATTGTGTTTGCTTCTTTTTAAACCTTTTTCAATTTTTTGAGATTATAATTACATTTCTCCCTTCCCTTTCCTATCTCTAAATCCTTGCTCTCTTTCAAGCTCATGACCTCTACTTTCGTTAATTGTTATTGCATGCACACATGTATCTGTGTATACATATACATTACTAAATATAACCTCAGTCTGTACAATGTTGTATGTTCTCAGGGCTGACAACTTGGTATTGGAAGATCTATTGGTATGCTCTTCACTGGGGAAGACTATTTCTCCCTCTGTCATCATTTCTTAGTTCCCTGCAGTTCTTTGTGTAGGCTGGGGCCTTGTGGGCTTTTCCCCATCCACTTTGGCACGTCTATTGGTATCTTCTTTGTTCAGGAAATCATGTTGGTGAGACTTTATGAATCTGATGTTACTAGGAGACACAGTCACACAGCAAAATCCCTGATTCTGTGGCTGTTACAATCTTTCCACCCTCAGTTCCACAATGTTCCCTGAGCCTTAGGTGCTGGCTGGACTGTTTTGTAAAGGCATCCATTGAGATTGAACTCTATAACGCTGCCTTTTGACTGGTTGTGGTTTTCCATAGTGTTTTCCATCTGTTGCAAAGAGGAATTTCCGTGATGAGGATTGACGATTACACTTATTCATAGGTATAATGACAAATGTTTAAATTGTTAGGGATTATTCTCATTTAATCAATTAGTGGTTGCAGGGTCTCCTCCAAATCCCTGAGTTCCCCAGGCCTGCGGAGTTGCTAGTTTTCAGTACCTGGCATGATTTTCCTTTTTTGTTGAGCAGGTTGTTTGATTCTTATAGGTTAACAAAAATGAACTAAATTGATTTTATCTTTTAAATTTTGCAACATCTCTGAGAAGTCAAATACTGACCTAACATATGAAACGTAACAGCTCCATAGGGACTAATACAGCGTACCTTGTAGACTGAGCTCCTGAGGTTAAACATCTTTAGGAAAGCTAATTAATTCCAGAATAAAAACCAGCTGGAGAGTCTTTTCTTCTTAAAAGCTTAAACAGCCACAATAATATTTTATTTACAGAGCTTAACTATGGACTCTAAGATCTCTGTCAAAGGAAACTAACCAGACACAGACATTGTTGCAGGTGGGATGATTGTCTCTCCAGCAAGGCAGAACTGGGTCTCCAGCTGAAAATTTCATAAAAGAAGTGATGATTATACAGATGTGTATGATACTTACTATTCTAAATGGGTGATGTGTTCAGGGATGCTGAAGAATTTGAATGAAATCTGTTATCAGCATAGACACGGATATATCGACCTCGTTCCTTCCCTGTTTCCCTCCCTATTTCCCTCCCTAAAGCATAGAGGGAGCTCAATTTAATAATGATACAATGTACTTTGAATCTAATGTAATGGGAAGAACTGTTTCCGGACCCAGCAGAACCTGTCAGTGTAGCATTGGGGAGTGGGATGGGGTGGGTGTGTTTGTTGCCAATAAGACTGAGCATATAAGACTTTAAAAAAAAAATCAAAACAGTCATTGGCCACTGTTCCTATGAGGGCTTATTTTGGGTATCTCCTTGACCGATTGAGAATACCTACATAGCCAGTAAGGCATGGACTGTTCTCCATTTGTTGATAGGAATGGGACCTGTATTGTGTCTGCTGAAAGGGGAACCCGGGTGGTTTGGCATTTGAGAAGACAGAGTGACTGGCTGTTCCCAGTGTGTGTATCTGAGGGAGACTGGCCTTTGAGTTAGTGAACTGACAGGAGAAGAGCCGCACCATGAGTGCCTGGGCACCATGTAGTCAGCTCGGGAGAAATGGAGCAAAAAGGCAGAGATGGACGAATTCATGTTCTCATAGGCCATATTTTCTCCCTGGCCCAGGGACCCACAAGTCCCCATTCTCTAGTTCTTGGCTCTGGAACTCATGCTACTGTCCTCTCAGGCTTTGGGGGCTTCGTCCTTGTTCTGAGAACTCCATTATTGGCTTCGCTGATTCTCAGGCGTTTGGAATTGAACTGAGTCATGTTCTCTGCTGCTTTGGGTCTCTAACCTCTCAGATGACTTCCCACAGGACTTTTCAGTCGTTATGACTGGGGGAGGGGTCAAGGCTCTTAATAAACCCTTTCTCTTCTTTCGTGCACATCCCATGGCTTCTGTTTTCTGGAGAAACCTGACTAAACCAGGCTTATTATCAGGATATTTAGGCCCCCAAAGAAAAGGCTGGGTCTCAGAGTGCATCCAGATGTCTAGGCAAGCTCATACTCAAATAACAGGCTGTCTAAATGCTTAAGGACAAGAGGGAGGGCAAAGAAAGCTGAGGACGATGACGGAGATGACGAGAGTGGGTGAGGTGGTGGTGGTGGTGTGGTGGCAATGATGTAATGGTGAGGATAACACATCTCGTTTTTGAAAACTTAAGGAATCACTTTTTATATGTCATGGTAGAACTAAGAAACTTTGCTGAAAGTCACATATTCTGGAAAAGATTTCCAACTTCATTTCAAGCGGAAAAGCTACTTCTGACAAAACTCAGTCTTGGGTGTTATCTGATAAGGATCAGTTCTGTCTTGCTTCTTGTGAATCTGGTGCACGCCTCTTCCTCCCCCTCCTCCGGGCGGTGTCATAGCTTGGATAGAGCTCAGAAATGCTGCAGCAAGCCTGACCTTGAAAGGTCAAGATTGAAAGACTCAGAGAGACAGAGAGGCAGAGAGACAGAAAGACAGAGACAGACAGACAGACAGACAGACACACACACACACAGAGAGAGAGAGAGAGAGAGAGAGAGAGAGAGAGAGAGAGAGAGAGAGAGAGAGAGAGAGAGAGAATGACACTAGTATTCTGCTATATGAAACTTTTTTGCCTGAAAACCAAACAACCAGAGAGAGCCTCACTCAGTTTCAACACGTCTTGTTCCTTTGGCCACAGACTCAACAGAGTAGGTCAGTTAAATACATTCTGACATCTTGGCCCCTGCAGAGCCCACCAGTTGCCTCTGCTTTCCCCTCAAATTCGCCCTTCCTCCCCGCTACCTGCCAGCAGCCAGCAGTATTAAATACCCTGGCCACAGAAGAATTTAGAATTCAGAAGCAGATACTGGTATAACGGGGTATTGGCTTTGTCAGCAACACAAGCGAGATTGGGGTTTGGAGAGGGAAGATCAACCAATAAATACCGTTGTGAAATGTTGGTAACAGGGATGCTGGCTGGCGTTTGGACGGCAGGTGTATCTAATGAGTTTATTACTTCAGGGGAAGAGATTGGAAAGGAGAATGTGACTTTTGTGTGTTGGTAAGTATTGGATATACCTTTCAAGATACTGTAAGAAAAATGAATGTGGGGTGTAAGCAAAAATGGAATAGACAAGAGAGACACAAGTGTGCCAATACAATACTAAGTTCCTTTAAGTATGTGGTGGGTTTCTTTTTTGTTTCTGTTTTTGTTTTGTTTTGCTTTTATATGAGTCCTATGACATTTTCCAGGTAAACAAAAAGAAAAGGGAGCTGGGGAGAGCTCAGTCAATTAAGTGCCTGCTGTACAGACATGGAGACCTGAGTTTCGATACTCAGGACACATAAAATCTGGGTGCAAAAGTTTGCACCTGTAACCCAGAGTCAGGGTAGCACAGACAGGCAGATCCCTGGAGTTAGTTGGTGAGCTAGTCTAGCCAAATTCATGAATGACAGGTTCTATGAGACAGCCTGTCTCAAAAACATAAGATGGGGCATTATTGAGGAAGAGTTTGACACCCGCCTCTGGTCTTTACATGCCCATGCACACACATAGGTGAACCTGCCTGCACAGTCAACGGCTCACACACATGCACACCCACATAAACACCACTGAACTCCACCCTCACACACATACACAAAAAAGGAAACACAAAGACTCTGGAATTAAATATTTCCCCCAAGATCAACTAATCAGTTGCTTATCCCGCCTGTACTTCCTGCCTGGCTACTGGCCAATTAGCGTTTTATTAAACCAGTGTACAAAAGCATTATCCCACAGCAAGCAGGCCACCCCCCTCAGCCCACTCCTCACCACTTTTCACCTCTTCAGATCTGCCTCTCTCCAGAGGACATGGACTATGTGTTTTCTGTTCCTTGCTCAGGAAGCTCAACCCTGGCTGGGTATGTGGGTCTTCTTCTCCTGCTCAGTCTTAATGGCCCATTTAAAAAAAAATAAGTCTATCTATAATATATTCTGTGCCCCCAAATAATTTGAATTACTCTCTTCCCAGTAGTATCAATTTGTTTAAAGTGTTTTTATACTGTACCTATACTGTCAAACTTACAACCAGGGACCCAAACCATTTTCTGCTTACTGTATTCATACATGGAGAAAATTGAACAATGGTGCTCATTTGGAAGATGTAGTGTCGTTACATCAGTTGTTAAATTGTGGTCTCCTGGCTGCAAACCACCCTTTTGTTCTCTGCTCTGTGATGCTGGATGGAGATGCTGAAACACAGATATTTACCTGACTTGCTGGGATTAAAGGTATGGGCCACCACACCTGGCGGCCATTATTCTTCTTGAAGAGAGAATGGCAGGCAAAACTGAGATACCTCATAATGACATTCTGGGTTTGAAAGAAGAGGCCTTAAGGGGAGCTGGGAAAACAGAGCGTATGTGTTTTGGATTTAGAGGGAGGCAATACTGGGGGTGGGAAGGTTTAAACATGAGTAGGGGTGAGGGGAATGAGAGGGTGAAGGTAGAGTTAGCCAAAGTAAAGGATGTATGAAGAAGCCATGTGGAAACAAAGTACTTAACAATCTATTTAAATACAACTAAAAATAAGAATTTGGCAGATGTACCCTGTATAGGTAGATAATGTTGATCCCAGAAAACACGGAGAACTAAACAAAAATCCCCGTACCAGGTATAGGATATCCCCCTATGAGCTGTTGTCCAGAAAGACACCAGAGAGTCCCTTGGACAATACAGAGTATTGCCATTTCTCTTGGTGCATGAAAGAGCTGGATGGTGTCCTACTGCTGAGGACACTTTGGATTGGGACAGAGAGGAATCATGCTGGAAATGAGCCAGAAACTAAACTTCTGGCTGCCTAGCTCTTATAAGGCAAGAAGTTGATATGCAGGTAGTTGGGGAGAAAAGTTATCAATTCTTACCTAGCTGTGTGGACTCTGCATGTACAATATCAGCATTTCAGGTGAGATATGCTCACTGGCATAATCGTGGCTTGACTACTCTGGAGGTAACCAACTGTGCTGATTGGATCCGTGGCCTGCCACTCAAGAGGGAACTCATGCTTGGTACCGTGGATCTGGGCAAAGGTTCATGGCTAGGGAGATAGGTTCGTGGGGTGCACCTACGGCTTCTGTTTTGCTTAATGACATGTTAAACTGCCTCCTAAAATGTTCTTTTTATATATACGCCTATAGACTATGCCTATAGACTACGGCTGTCATCAGTATTAGTCAGAAAAGCTTCCTTGTGCACTAAATGGCAGTTAATACAGAGACTCACAGTTGGTCAAGACTCCGAGAATAAGCGACTGCTGCAAGTTCTACCTTCGATGGGACATCTGTGTGCCCCTTTCCAGGGCTCAGAGAACACTGCAAATGAGAGGATGGGAAGAATGTAAGGTCTAGATGATGGGGAGGAGGACCCTGAAATAATCTTTTGAGCATGACATGTCGTTGTACTCATGAACTCACAGAACCTATGGTTGCCTACCCAGGCACTCTATAGGCCTGGGCCTGTTCATATTCAGTCACTAAAGTGGAAGGGCTTATGTGGCCTGGCTTTTCCCCGAGGAGCATTGGCTGTTGATGGCTGTTGGGGAGTAGAGTCATTGTCTTCAGGGTGTATTCACTGATGAGTTACTCATGGTCCAATTTTAAATTCAGTGGTCAAAAAACAAAAACCAAAACCCAAACAAAAAAGCACAATAGGGGAGGGGACTTGTTGAGAGTAGGGGACTTGGTGGGCAGTGGGGGTTGGCAGTTTGGTGGGTGATGGTGGGGGATGAGAGAGGATTGCTGTGGGATGGTCTGTATGTCAAATATGTTGCTGATTGGTCAATAAATAAATCACTGATTGGCCAGTGGCCAGGCAGGAAGTATAGGCGGGACTAACAGAGAGGAGAATTGAGAGAACAGGAAGCTGGGTGAGGGAGACACTGCCAGCCACCACCATGACAAGCCGCATGTGAAGATCCCGGTAAGCCACGAGCCATATGGCAAGGTATAGATTTATGGAAATGGATTAATTTAAGCTGTAAGAACAGTTAGCAAGAAGCCTGCCACAGCCATACAGTTTGTAACCAATATAAGTCTCTGTGTTTACTTGGTTGGGTCTGAGTGGCTGTGGGACTGGCGGGTGTCAAAGATTTGTCCTGACTGTGGGCCAGTCAGGAAAACTCTAGCTACAGAGGATGGGGTGGTAAGTGTGTAAAGAATGTGTTATATACTGGCACAAAATCATCAAAGAGTAGATTAATTTTAAGAAACAAGAGAAATCAGAGACATTGGTCTTAGGGGCTATCAGAGCAAACCAAGAAATCTGCCATTTAAATGTATCTGCAGTTTCTGTGTGTATCATGATGGGGTCCTTCTGAGAATGCTACATTGTACTTGGGAATGATTATGACAAAGAGAAGATTTAGTGATAAATCCCACATTGTTCTCTCCTGCTTCCAATGCTATGCAGCAGGTGAGGAGGCTATTCTGAGAGGCCAGATTGTACAGCAATAATCCTGAGTGACCTATGTATGGGAATCCAAGTTCTGGGATGTATTTCCATTCTTACATTTTTTTTTTCTTCTTGGTGCTAGGATCTCTTCCAAACTTGTCATCAGTAATGTAAAAGGAATCTGTGTAGCTTGAATATATGAATTAAATTTTTATGCTTTTGACCCAAGGAAGCATAAATGAGTCTCCAGTGTTCTCATGTGCTTTACAAGCCTGAAATCTGGGATGTAAGACAATAACGTGAAAGAATATACTTGGTTCCAATGTAATAGTTGGGGTAAATGATTAGGTTTTTTAGTTTTCAGAAATTTGCCATAAAAGGAAATATTAAGTTACTTATTTTGAACTTTCTTTGTGTCTTTCAGTTCTCTGGGTGGTTCACCCACACCCATCAATAGGGTCAGCTCTACTGTGCTGCCCAGGTGACCTACAGGGCCCACTTTCCAGAGTGCTGCTGCTGGTAAGGGGAGGTCAGCTCCCTTGTCCACTTCAGGTGGCAGGGGCGAGGGTGGGAGGGTATCCTTGCCTCACGCTCACCAAGGTTATTTAAATTTTAGTAGCAAATAAATATATTGATGAACTGATTAAAAAACAGGAGATTAACATCCTTACCTTACTACCATTCAATCCTTAAATCTTGAAAGCCATCAACTGTTCCAACAATGTCTCTCTCGAAAGATTTAACCTGTAGTCATACATTCTCTTCTGTCTCCTCCATGTCATAAGTCACTACATCTTTCTTTGATTTCTTTAGTCTAGACATCTTTGACGATTATGGACCAGTTGTTGGGCAGAGCACCTCAGTGTGAGACCTTCTCTTCATGACGTGATTCAGGCTGTACTTAGCACTGTCTCTGCAATGAAGCTCTTTCCCCGAGGTGGTCAGTCGGGTGACACCTGTATCCCAGTAGTTTCATTACTAGCCTTGACCTAAGCTTCCTGATGGCAAAGTGCCTTCTCTCTCCTTTGTCTTCAGCCAAAGCATCATGTCGGAACATACGTGAACTGTGACACAGACCCTGGCTGCCCACAGGCCCTCGCTTTACTACTTTCAGCCTAACTCAGTGCTTCCTGTTTTAACCCATAGAGCATGGCAGTTGGTAAATAACGAACTTCCAACTCTGCTCTTCTTTATGCATGTCTTGGCTGCCATTCTCATCTACGGAATAAATATTTGCTTACATAATATAAACTCATGGATGCTTATTAAATGGGCTGTGTATTGTCATGATTATTTTTAGTTTTGGCAGTGGTGGGCATTGAACCCCCGGCCTTAGGCCTACTAGTCAAGCACTCCACCAAAGAACCACATCCTTAGTTTGCCTGGTGTTTATTCAAATTGCCATAGATTTATTCAGTGGGGACTCCTTTAAGTTCTGTTACTACTAGCACTCAGCCACGGGCCCTGCCACCACCTCTTACAAGGCCTTTTCCAGAATTGCTCTCACTTGGCCTTTGACAGCAGGAAGAATGAATGGAGAGTGGCTTTTAATTGTTTGGTAACATAAAATGAAAAGAAGTAACTTTAGAAATTGACATTTGGAATTCATTTACTTTGTACTTTAAGTAAAAGCAATTGCCCTAATTGGTGGCTTTTTTTGGTCTTATTTCCTTGTGATAAGACATGAAAAAAATTCTGTATAGGTGTGGACGCCTATTTCCAAAGGATTAAAGGGCAAAAATGTGATATAACTGTGGGTTCTCTAGAGGAACTGAACTGATAGATTACAAGGGGTTTATTAGAGCACTCACAGGTTGTGGTCTGAGTAGTCCAACAGTGGATGTCTACAGGCAGAAAGGATCTAGTAGTTGTTCAGTTTATCAGGTTGGATGTCTCAGCAGTCCCAATCTGGTGCTGGAGTCCCAGAGGATTCCTAGAGAGCTGCCTGTCTTCAGTCTGTGTTGGAATCTGAAGAAGAAAGTTCTGATACCAGTGAAGGAACGCCTCAGCAACATGGTAGATGAACCTGCCAGCGAGAGTGAGGGCGTTCAGACAAAGAGCAAAAGCTGTCTTACTCCATATCCTTTTATATGAGCTGTCAGAAGAAGATGTGGCTCAGATTTAGGGTGACTCTTCCCACCTCAAATGATCCAGTCAAGAAAATCTCTCATGGATGTGCCCAGCTGCTTGGGTTTTAGCAAGTTAAACCCAAGTTTAGTCAAGTTAACATCATAGATGAGCCGTCACAATAACCATTGATCTATGTTAATTCTTTTATTTTTAAAGCATTGAAGACATCTTAAGGTGCTATTTGAGACTTGGTAGTACTCAGTCTTAAATGCACATACATATGAGCAACATTAAACTGACACAGTAATATATTATATATATGTATGCATACACACACACACACACACACACACACACACATATATATATATATATAATGAAGATGATGTGTCATCTAAGAGGAAGTGGAGGAGTTTTGTATACTATTAAAGGTTCAGCCTTAATATTATACCATCCCAGGGGCCCAGGAGAGACTCTACCATGGGGCAGGGATGAATCCAGATGCACGAAGTTCTTTCGTCCAATTCGTTTATTCGCCTGCCCCCATCATTCAGTCACCCATTCAACTCTCTCAATTCTGTTAGTTCCACCCTCCTTCTCTTGGGACTGGTCTGTATCCTATCCCAAGCAGCAACGTTTTGTATACAACACAAGATTATAGGTCCCCACCAGAGGCTTCCTGGCAATTTTATATGCAACCCAAAAGGGGAGAGATAAGAATGGAGTCAGTTAGCAGTTGAAATAAATCAGAAAGGGAATTTATGTGCTAGAAATATATTCTTACTGTGGCTAGGTGAAGGCATTATGAGTCTATCGTAAATGTGTTCAACTATAAACTTACAGGTGATAGGGTAGGGAAAATCTGTAGGTCACTAAAAGTTAAAACTGTCCCCTTTTTCCTCTGCTGCCCATTTCTTCACAGGGTGGGGGAGGAATACTGATAGCTAGTCAATCTGTATCACAGCTTGAAGTGCCTGCTGAGAAGAAACCCCTTTGGTCTAAGAAGTTTTCTGAAGTGGTGAGAAAGAGGGGAAGACCTTGATTTGCACAAGAAACAAAGCTTGTTCCTCTAGAGGGCAGGCACTTGGCCTGTGAGACAGATTGTCTCCAAAGGGGTGCTTTACCACATAGTTCGGGAGGCTACAGGCCTCTAGCAGATGGTCTGGTAGCTATCTGTTCCTTGCTTGTCTTTTAAGACTTTGTTTGGGGTTGGCTCTATCTTAGGAAGTAGATCAGGGAGGATGTTTGCAAAAAAAATGCTAAGGAGGGGCCGAGAGCTCAGAGGCTTAAACCAAGTACTTTGAAAAGGAAGTTGACACACACATACACACTTTAGGAGAATTATGAGCACAAGGAATTCATAGGAAGGCACAACTGAATATTAAGCTACATAACACCAATAGTCCCTGCTGATTGGCTTCCCACATGTATAACCCCTGGCCTTGTCAAGGTATAGCTTATAATATACAGCTGGACTTCTATTTCATATTCCTGTGGCTTACCACAGAGTGTTGTACCCATTTCGCAAAACCTCCAGAAAACACCAAGGAGCCGGTTTCCGATGAAAGCATATAAGGGTCCTTTTATTCAGATTCAACCTGGGCTGCCGCATGGCAGATGGAAGGAAATGTGGGCGATGGCCATGAGCCCAGGTATGGAGGGTTTTAGGGAAAAACCACAAGCCAGGAATTGGCAACTTGGGATTGGGTAGAAAGGGCAAGGTGAGTTTTTGAAACTATTGGTCTAGACTTTTGGCGGGGAACCACAACCCACTGAACAGGATTATCTGGACTGCTCAGCAGGATTATCTAGATATTTCCAAGGGCTATAAACCACAGACAACATTCTGTTAAGCTTTCCTTTCCTATATAAACAGCAGACAGGATGTCTGCAGGAGGATACTGCTCTGTATCCGTTCGAGTTATCATGGCATATTCCTGAGCCTGTAAAGTTAAGTCTAGGCCTTCACAAGAGGAGGCAAGGAGAATTTGAAGGGGGAGAGGGAGGGATAGAAATGATACAAATACAATGTATTCATGTTATGAAATACTTGAAAAACATCTATTTGAAATGGTAAAAAGGAAAAAAAAAAAAGAGAGCCAGCTGTCCATTAGGAGCAGATGGGTTTTGAATGGATGAGGGAACACGGACACTGTGCTTTAGTATTTGGGTTTATAGAGTAGAGAATAGTGACTTTCACAGTAACGGGCTATTTAATGACTAATTTCAAATGAAAAAGACTTTTTAATTCTACTGGGTGGAATGGTTAATTTGTGCCCAGTTATAAAGGTGAAACACAGATTCCAGATTTTTCCTAAAGTGCCTATTGGAGCTTGTGCTGGAATCATGGTCTGAAAGGAGCATCAATACAATAGGAAAACTCAGAGACCAGCTGATTCCAGTGTAAAACTCAACAGAGCCACTCAATGAATTCAAAGATGACAGATAAAATCATCAGTTGCGGACTGGAGTGTTATGCCCAGATTGTGACCCCAAAGAGACCACTGAAGACTGAGGATGTCCAGAATGCAACAGCAAGGATTATTCTATAGATACAAGCATAGGCAGGGAACTTGTTCCTACACCCAATACAGTGAGGCAGGAGGAGTTGCTCTTTCTTTGTGAGGCTAGCTATTTAAAGGCAAAAACCGCAAGCCCTTCAGGGTGGTTGTGGGGGTTGGGGGTTTGGCACGGGTGCGACTTGGATTGGTTTATTTTTATTTTCGAAGGTCTCTGTTTTCTTTTAATTGGGTGAGGGTATGTAACCTTTGAATTTACTGGTTGGGGTTTACAATTATTATTTTTGGGGCTGTCTGGGACAAGTCCCAGGCTTTGTCCTTGAGCTTCCATGGGGGCTGGCTGGCCTAGCATGTACTGACTGTGGGGGCTGACTCGGTGGTCCAGGCTCTGTCCTTGAGCTGCCATGGAGGCAGGCTGGCCTAGCATGTTCACATTGACCCATGCATGTAGCTCTAAGTTGGTGAGGGGTCCTAGACAGTAAACAACTGGCTGAACCTTGAACAGCCAGAGTACATGCAGAAAGGGAGCTACTGTAAGAACTATGTCTTTTGTTCACGGCCCTCCTAGAAACTGGTTGCTTAAGTCTCAGGAAACTGAAATTGAGACCTGACCTCTGAGAGAAGACTGAGCAGCCTGTTATGGCGTCTGCTTGGTCCTTTCATGGGGAGATGGCTCAGTGGTTGAATACTTTCTGTTCGTCCTGTAGGTACTTGTAAACATGTGTATACATATACATAATTATAAATAATACAAAATCTTAAAAAAAAACTGGGGTTGGGGATTTAGCTCAGTGGTAGAGTGCTTGCCTAGCAAGTGTGAGGCCCTGGGTTCGATCCTCAGCTCAAAAGAAAAATGTAAAAAAAAACCCAAAAAAAAAAAAAAAACCTCCAAAAAAACAACTGTTAAAAGTTTGAATCTGAAATGTCAGCCACAGGCTCATGTTTGAGGGCTTGTTCCCCAGCAAGTATGCTGTCTGGGGGAGACGATGGAGCCCCTCCCCTGGTTCTGGCCCTGCTCTTTACTTCCTGGTCCAGTGCAATGTGAACAGCAGCCACTGCCTCATCTTCTGTTGCCTCACATGGAATTACCATCATCATGCCTGCCCTCGACAGACTGACCCCCACCCCCCTTTCCCTGAAATCATAAGCTAGAACCAGCCTTCTCTTCTTGAGGTTGTAACTGTCAGGCATTTTGGTCACAGTGACATGAAGTAATACGATAGCTGTTTACAAAGTGAGTCCTATGGACTTAATTATGCTAGAAAAATACTTCTATCAAAAAGGCATAAAAATAATTTTTTCATGATAATATTAATATAATATTAGTCTATAGGTTTTTTTTTTTTTTTTTTTGTGTGTGTGTGTGTGTGTGTGTGTGTGTGTTTCATGCTCAGGCTGGTCTCAAACTCGTTGAAGCTGAGAATGACACTGAACAGAATTCTGATCCACCTGCCTGTACTTCCTGGATGCTGGACTTACAGGCTTGCACCACTGACATGGTTTATGTGGTTCTGAGGCTTGAACCCACTGTTTTCTTGAGTGTGAGATAATCACTTTCCAATAGTCATTTCTCCAGGCTCTAATCTAGTTATTGTAATAGTAAATATAAGTATATTAGTACACTATTTATTATATACCTGCCATTCTCATTTTTTACATATATTATCTCATTTAATTTTATTCTACCTTCCTGTGGTGGTTTGAAAGAAAATGGCCCCTAAAGGGAGTGACACTATTAGGAGGTGTGGCCTTGCTGGAGTGGGTGTGGCCTTCTTGGAGGAAGTGTGTCACTGTGGAGGTGGGCTATGGAGTCTCATATATTCTCAAGCCTTGCCCAATGTGACAGACCACTTCCTGTTGCCTGGAAATGTAGAACACTCAGCTCCTCTCCAGCACCATGTCTGCCTGCACACTGCCATGTCCTGCCATGATGATAATGAACTAAACCTCTGAAACTGTAAGCCACTCCATTAAAGTTTTCCTTTGTAAAAGTTGCTGTGGTCATAGTGTCTCTTCACAGCAATAGAAACCCTAACTCAGACACTTCTCAAGACAATACTGACTTTATTATTTTACAAACAAAGAAATGGAGGCTAGCCAAGTTAAAAATTATACAACTAGGAGGTGACTGATTAGAAATTTGAATCTAGGACACAAGTGTACCAGCACGCATAAATGATTTTCACTTCCTAGCTGCCTTCCTGTGACATGAATGATAAACTCTGGTCACTTGTATGAGTATTGCTTATATTATTACTGTTGGTTGTGTTGTACTAGTTAGCTCAAAAATTGTTGTGGCATAACACAGAGGGACTTGATTTTTTATTTATGAAAAGTTCAGAAGAGGGCTGCCCTTGGCTGTAGTTACCAGAGTCTGTGGGTGCTGGACCTGCATACTCCTCATGTGGCTGCTTCCTAGGTGACTTCCTAGGTGGCATTTGAGCATCTGGGTTTAGCAAATGAAAAATCTTAAAGGTTCAGGTGTGGTGGTGCATGCCTTTGATGACAGCATTCACAAGACAGAGGCAGGTAAATCTCTGTGAGCTTAAGACCAACCTAATCTACATAGAGAGTTCTGGGATAGCTAGGGTTACATAGTGAGATGCTATTTCAAAACAAAACAAAATAAATCAAAACAAAATGAAACCAATGAAAAATCATTGGGTGCACAGCTAAATTTGAATTTCACAGAAACGACAACTTTTTAGTGCATTTCCCTTCTATGAAATATTACATTTTGGTGCCTTTTATCTGTTAATATGGCAACTTGATTGTTAAAAGTCCCTAAGAGGTACTACACAGGGTATACTTATACTAAAACATCATTTGTTATTCTTCTGACACTTTACCATAAGCTTTGCATTTTATTTATCAACTTTCATTGACATCAAACGGTTGATAGAATGTTTGGTTAATTAAAAAATTTTTTTAGTTCTACCTGATACATAAAACCATGAAAACTGCAAATCAATAGGGTAACATTTTGATAGACATATGCATTAAATGATGTTTGGCACATGTTAATTGTACAAAGTAATAGTTTCATTATGACATTTCTATTCATGTGTATAGAATATTGATCATATTCACCTCCTTTTTATCCCTTTTGTTCCTGTCCTCGCTTCCCCCATCCACATCTCTAGCAAGCCTCATTTTACTTTACTGTTCCATCACCCTAAATCTCACACATGACAGAAAGCACAGAATATTTGTCATCTCGAAGATGGCTTTATTTGACTTAAAATTGGATCTTCAGTTCTACCCATTGTCTTGCAAATGACATGATTTTATTCTTCTTTAGAGCAGAATAGTACTTTATTCTGTACATTTATCACATTTTCCGTCCACTCATTGAGTTGCTCTGCTGATGCCATCGTTTGGCTATTGGGAATAGTACAGTGGTAAACATGGGTATGCAGGTATTGCCACAGCAAACTGACATTGATTCTTCTTGGTGAGTGCCCAGAAATAGCATAGCTGGATCTTATGGTAATTTCAGTTTTAATGTTTTGAAGACCCTCTATACAAATTTCCAAAGTAGTTACACTAATTGATAAGCATATCAGCTGTGTATAGGCTTCCTTTCTTTTTGACTTCACATTTTCACCAATACTTGTTGTTTTTTGCTTCTCTCTTTTAAAATTTATTTATTTTTATTTACTGTGCTCTGGTATTTTGCCTGAATGTACGTATGGGATGTGCTGGGGTAAGGGTGGCACAGAGACTATGGGAATGGCCAACCAATGACTGGTTCCAGCCAGAGACCTATGCCATGAGAGTGAGCCCACTCCCGACACTGCCTGGAGTGCCAGGACCCAGAGGCTGGATAGTCCAGAGACCTAAGATAGAACCAAACCTGACTGGCCAAAAAAAAAAAAAAAAAAAAAAAAAAAAAAAAAGTCAATGTAATGATTCCTAATGATATTCTGCTGTACTCATGGGTTGGTGCCTAGCCCAATTGTCATCAGAGAGGCTTCATCCAGCAACTGATTGAAACAGATGCAGAGACTCACAGCCAAACATTAGGCAGAGCTTGGGGAATCCTGCACAAGAGGAGGACGAAGGATTGTAGGAGCCAGAAGGATCAAGGACGCCACAAGAAAACCCATGGAATCCACTAAGCTGGGCTCACAGAGACTGAACTGACAACCAGGGAGCCTGCATGGGACTGACCTATGCCCTCTCTATGTATGTGACAGTTGTGTAGCTTGGTCTACTTGTGGGACTCTTAACAATGGGATCAGGGGCTGTCCCTAATGCTTTGACTGGCTCTTGGGAACCTGTTCCTCATACAGGGTTGCCTTTCCTAGCCTTAATATGGGGGCAGGGGGCGTTGCTTAGTCTTATGGCAACTTGATATGCCATATTTTGTTGATATCCATGGGATGCCTGCCCTTTTCTGAATAGAAATGGAGGAGGAGTTGATGGGAAGGGTGCAGATGGGACCTGGGGCAGGAGGAGGGCCTGGGAGGAAAGAAAGGACGGGAAACTGGAGTTGAGATATATATATATAAAAATAGGCAGTCAAGCACTTTGTTAAATCTCTAGTTATGTAGTTTTGGCAAGTTACTTTCCTTCTCTGAGAATCTGATCCCTTATGATCAAATGGAGATAATAAATGACTTCCTTAGTGGTGGTTTGGTTTTCTTGACAGGGTCTTATGTATCCCATGCCAGCTTTGAACTCACACACCTGAGGATGCCCTTGAACTTCTGAAACTCTTGCCTTTACCACCTGAGTGCTGGGATTATAGGTATGTACCACTGTGCCTGGTTTATGTGGTCCTGGGCCTAAGCCTGGGCTTTGTGTATTTATCAAATGAGCTCATCTCCAGCCCCTCAGGGAGGCTTTATGCAGATGAAATCAGGTAATCATGTATAGTAATTCTCACTGCATCTAGAAGCACAGAAGGGTAGCTGCTTCATTGGGTCATAAAATAGAAATGTTTCCCAGTTTATTTGATTTGAGCATTTCCCTTTTCTTAATGTTTTCTGACAGCTAAAAGACAATCAGCATTATTTTAAACATTGACACCAGAACTAGTAAACCCTGGGATTTAGGTGTCCAGTTTTAGGTGTCGTGAACTGTCACCCCAGACGTAGTCACAATATATGCATAATGGTGGTAAAATCTATGTGCTCTGGGTTGGTAATAATAAAAAATTAGAAAGAAATTCAATATTTCTTTGGGCAAAAGAATATTTCTAGGACAAGAAAACTATTAAAAAAGAAATGATGAATATGTGTTACTTTTATCAGTAGCAAATATTTACTTGGTAGCTTTTTCTTACACATACATGTTATTACTCTGACTTTCATAAAATCTTTTCTGAACATGATTAGTGTTTGGAATCAGAATGATGTCATTTGTCAGAATGATGGGTCTTCTGAAGACTTAGCTGTCAAGTAGCCAGCAGCATTATGGGAGACCGTACAGGTTCTTTCTCCTCCGGCTTTAATTTACTTTCAGGAGAGAGATTGCTGGCAAGGTTTAAGCAGGCATGATAAAGACTAATTAAAGAGTTGTTCCCCAAATCTCCTTAAAATTAGAGGTTGAGTCACTGAAATAATTCATATTTTATAACTTGAGATAAGCAAAAATTTGAATCTTAGCAAGAAAATTGAAGAGCTATACGGATTACTCAATTCTTTGCTGTGGAATTGGGAAATTGCATTTGGAATATAATAGAATTTGTGTCTCCAATAAAAACCAACTCAGAACAGCTTCACATCACAGAAGTGAATTAGTCCACAACTCCCTCTAATTAGTTTGGATAGTAGAATTTTAGTCTTTAATCACATCTTTTAAAGAAGAACTCTGAAGTCCTTTAGAACAATGTCTATTGCCCTTCATCCTCTGGGGCAGTTCTGGAGAGAATCAAGTTACCAGATACATCAACAAGAAGATGATCAAAAGAGCTTTTTAAAATTGGGTGGTGTATGGTTTTTCTTAAAACTGAAAACTTAGAAATGTGACATTCCATAACTGTTCACATACATTCTGAACATACATTGAGTAAACATTTCACTTCATTAACCTTATCGTATCAGTACAGGGTTGTGTAGGCATCTTTAGCTCTTACTGCCTTATATATAGTCTACCTTCTAGATGGAGAAAGGGAAAAGCATCATTGACATCACCGAGCTCTCCTTACTGCACCTTGGAAAGTAGGGAGGGTGTGCAAGGATAGCGTGGTGACTAGAACATCTCACGCAGATACTCGAACCAAAGGGAAAGAAAATAGAGCAGAGATTGTTCTTTGATTTCAGTTAAATTTGAACAGGGAGACAACCTCCTGGAAAGCAAGCTGTTTACTTTGAAGCTAAAGGCCTGCATAGAGAGATGGACCATAAATCTCAGCAGTGACATTTTCATCAATGACATTAAGAATTTACTGAAAGCTTGAGGGGTGTATGAGGACAAAGGAAGTAAAAAGGAAGGGGAAATGTGTGCTGGGGGTGAGAACCAGTGTAGAGGGATAGGGTCAGGATGCTCAGAGGGGTGACAGTGCTCCACACATGAGTGCTCAGAAGGGTGACAGTGCTCCACACATGAGTGCTCAGAGGGGCAATAGTGCTCCACACATGAGTGCTCAGAAGGGTGACTGCTGTGGGATGGTCTGTGTGGCAAATGTGTTGCTCTGATTGGTTGGTAAATAAAACACTGATTGGCCAGTAGTCAGGCAGGAGGAAGTGTGGGTGGGACAAGGAGGAGAATAAAGCTGGGAAGTGGAAGGCTGAGTCAGAGACATTGCCAGCTGCCACGATGACAAACAGCATGTGAAGATGCCGGTAAGCCACGAGCCATGTGGCAAGGTATAGATTTATAGAAATGGATTAATTTAAGCTGTAAGAACAGTTAGCAAGAAGCTTGCCACGGCCATACAGTTTGTAAGCAATATAAGTCTCTGTGTTTACTTGGTTGGGTCTGAGTGGCTGTGGGACTGGCAGGTGAGAGAGATTTGTCCTGACCGTGGGCCAGGCAGGAAAACTCTAGCTATAGGTGACAGTGCTCCTCACTGGTTTATGCAGGAAGAAAAGGCTGACAACTATCTAGGTAGGCTTATTTTATCCCATTTCTCTGGATGAATTTTATGTTTCAAACGTATTTAAAAAAATAGGAAGCCATGCTGAGAAATGAGGGGCCCTGGTTGGTTAATATGTTTGATCTTTTCTAGTTTGTTGTCACCAAGAAGTTAAGTCACAGATTCTTGGCAACTATTTTAGTGTGATTAAAAACGTTCATTACACTTTCCTCCCAAAAGCCCTTTCCCCCAAAGCATGGATAATGTTAAAAAACACATTCACATTAAAATCTGGTTCTTTCTCTAAATTGGAAAACTTGAAAGCACATTAAGTTTTTTCCCCCAGTGAACAGTCGTTTGGGTAATAAGGGACTTATGGTGATGGATGTCCCGGGAGAGCCTGATCCTACAGCATCTTTTGATTTTCCTCTCATAGAAACATCATGCTGCAGATAATAACATCACAATTGCAACAGAAAGTTTATAGAAAGTAAAATACACGGATGCTGAGGTTGTCTTGACCTTGGAAAAAAATAATACCACAGTCCCATAGTACATGAAGTAGAGGAAAAATTAACTTTAAGAGTGTGATGGCTTGGACCTTTTCTGTGAGCTATTGGCTTTGCCTGTATCTGGGTGAATCTTCAGTTCTTTTCATATCTTTTCATTTCTTGGCAACATTTTCAATATAAATCATGCAGGTAAAGAAGATAAGACATAAACAAGCTTTTTTTTTTTTTAGGTGTTTAGAGTTTGGATTAGAGTTTTAATATGGAAAAAGGTAGAAATTCTTTGCTAGAATAAAATTTTGATCTTCCCGTGGGCTATTCTTAGCTGTCATTAATAAGATTGTCGCTTACGTCATCATCATTAGTAAACACTATTAGAGTATTATTAACTATTATTATTTGGAGGGCATAATATATTTTGTTGATAACAAAATTAAGTAAGGTACAGTTGTTATCTTTCCCACTGTAGCGGTAGATACTATTTCTTAAAACGGTATCATCTAGTAAAAGACAAACTTCTGAAACCAGTGGATTAACATTCATTCAGTCATTTGAAGTATCTTCTGTGGTAGGCTAAATAATTACACCCCCTGCCGACCTACTTCATGTCCTTATTCCCAGGACCTGTAAATACATAGCTTTACATGACAAGAGGGACTTTAAAGCTTTTGTTAGGTTAAAGGGCTTGGTTACTTTGGGTTATCTAGGTAGGGCCTCTGTAGTCATAAGGACACAAGGCAGACACAGAAGACCTGTGAGGACCAAGGGGTGGGTAGAGAGATTGGGGTATGCAATACTGCTGGCTTTGAGGAAGGAGGATGACTCTATGAGCCAAGGAGTGTAAGTGAACTTGAGAAGCTAGACCGGACAGGGAAGTAGACTCTCTACTTAACACTCCAGAGGAGACACAGCTCTAATTGAACCATTTTTATGACTTTTCCCCATAGCATGGCAAGAGAATAAACTAGCAGTTGGAGTCATTTGTTACAACGATAACAAGAAACCAATCTATCTTCAGTGTGCTCATTTGGAAACTGTCTTTTTTTATTTTATGACTCCATCTGATCCTAGAGCCTTGGGAAGGCTGTGTTTAGCCAGTGGGTGGAGAAAGAGAGTGAAGGATGATACTAGCAGGATTTTACAGACCAGGGCAGGAAGTGGCAAGCACTTTCTATTAACATTTCACTATTCCACCCACAGCAAAATGCCATATGGAGATTTTCCCTTTGGATACGGTGGTCCCCTTAGCCGCTTAAGACTTTCCTACTGAGCCTCAAATCCATCACTTTTCTCCAACACCATGACCACTGACTTCACTCACACACATTGAAGTTGTGCTTCTGGGAAGAAGGCGTGGCCTGTTGGTGAGCAGGTGCTGTCTAGGCAAAACCAGCTGGGAGGCCGAGCTGAGAAGTGAGGTGGTGGCTGTCACCACTCCTCATTGCTGCCGCCCAACATTGAGTGTGAAGGGACTTTGCTTCGTTTTTCAAATGCTGACTGTTGTGAGCTAAGATCAAACGGTTTCCTCCTTTTCAAAGGGGAGCAGAAGCTCTATGATCATCTCAAGGCTTTTGAGGTGAAGACAAAAAAGGACGAATAAGCAAAAACACAAGTGTGTATTTGGTAGTAAAGTAAGTTAAGCGAGGTATGAACACTCAAACACATGAGGCCCGTCATGACCCATGTAGGTTCATCTCTTTATGGGGATCACTATGCCTTAATTTCACACCACGGTTGATGAGCTATGTGAGTCCGTGGACACCACCAGTCTTCCTGCTAGCTTTCTTCAGTGTGGATAGGGTTAACACCAGGGGGAACATATGAGACAATGTTGAGCTCTAAAACACTGCTTTGATACACTTTGCCAGATGAGTTAGTTACAAATCCCAGATGGTGTTACTTCATTCGTATTTTTTGCCAATATGAAATGCTTTTATTTTTTAAAGAATAAATAGATATCATATTGGATCCAGAAAGATGAAAAAAAATTGTTATGTTTTGCTGAAAGCTTGCCTTACCATGTTCCATTTAAGAATTATTACAGTATAATCACACGTTTCTTAAAATTCTGTATATTTTTAAATTTTCTTAAAATTCTGTATGTTTTGTGTTACAAGGTAATGAATATTTGCATTAAAACATTGGGAAATATAGGCAATACCACACTACAGAATTAGCACCTATGAACTACAGGGTGCATAACCTTTCTACAGCGGCATTTATCTGTTCTTCTCAAAGGGTCAAGTTGAAAATTCTCTCACCCATACCCAAGAAAGCATACTGGAGAAAGGTTTTCTTCAGACGTTATGATGTTTCAAGCACATGAGTTTCTCTGTCTCATTACAACACACTCTTGTCTATCAGCTGCTCATGTTAGACACCCAGTAGTCATTGTTGGTACCTCCCTCTCCTCTCACTTCCATAAACCCATTGTTCTATCAATTCTAACCAATTTTCATCTGCTTTTCTTCATCTCCACCGTTGCTAGCTAATGGCTGCTTCCTACTCTGTGCTGCCTTTAATCATCTTCTTGATTCCTGATTGCACTTTGGTTTTTATTTTTGAACTTTTGTTTTTCTGGGAAGCCTTTTCTGATGAAGACATGTATGTGGGGTTCACATGCCTTCTGTATGCTTTCTTAGGACCGTGTAGTTGTCTGTAGAAACCATGTGTCACCTCTGTAATGCATCCTGTTACTTGTCTCTGTTCCCATTGTGTTCCCAAGGCTTAGGACATGTTCTGCCCTTCATAGGTGATTGAATTGCTGAGAGGTTTGGTGCTCTGTAGTAGAAAAGTATGTAAATAGGATCAACAGCAGTCTTTGAGATTGTGTTTTACTCTTTTATTTTGATTGAGATCTATTAATTGTACATATTAATGGAGTCTATTATATTATTTCCATAAATGTGTATGGTTTGTACTGATCAAATTCAACCTTCTGATTTCCACCCTTCACTCACTACACTCTTCCCAATCTACTAATTTTTATTCTACTTTTAGGTTGACTTTTTTAAAAGCTTAATTTGCTTAACTTGATATATTTCATTTCTATTAATTTTTTATTGCAAATGGCAATTCATTCTTTATGGCTGAATAACATAATAACATTCTATCACACGTGAGTATTTTCTTCATTTACTCATCTGTTGATGGACACCAAAGATGCTTTTGTATCTCAGCTATTATGAATAGTGTCATAATAACCAACAAAGCACAAATATCTCTTTAATGTGCTTTATTTCATTTCCTTTGGATTAGATCATATTGTATGGTAGACCATGTGGCAGATTGTATGGCAGTTCTTTGAGTAACTTCTACACTATTCTCTTTTACATTCCTACCACCATACAAGAACAGTATAAGGTTGGACATGTCAACATTTCGTCTTGGAAGGGGAAAGGGTGATGAGCCCCCACCCCTCTCTGAAGAACTACTGCCAGTTAATGGTGACTGGGAGTACAGGCATCACTCTCACCCGTGGTATAGCTGTGGGTAAGTTGCCAGTACTCCAGTAATTAACCTCTTATTCATGCTCATGCAAGTAACTCTAGCTAACTCAGTGGGTCATGCACACAGAAAAGATATGAAAGCATGAGGGGGACTTGTTGGGAAGAAGTTTACGTACGAGAAGGAGGGGGTGGTAAGAAAGGAAAATAAGGAATGAAAATGATTAAAATTCATTGAAATTCATATCTAAGAAACTCTGGAGATTTAACATGAGTTCTTATATTGATTTTTAAAAATTTTGTAAGAGTCCCATGTAGCCCAGGCTGGCCTTGACCTCACCATATATCTGAGGCTAGTCTTGAACCCATGACTCTCTTGTCTCTACCTTTTAAGTATTGGGATTATACGGATATACCATCACACTCGGATCCTATATTGATTTTTGATCACTGATGTAGGAACTCATAGTTTTAAAACTATGAGGGCAAGTTGAACGGAAAGGAGATAAACTGGAAAGGACTTCTAGGTAGGTAACATTTGATA
This sequence comes from Peromyscus eremicus, assembly GCF_949786415.1. Lineage (NCBI taxonomy): Eukaryota > Metazoa > Chordata > Mammalia > Rodentia > Cricetidae > Peromyscus > Peromyscus eremicus. The sequence goes on along the minus strand of NC_081430.1, from coordinate 28,257,885 downwards.
TGACAGAAAAAGTCACAAGAATATTGTGCCCCTCCCTTTGGGATAGGGTCTCATTCTGTAGTTCAGTACAGACTGTACCTGGTTGGCTATGTAGACGAGGCTGGCCTTGAATTTGTTGGTCATCTGTCTCTGTCTCTGTCTCCTGAATGCTGGGATGGCAGACATGTACCACCATGTCAAGCAAAGGAATATTTACTCTTGTTGCTTGAAATAGGGAAGGTACAAATATTAGGACCTCAAATGAAGAAACAAAAAAAACCTGCTTCTGGTCACTTTGTAGCTAAATGACACAACAGATTTTTCACTCTCTGGTAAACGTCCCAGAGTGACAATTCTGAAAGAAAAGATGCTGGTTACAGGCTAGAAAGACACTTTGAGACAGATGGGAGATGACAAAACAGTTCTTTCCCATTTGCTGTGGGACGTTCTGTATGGCAAATGTGTTGCTGATTGGTTAATAAATAAAACACCGATTGGCCATTGGCTAGGCAGGAAGTGTAGGCGGGACAAGGAGGAGAATAAAGCTGGGAAGTGGAAGGCTGAGTCAGGGAGAGACACTGCCAGCTGCCACAATGAGAAACAGCATGTGAAGATGCCGGTGAGCCACGAGCCATGTGGCAAGGTATAAATGAATGGAAATGGATTAATTTAAGCTGTAAGAACAGTTAGCAAGAAGCCTGCCACAGCCATACAGTTTGTAAGCAATGTAAGTCTCTGTGTTTACTTGGTTGGGTCTGAGTGGCTGTGGGACTGGCAGGTGAGAGAGGTTTGCCCTGACCGTGGGCCAGGCAGGAAAACTCTAGCTATACCCATTATCTGCTTTTCAGTAAAGGTTCACCTTCTGAGCTCTTTCTGACTTGGGTCTTGGGCTGAATTCCTGAGGTGGTGGTAGTAGAGGGCTCTGAGGGTCCATCTAGGAAGCTTATCTGACTGAACCTGTTCTCTGGGGGCTGCTCTGTAGTTCCCTCAGTTTGCTGTTGCAACATGGCCTTGTTGCAGTTGTAATAGACAGAATAGCTCAATCTCCTGTAGAAAGCCGGAGAACAGAGCCAAGAGGTTAATTCCTGGTGTTTGCAAACACTGAGGAGACACTCTGCAGATAGTGGGTCACATGATGAGTCACAATGTAAACTACCATGGCCGGAGTAAAACTGATGGCATGTTGAACAAAAATGGGAAAAAGTTGTCAACACAGGGTTTTGATGGCTGAGAAAATGCTGAAATTTGCTTGCTGTGTTTAAGGTACAGTCTGAGTGCGAAGGAGTATGGAGAATGACCTTTCGTCTCAGAGAGACTTTGCTTTGGACAAGGTATTAAGCTGTAGACCTCTATAAAAGTAAATAAAAATACAAGAGTAACTAAGATATGGGTGCCTACTTAGTTAAAGTTTGGAGCTGTAGTTAACAAGTCATCCCAAGAATTAAATGAGACAGACATGGTGGTGGTTTGAAAGAAAATGACCTCCAAAGAGAGTGGCACTATTAGGAGGTGTGGCCTTGTTGGAGGATGTGTGTCACTGAGGGTGTGGGCTTTGAGGTCTCCTATGCTCAAGCTATCTATGCCCAGTGTCACAGTTGCTTCTGCTGACTGCAGATCAAGTTGTAGAACTCTCAGCTCCTTCTTCAGCACCATATCTGCCTGCACACCACCATGATAATAATGCACTAAACCTCTGAAACTGTAAGCCAGCCCTAATTAAATGTTTTTCCTTTATGAGAGTTGCTATGGTCATGGCGTCCCTTCATAGCAATAGAAACCCTAAGACAGATGTTTTACTATAAGGAGCAGAAATGTGCAAGCAGGCTGAGAAGAGGAGCGAGAAAAGAGGCAAAGTCATCAAGTCCATTGTTTATTCCTCTTCTTGTCCTTCTACTGACTTATTTTCTAAGGGGCTCCAGAATATCCAGGTTGGCATGTGGCTGATGGGCTGTTTGATTCTAATTCCAATTTTGTTTTTGATGAGCACAAATGTATGTGGTGTGTGTGTGTGTGTGTGTGTGTGTGTGTGTGTGTGTGCTTGTGAGTGTTTAATGCATGTGCATGTCTATTAGTTACTTTTCTATTGCTGTGATAAAACACCATGACCATGGCAACTTATAAAGCAAAGTGTTTAATTGGGTTTAACATTCCAGAGGGTCAAAGTTCATGATGGTGGAATGATGGTAGAACAGCTGAGAGCTTGTATCTGAATCATTAAGCAGGAGGCAAAGAGCACACAGGGAGTGGCACGAGTCTTTTGCAACCTCAAAGCCAGTGACATACCTCTTCCAACAAGGCCACACCTTCTAATCCTTCCCAAATAGTCCACCAGCTAGGGACCAAGTATTCAAACATAAGACATCTGTTTTGCTAATGAAACCAGCTGGCTATAAGCATCCAATGTCTCTACTTCCAGAGTGCTGGAATTATAGGGAAGCCATGCCCAGCCAGCAGTTATGTGGGCATTGGGGATCTGAACTTGGGTCCTTATGTTTGCCTGGCTAGTAATTTACCAACTGAACCTTCTTTCCAACCTGTAATTCCAAATCAAAGAAACCTGATTATGCTGAGTTAAATATCTATCCTGTCTCCATCAGTCATGAATTACACAATAGGGTAGTACCAGGGCCTAGAGAGGCTGTTTCTAGTGAAAAAGAACACATTCAAATACAAATATTTTGTTCAGGTGTATCTATCCTTATTTTATCACCATTAGGCATGGACGAGTCACTCAGATGCCAAGGGGACAACAGTTTCCTGGGTTGTAAAAATAATGAGGACTTGTCATAAAAACCTATGATTTGATTACAATCTTTACTTAGTGCTATAAAGTTTTCCTATTGACTGGATATTTGCACATACATTAATCACAACTGTGCTTGGTTGAAATGTCACTCTGCCATTTGTCGTACTAGCCAATAAGAACTCTTTTCTTGCCTGTATTTCAGTTTCCTTTTGGAGAAAAAGCCTTTGTGGGATTGTATAGAATGACATCTTTGTTATGAGGTACGCACCTTGAGATACGACCGAGGAAAATTCAGCACCGAGGTCAGTTCTGTAAATGTGCAGGAGAAACATTAAATTGTATCTTGATGTGTACTTATCTTCCAAATGATGGAGCTATTATTCTTCCTTGTACTTAGTCTATTTTGAAACGCCGAGCATGGTGAGACAAACCTGAAAGCTGCAGTTCTTTCAAAGCATTTCTTTAGCCGACTTTTAGGAGATAAAGTACACACTGTGCCAGCTGGCAGCAGAGGAAGTAGAACTGAACAACACAGGACAAAGGGCTAGAGACGAACTCTGGGAGAGGATCTTGGATGGCTTTAAACATGGTCCTGGACATAATCAGGTGGTCGTGTGCACAGTGTAGTGGTATTTGTTTCCATTGGCTTTGGAGAAGGACTGATTAGGAACTGTGAGAAACACAGTGTGGCTTCATGTAAGGCCTTTCAAGTGCACCAGTTCTATAGTATTTGCCTAAAAATGGCATAAATTAAAAATAAAAAACATTTACCATTCAGTGTATTTTTGAAACATTTTCAAAAGAACATTTTTTTTTTTAAAGAAACTTTCATTAGGGGGTTTACAATAGGAATGAGTTTATGTTCAGAAACAAAGTCACACTGGTCATTTTTAAATGAAATTTCAAATTGATAAAAAGTTATTAATTATAGAATATGAATATAGTTGGGGAGTATCCTTTCTCTCTTCACTCTCTGGGGATGCATTCTGTTTCTGGCTAGGATAGATATTCTTTCATATATTTTCTGATCTGGTCATGAGAATTCCAGATTCTTGCTGGTTTCATTCTAGGAAAGTAAAAGAACTGGAGCTCACTCAGGGGCCATTGACACTTGCTGCCAAACCTGATGACCTCTGCTGAATCTCCCATGGTGGGAGACTAGAACATACCCATGCAAATTGTTCTCTGATCTACATCTGTGAACCCTGGCACATTCACATATGCACACACCTGCACAAACAAACAAACAAAACCAAACAGAATTGGAATTATGATGAGATTTCTGGTGTAATGTAGCATTTGCCTTTTACAGCAGCTGTCTGGAGAACAAAGCTGAGGGACGGAACCTGAGAAATGGAGACATCAGGATGGTACCATCTGAGAGGTGGCGTGATTGCTACTCTGCCTTCTGCGGCTGGTGTTGGTGTAAGAGCTTTGAATTGTGAGTGTCTCACCTTTCAGATCAATGGAGAAGCTGTCAGAGTGGTTGGTGATTTCACTTTCTGTGGAAATCAATGCCTGGAGCCTGAGGTCCACAGCACAGCATCTTTGTGCTATCATGGGGCTACTTGCCGGTGGCATCCTTCATTCACACACAACACTTTTATTAAGAATGTAGCCAGAGCTGAGTACATATAATGCCAGATTCATTGGGTGTACATTGACTTAAGATTCAGACATGGTAGATTTAATCACAACAAAAGCTGTCTAAAACCGAAGCAGCGAGAGAAGTAGATGCCTGAAAAAGCTTTTACGTCTCAACAGTTCATTGCTCTGCTGTCTAGAAGCCAGAGTTTATGTGAGACTCAGTGGACTACTTGGTAAATAATAGTTTTATTTTTAAAGATTTGAGGTGTTCTTCTACTTGAATTCAGCTCATGTATTGTGTGTATACAATGCACAAGGCATTTCATTAAATTCTTTGAATATAAAGATATATTTGATATAAGGTATGTTTGTTTTTTTTTCTTTTTTATTATTAAGAAATTTTCTATTCATTTTACATACCAACACAGATCCCCCTCTCCTCCCTCGTCCTGCCCCCCCAGCCTTCCCTCCAACCCACCCCCTTGAAAGAATTCTTGGTGTAATAGTGAAATTGAGGTGTTTAAAAATACATAATACTTGGAAGAATAAAATATATATTTAATATATATTCTCATATTTGATAAAGATTCATATATATTATATACATGACAAAGAACATATATGTATGAGAATTAAATTTAGCTATGTGAATTTATAGTTTCATGTAACAAAGCTGCTCAAAATGCCATGCTTTGGCATAACTTAAATGTTTCTTGCAACAGCGGTGAGGGTGCCTGACCTGGCCTACTCTGGTAAGCAGATTGGTGACTACCCTAATTGTCATCATAGAGCCTTCATTCAGTATCTGATGGAAGCAGATGCAGAGATCCACAACCAAGCACCAGGCCAAGATCTAGGAGCCCAACGGAAGAGAGGGAAGAGGGATTATATGAACAAGGGGCATCAAGATCATGATGGGGAAACTTACAGAGACAACCAAACCAAGCTCGTGGGAACTCACAAACATTAGACTGACAGCTGTGGAACCTGCATGGGACCAGACTAGACCTTCTGCATACAAGAGAGAGATATGTAGCTGGGTCCGTTTGAGAGGCCCTTGGCAGTGTGATCAGGATCTATTCCTGGTGCGTGAGCTGGCTTTCTAGATCCCATTACCTATGGTCAGACACTTAGCTCATCCTTGATGCAACGAGGAGGGGCTTGGTCCTGCCTCAACTGAATGTACTAAGCTTAGCTGTCCCCCCAATGGGAGAACTTACCCTTTTGGAGGAGAGGATGAGGGGTGTTGGGAGGGGGAGGTGTGTGGGGGGGAACAAGAGGAGAGATGAGAGGTGGATCTGTGGTTGGTATGTAAAATGAAAAAAATAAAAATGTTTCTTGGATGCCTTACCTGTAACCTGTGAGGAGAACCTGGGTATGCACACATAAACATGTGTTTACATCAGTGGCAGGTGCAAACATGTTGCTGTCCAATGCCTTGAGTGAGGTTGTGTGTGATGAAGGGAAATCAGAAACTATTGTCTGTCTTAATTCTTTCTGTGTGATCCTTACCATCAGACGTCCCTGGGCATTGAAAATTGAGAATGGAGATTCCTCTCCCGTGGAAAAGATTGTTCTCTGGCTCAAATGATTGATAAGGAGAACACACTTTTGGAAGTGATAAAACTACACACAGTATTTCTCTAAGGAATTATTTGTCTTTGATTTAAAGTATGTTATCTAATTCTTATGTGGACAATTTAAGTATTATAGAGACTAGTTGCTTTATGATGATAAAATTTTCTGCTTTGCTTTGTACAGATTAAAAAGGCATAAGTGTTTTTAATTGCTCTTAATTCTCCAGGGCATACTCATTCTCACTCTTAATGGCTCCACATGGATGATGTTAATTTACTTTCTAACCAATGTCATAGTGTGTCTCTTTGATATAATTTCATAAATTTTTTGACAAAGCTTAAGATGTGCAAAGATTTTCCTTATATGAATATTAATAACTAGTTATAAGAATGACCCAAATTTTAGGATCTTTATATCCTGGCTCATTCCCAAAGTATAACCATATGTAGTTTTCAAATAATGGCTAAGATATTGGACTCAGTTGAAATAAAATTAATTTTTATAAATAAAAAGATTTATTAGCTTTAGGTCAAGGACAACTCCTTAATAACTCTTATTTAAGGCACAGACTTGGCTGAGTGAAAAGTCCTCCTGTGAATCGAGGGCACGCTCTCCTCTGTTCCTGGCTTTCTTTGTACTACAATCCAACTTTCCTGACTGCGTGGATGGGAAGACTGAAAAGTACTAATAGACTTCCTTGTGGGCTCTATTTAAAAAATTTTATATATGTATTATGCTTTTAGATTCACTAAAGAAAAAAAAGTAGCCAGACAGAGGCAGGTGGATCTCTATGAGTTCCAGTGCAGCCTGGTCTACAGAGTGAGTTCCAGGAAAGCCAGAGCTGTTACACAGAGAAACCCTATCTTGAAAAAAACACCAAAAAAAAAAATTCTTTCCCTTAAGTATCTACAGAGACTTAATAAGATGGTGGAGGCTTATGCAATGAAGCCAGATGTCAGCGAGGTTGGTGGGGGAGGAGTAATAAGTAGGTCAGCTAGTAGCTGAGTGGGTGAGAAGTCTCCTCATGGACATCAGCTTTGAGACGGAGATAAAACACTCAGGGGTAACATGCTGTTGTCAAATTAACCCAGAGACCCACAACTGGACAGTGTGCAGAGAATAAGAGACCTTGGGGTGCTCAACTCCAAGTGGGATTTCTATATTACACCTTCCCCCCAAGGCTCATGGATCTATGCAGAAGAGGGGTGGAAAGACCAAGACCAGAGGGGTGAATCACTTCACAGACTCATCAGGGCAGATACACAGGAGCTCATAGGATGCAGAGGACATGTGCAAGCTCAAGCAGGACAAAATCCAAGCTTGGAGGAGGGAGGGGAACAGTTAGCAGTTAGCCCCACCCCTAGTTGATGAGTTATTGGCATTTTATTGCTGCCAGGAGAGACAACCTCAGGCTTTTTTTTTTTTTTTTGTGGAATGATATAACACCTAGTATATTGATCTTACTCTAAGGCAAGCTCCATGCCCAGGAGTAATCGACTGACACAAATTGGACTCAGTGGGAAGGGGTGGGGAGAAACCCTGAACTTGGGTGGATAGGGAAATAGATAATATGAGAAGAGTTACAGGGGGATGATATTCTCAAAGAACAAAACATTACGAAACAAGAAGAGTACCTCTGTGTCTGTTGTGCTCTCAAAGGAATTAAAAGCATTTTTCCTTAGGAAGAGCCAGCAGTTTAGGAAAAGGGATAATTAGTTGATAGCCGTAGATGGTTAAGAAAGCCCCAATTCCTGACCTGACGGTATAGACATGGAAAAGCCTACCCTGGAGGCATGAAAGCAGGAAAACTGACTCCACCCCTTGCTCATTGCTGCAAAGGGTGAATTAGCCAGGGCCATGCTGGAGAGCTTACAGTGGTGGTGAGGATAGAAGAGAATTGGCTGGCTGATCAACACAGGCCTAGTTTGAGGGTTATGACTTGGCGGTCCCCAACATCCACCCCATCTACGATCTGCTGGAGCACATGAAGGGACCTGACCCTTAGACCCAAAGCTGCAGGATTTCCACAACACAGGGCAACAACAAGGTATCCAGGAAGAGTCCCAGTAAGGAACCAGCATCAACAGCATAGTAGAAACCAGAGACCTCCAACCAGACCAATGACTCTTTGCAATGACCTCTTGCAAGTAAAAACATATGGGCAAAGAAGTTTATGGCATGACTCACTGTGTCACACTGCAGCTTCCATGATGAGATTTTTGATTTTTCCCTTTTTAAATTTTTCCCCTTTTTTTTCTCTTAAGTTTTGTTTTATTTGGGGGTGGTGCAAGGGTAGAGGGTGGATGCAAAGAGACAGGGGAATGAACGGGATCAAGATACATGATGTAAAAGACACATAGAATAAATAAAAAGAAAAAGAGAAAGCAATTTTTGTCTTTACTCTGAAGGGCAAATTATAGTAGATGAGAAGAGATGGCTAGCAAAGAAGACAAAAAATCTTCAGGAGTAAGTCTAGGAAGTTAAAAAAAAAAAAGATTAATCTTCCTAAAGGGGAAGTTTTCAAAATTTTTTCATCAAGATTCGTTATCTCATGTTCAGATTTCCAGGGGTACTCAATCCATCACTACCCCCTAAATTAGTAAAAGCAGAGTGGCTGCAGCTTGGAGTGAGAGTGGGGACAAGCCCCGTCTTATTGCCATCTCTGTGGTGGCCTCTTGGACATGAGATGGCCATACACATTGGCTTGCAAACAGTACTTCATGTTATAAAGGAACATATGTTTAGACTGGCAAAGTCACACTAGCTTAGAGCTAAATCTGTCTGTATCTTGGTGACAACTTGTCTTTTAAGTTTTCTCTACCATGAAAAGTCCGTTTTTGAGTATAAATCAAATGTTAAAATATATGATTATTCGACTACGGAATAACATAGAATTAAGTTCAGCTTACATTATTTATAGTTAAGGAAACCCTGATGATCCTTTTTAAATAAGAATAAATGGAGCCTTGGTATAAATCATACAAATTTTGGAAAACATGTCTTGTGGCACTTGGCATCATATAGGCCCACCTTGCAATAGGGTGGTAGTTCTGGGTTTAATTTTTAAGGAAATCAGTACTAACCCCTTCACTGACTTCAGGCTTATTTTCCTGGGTTGGTTTAGTCTAGGACTGATTTGGCCATTCAATGAAATCACCAAGTATATGAGCACATTCTCAGCTTTACATTTTGCCTCTGTGGTATTGATACAAACAAAAGTCATGAACAGTACTCTACCTGGATAGAGCCGGGTAGCATGGAATGAGATTGCTATGGGCTGTGCTGACTTCTTCAGGCCTGGACCATATGATCATTACCACATTGATAACTATGGCAGAGTTTGTGCTTTTGCTGACCTGCTTAAACCTATCACGATTAAGATTGGGCATCTGTTTTTAGTTACTTTTCTACTGCTATGATAAGATACTATGGCCAAGGCAGCATGTGAAAAAAAAATGTTTATTGGGGACTTGTTTAGAGCTCCAGAGGGTTAGAGTCCATAACTATCATGTCAGGGAGCGTGGCAGCAGACAGGCAGCCATGGTTCTAGAACAAGAGCTGACATCTGACCCAAAAGCGTGAAGCCAAGAGAAGGAAACACTGGGAATGGCATGGGATTTTGAAAACTCAAAGCCCACCCCTAGTGACTCATCTACTCCAACAAGGCTGTATCTCCTAATCCTTCCTAAACAGATCCTACAAGTGGGGACCAAGGGCTCAAACATAGGAGCCTATAGGGGCCATTCTCATTTAAACCATCATAGCGTCATTCAGTCTATATATTCCTAAAATAGAGTGGAACAAGTATCTCCCTACAATGATTAGAAATCAAGGATTCTGTTAGGAGTGAAAAAAAATGAGATTGTATACTGCACAGTAACCAATATTTTCCTTTTGAATGTGTGAAACGTCATGCTACCTATTAACTGAAAAATAGTGTTATTATTTTGCTTACTAAATATAATTTGTATTTAGCCATTTAAAAACAATAGTCAAATATTATAAACATATAATATTCTATTAGTTTACTTGATTGATTTACTGCAAATATAAACAAGTTGTAATGTACACGAAATACAAATATCTGTTAATTTGCAGTAAGCTTGGAACAGCTATTAAAATAATAGATGAGATTTTTATGCATAAGAAGTCATTTTAGATTTATTTAAAAGTGAAATTCAGGGAACATGCCGGGAATACTATATTTCTGGTTGATGCTTGTGTCTTCTTACTTTTAATCTCAATTAGATGAAATTCTGTATCAATTATACCGAATAGATTTGGAACACTCTCTTCTAATCTTCCTTGGTTCTCTGCTTGCTGAAAGTCAATGCTTTATTACTTTCAAAGCAGAAAAAGATTTTTCTAACCTTTAGCATCTTGGCTCTGTGCGTTTTCCAGAAAAGGAAAGTGAAGACTTTATTCACTCTGTGGATGAGGACTTCCATCTCCAGCTCACTTGTCTTTTTAAACCCCAGTGTTTTGTACTATCTTGCTGATTGTACAGTGTGTGTGTGTGTGTGTGTGTGTGTGTGTGTGTGTGTGTATGTGTAAAATCTCAAACACATGAGCCGAACAGAATGTCATTTCTCCTTTTCCACAGAGGTGCTGTTTCTGATCTTTTCTTGACTTGATGAAACCCCTCCATTCACCACTCTCCCAGTCAGAAGGGCAGGTCTCCGTGCGCTTTCTCTCCCAAATGAACACCTTACAGCCCTTCCATCGTATCATTGGTTTGTCTGTTCCACACCCTCAGCATCTTTCCTGCTGATACCCTCATTACCATTCCACACTACTTTTGCTTTTTTCATGCTCTCCCATGTAATCCCTGATTTTTTTGAAAAAAAAAAAATAGTTAGCTTCCTTGCTTCTATAATGACTTCAGTTCAATGCATCTTCTGTATCTTTGCAGAAATACATATTAATATACATATATATGAAATTTAATATATATACACAAAAGATTCACCATAGTCTGGCTGCTTCAAGTTTCAATGACTTACCATTGCCCATGCTGCAAAGCTGATCCATTGAAACTTGTTCTTCAAACTCTTCCATATCCTGGTTTCTGATTGGCTAATTGGTTAATCCCCCAAATCACCCATTCTGTACACTTATTATCTTCAATTTAAGCTATGTAGAGTTTCTCATAGCTTCCTCTCCCTGTCATACTGTTTCATACCTGCACACCTTGGATTGTGCCTCTCTCTGGAATGCTATTTTCCCCCATTATTTTTTATCTCTTCATATGCCAAGTGTGTGTATATTATAATGTTTGAGAACTTATATTTTAGAGACAGATGGGCGCAAAGCTACACAGAGAAACCCTGTCTCGAAAAACCAAAAAAAAAAAAAAAAAAAAAGTCTGGATATATTGAATTACAGTGAGTCAATGACATTAGTATTGATTGCGTCAGTACAGTGTCTTAAGCATGGTGTTAGGCACTTTAAATCCATTAGTTCATTTCATTTCATCCTCACAAATACTACATGAAGTAAATATTATTATTCCCAGTTTATAAAGAAGGAAATCGGAGCCGGGCGGTGGTGGCGCACGCCTTTAATCCCAGCACTCGGGAGGCAGAGCCAGGCGGATCTCTGTGAGTTCGAGGCCAGCCTGGGCTACCAAGTGAGTTCCAGGAAAGGCGCAAAGCTACACAGAGAAACCCTGTCTCGAAAAAACCAAAAAAAAAAAAAAAAAAAAAAAAAAAAAAAAAAAAAAAAGAAGGAAATCGGGATTCTAGAAAGTTAAATGAATTGGTCAAACTACATACTTAAGTAGGGAATCCAGAACTGGACTGCAGGTCCAGACTTTTAAAAACATCTCCTCCTCAATGGGAATAAATCACCATGGGTCTGTTATTGGGCCACTGTCTTTCTCCATTTCCCATCTTATTTTGGTAGCTGCTCTGTGGTGATGTGAACCACATTTCTGTTTGTTTAGTGTCTCCTAGTTACACTGTGCCAATGGTGGTGCCAGGGAAACCACACAGCTGGCTGTGGGCTTCTTTCTGCTGGGCTCACGTAAATGTCTTAATTTTGTCAGGAGCCCCATTGCCTCTCTTTACCCTGCACGTTGTACTTGAATCCAGTGACGCAATGAGAGCACGTTGAGTTTCTGATATAGGTAGGGTTGGCTTGTCCAATTCCTCCAGAATCACATCAGATGTGAGCCCTCTATGCTTCCCTAAAATACAAGATTTAGCCTGGGCCCTAAAATACAAGATTTTACTTTGAGCTCTTTAAAATTCCATAATCTTCTCTTCTGCTTTGTTAACTCTAAGGGAGGAAGTGGCTTCCTGTAAGTGACATTGGTGTGACACCTTAAGGTTCTCTCTCTACCTTTCCAGCTATCAAGTATATAGTTTACAATTGTCCACATTAAATTTTCTCAAACAAAAATGAGTGTGGTTGTTATACAGTAATTGGACCCTGAATGGTGTTAGCACCGATGGCCTTCTCTGTTTCCCTTCTTTCTTAATGATCTTGGTCTTTGGGTCTCAGGTGACAACATAATAAGTGATGTAAGGTAAGAGGCCCTATGCAGAGCTGACTGCTGACTCATTCTCAGTATTTCACATTTTGTACTTCACTCATTACTACTGTATTCTCTGTAATCTATCTGTATTCTCTCCTCTCTCTGCATTTGTTAGCTGTATCAGTGTGTGCACTTGAGTGAATTGAAAGCAAAGTGCTCTAAACTTGATCTTTGCAGAAAGTCAACCAATGGGAACACATGAGATTTGCCAAGATCTGTGTACTTCATTATTGTTTTAAGTGGGGATAGTGTTTGATTTTGAGGACGTAGTAACATAACTCATTTTAGAGTATAAATCTGAAACCATCAGTGACCAGAAGAGGTATTCATGCCTAGCAGTTAGGAGATCCAGATGCTGTGTCTTTTATTTCTCTTTAATTTTGTATGACTCATTGGCCTTTTCCTGTCTTAATGAAACAGTTGTAACAATTGTTACAATTTATGTCAGAGGTGTTTAATATATAAATAAATGCACACATTTAGATCATCTATCTATCTATCTATCTATCTATCTATCTATCTATCTATCTATCTTTCTATCTATGTATATGTATGCAAGTTACTAGGTTTAAAGGAAATTGAAAACCAAACACAATGATTACCATATTTTTCAGCTATAAAGGAAGCATAAGCATGTGGAAAAATCTTAGACTGTTTAATTGAACATAAAATAATTCACTGAGTCTCATCAAATAAGAAATATTAGTGAACAGTTGGGTGAAGTTGGACTACATAGCAAGTTATACAACATAAAACATCTCACTGTGTTTAAAGCAAGCAGTCTTTGTTATGGAGGAATGAGGAAGCAGCAGTACTCATGAAGAATTTGGGTTGGGTTATGAAGAATTATTTCATTCTTAACACCAAGTGGCTGTCGGGGAGCACGTCAAGTGATGAATTTCAAATTATTTCAGTTTTCATGTTGGATCAATGTTTGCTATCACTGAAATTTTTCTTGAGTAATTCTGGCTTTGAGAAAATTAGAATTGATTTATTTGTAATATAGAATTCATAATTGAAACAAGTAGAAGCTATGCTGAATATAAACTAAAATATGGATTTCTTGTCCCAATACTTCAAGTACATTGCTTTTGAAAGAAAAAAAATGAACCATGGTTGACCCAGTTTCTTATCTGAGTTGGCTATGAATGATATATAGAGTGAATGTTATCTAAGATACAGCAAGAAAAACTAGGTGTCCACATGTGCCAGATAAGAATCACAGATTTCAATAAAACTTCAGTGGAATGCCAGATTAAACCTACCTTTTAGATTTAGGTAGATATTTAGATTTAGATATACATAGCAGTTGAAATACCATCAAAATAATTAGATTCTAGATTCAGGCAGCTAGCTATTCCTATTGGGAAAAAAATTAAATATATGTATTTTCTAAACACGTAGGCAGTTGAGTTTCAGTAATTTTACTAGTTTCCCATTCAATTTAAATATATTATACAACAAAGTTATAAGGAAACATCCCAAGACAATGCAAATATATTTGAAGTGGACTCAAGCAGTTATTTGTAGGTTACGAGATGCGTGGTTGTCTCTACTGTAGATTTTTGGCATAGTCTCTCATGAATTTTCATTGTGGACTGTTGAAAATTTCAAATGTATGAAGATTTCTAGGGATATTTGTTTCATCCTCTGCAACACTTTTATCTATAAAGAAACATCAACCGACTGACAAGTATTTATGAGAGTGATTATGTTCTGAAAAACTTGCTCAGTCTAGACATGGGACTCGAGCTGGAAGACTGAGGATGAATGAGACACCCTGGTCTAACTGTATTTGCTATGAAGTGAGAACTTTGAAATTCATAGTTCATGATCGTTTCCAGGACAACTTGAGACAAGTAGGGTACCAGTTTATTATTTCCTATGTTGATCATGTTCTGGTCACCATCTCATTCATTTTGTCTCCCATCACAACATGGCCAGAGCTACAGCATGTAACAAATTCATGGGTTACATGACACAGTAGTGAGTCACAGATGATCACCAACTCTGCTCCTCTACTCAACTAACTCTTTAGAAGCAGTGTAGCCTGCTCCTGGGGTCTTAGACCTGGTTGTTGTTAAGCAGCTCTTACTATCTGGAGACGCGCATAGCAACTCTGAAGTTAACTCTGGGATACAGCATGGCTTTCAAGACAGAAGTCATTTTATGCTAGTGTACTTGTTATTTTGTTTGTATGATCTGTGCAGAGAAATGAAAGACCCTAGAAGGTAATATTTGAGTTGAGTAGAATCCCTCCAGGAAACTTTTATTCAATCACTTACAGGCTAGTTCTGAAGCTTCTCATGAGGAGAAAATAGACCAGCACCAGACAGTAGAGACAATGGAACACTGGGTCCCTTCTTAGTCTGCGCTTCTATAATAAAGTGCCAACAGACAAGGTGGCTTTTACAGAACAGAGATTGATTTCTCACAGCTTTGAAGTTTGTGAGACTGAGAGAAGGATGCCAGTGTGGTTTGATTCTTGCGAGAATCTTCAGGGTGTAGACCATTATTTTGTATTTTCACAACCAGAGAGTTCTCTGGGGTCTCCCTTTAAGGGGATTATTCCTATTCATGAGTGTTCTACTTTCATGACCTAATGCTGCCAAAGACCCCTTCCGTCCAAAGCCATTACTTTGGGAGTTATGATTTCAATAAACAAATTTAGGGAAGGACCAACATCTGGTCCATAAAAGCCTTTATCCTCCAAGAGCCCCAAATTTAGCCAAGAAGAACTTATTTGCAGTGTCACAAGTGCTTATTACAGAATGGCTTCTGGCCAATTGTTTTCTAAGTGTTTACTTATTTATGTGTTTTGACCAAATTGAGTACTCATCAGGCTTTTGACAAACAAAACTATTAGTTGACTTGGCTATGTGGATAGATTCTTCCACCACTTTATTTATCCATCTGGACCATGCAGATGAATTTCTAAATGGTCTTATTAAATAAAAAACACAAAGCCAGATATAGGGGTGAAAGCCTTAGAAAGATCAGGGAGTTAGGGAAAGCCACAGCTAGCCTTACCTCACCAACTTGGCAGCTTCCAAATGTGAGTTACTTCCTGTCTGCCCATGCCTATATACCTTGCTGTTCTGACATCTGATTTGCTCTCTCTGTCCAGCTATATCACTTCCTCTTCCTGCCCAGCTCTGTCACTTCCTGTCTGTCTGTACAGATCTCCAGATCTCCAGGAATTTAAGGCATGTGCCACTACACCTGGTTGTTTCCAGTTTGGCCTTGAACTCACAGAGATCCAGACAGGTTCCTGCCTGCCAAGTGATAGGATTAAAGGCATGTGCTACCGTTGCCTGACTTCTTTGTTTACTTAAAATGGCTGTTCCTATTCCTCTGATCTCCAGGCAAGCTTTATTTATTAAAGCACAAATAAAATGTCACATTTCAGCACAAATAAAGTATCACCACAGGATCAGTACCATGAATGGTTAGGGTTACTATGGTGGTATTGTGTTCCCCAAAATATTGTACACCCTAATAAACTTATCTGGGGTCAGAGAACAGAAAAGCCACTAGATACAGAGGCCAGAAAATGGTAGCATACATGCCTTTAATCCTAGCATTCCAGAGGCAGAGATCCATCTGGATCTCTGAGTTCAAGGCCACACTGGAAACAGCTAGACATGGTGACTCACATGCCTTTAAGCCCAGGGAGTGATGGCAGAAAGATATATAAGGCATGAAGACCAGAAACTAGAAGCTTTTGGCTGGTTAAGCTTTCAGGCTTTCCAGAAGCAATTCAGCTGAGATTCATTTGAATAAGGACTCAGAGACTTCTAGTCTGAGGAAACAGGATCAGCTGAGGAATTGGCAAGGTGAGGTAGCTGTGGCTTGTTTTGTTTCTCTGATCTTCCAGCATTCACCCTAATATCCGGCTCCAGGTTTGTTTTTATTAATAAGAACTTTTAAGATTCATGCTACAGGTTACCCTTCCCTAATCCCTAAGATGTAATGAAAGCAGCAGAAATGAGGCTGCCTGGATTCTGTAATCATTGTCTTTCACCTTATAAGCTCCAACAGAGTAGATATTTGAGGAGAAAGGGTCAGAAATAGCTTGAGGGAGATGTTAAACAATGGTACCCTATCCTATTCCTGCACACACACACACACACACACACACACACACACACACTATTGCTATACACACTATTGCTAACTTCTCATTCTTCCTTGTACTGTGAGGACTAAAGTTATGTTTTAAGTTTTAATTACTGTGCTTAAGATATCTATAAAACAAAAATGCCTCTAACCTGAAAGACCCACTTACTCTGTTAATCCTACCAGGTGAGAATTAGACCATTATCTATCACAGTTTTGAGCCAAATTTGAAACAAGCTTGATTTTTATTCAGGTACACTCAAGAGCTGGCTGGTGACTGCCTCCTAAGTTGGGTTCAAGAGAACAGTCCTGAGTCCATTTCTTGATCCCCCTTGAAGGAGTAAAATCACAAGTAGTTAAAAAGCAGGCTTGTAGAAAAGAGACAATGGAGCAATAAGGAGGTACAGAAAAATCTCAAAAAACACTATGTAGTTGCCATGTTATTAGGGAGTGTTAGGATATTCTTAAAAATAACTCAAAGTCATGGCTCCAGAAAACAGACTTAAAACAATAGTTCAGCTCTTACAGTAAACAGAGTCAGGCAGGTTCCTCAGCCCAAGGACAGGTAAACCTGTAAACCCCACTTGCCCAAGGACAGACAACTTCCTGGAATGCTGGAGGCCGTTCATGTAGAATAACAAGCCACATGTTTTCATCTCTATAAACAAAGGTGGTTGCCCCAACTGCACAGGATGTGCTTGGTCACATAGGCAAGAAGTATGCAGGCAAGAAGTATGTCAGGATGTACATAGCTGAAAGTTTTCCTGGTTCTGTCCAGCTCCCACGGCCCCATGGTCCGCAACCACCCAGACCCAAGTAAACACACACAAGCTTATATTAATTAAAACTGCTCAGCCATTAGCTCAGGCCTACCACTGACGAGCTCTTACACTTAAACTCAGCCCATTTCTGTTAATCTATATGTCGCCACGTGTTCTGTGTACCATTACATGCTGCTCCCTGGACGGCAGAAAGGAGAACAGAGGAGATCCTGCCAGCCACTGCCATGAGAAGAAAGATGTAAAGATACCGGCAAGCCATGAGCCACATGGCAAAGTATAGATTTATAGAAATGTGTTAATTTAAGATGTAAGATCTAGTTAGAAAGAAACCTGAGCCAATAGGCCATACAGTTCATAATTAATGTAAGCCTCTGTGTGTTCATTTGGGTCTGAGCGGCTGCGGGACCACAAGGACACGGGAGCTGGGTGAGCACAGGAAAACTTTTGGTTACAGATGTATACTTGTACCTGATTGGATAAAGGCAGGAAGTACATACATAGACTTGTGGGTTTTACCTTTATAAGCACTGGACAAATGTAATTTGAGGCCATTCTCTGGGAGTCCTGAGTATGGACCTGGCCAGTATTCATCATCCTGGTCAGTATTTAATAAAGTTTCCTTCAAATTTGGCTCAAAAATTGTGGTAGTGGTCTTATTCTCACCCAGTGGGATCAACAGAACTTAGGCCATTGATGTGCCTGAGCTTCAGGTGGGCTGGATGAACTTATGTCTTGTTGATTCTTCAAGGCACAGAGGAGAGAGGCTAATTGCTTGAAGAGATGGAGTTTGCTCATTAACACTTTATTTTTGTCAAGTTTTGTTCATCAGTTCAATGTTGTCTATCATTAGAGTCACAGAACATCAATTTGTCTTTTACTTCTCTTCTAAAATAAGTGACATTAACAATATGTTGTAAGATAAGACTTCAGACATAGACTTACACCTTGCTTTTCTTTTCTCACCTTGAAGATGAGATCATTAGCAATGCTTTGAAGACACTCCTTATGCCTTGCGTATTAGTTAGTTTCCATATTGCTGAGATGAATTATTGGGCAGAAGCAACATAAGGATGAAAAGGTTCATTATGTTCTCAGAGGTGGTAGTCCATCACATTGGGGATAGCTGAGTGGCTCAGTCTGTGGCAGTGGGACCTTGTCTTTTTATACCTGGTGTCCAGTACAGAGCCTAGAATATGGTAGCAGGGTTCAATAAATATTTGGTGAACCAATATACATTTGGTGAAGGAGTGGATATTCAAAAAGAATTACTGAGTTATAATGGCATCCCATTGTGTAATTTTTGCTTGATGTCCAATTTCAAACAAGTCATTTTTCTTATCTGAAGGAGCTGATGTCATTTTATAATCTTTTGATTAAATCAAATGTACCAGCCTTTCTTTTCAAATATATCATCTTATTATTCTGTAGTTCAGTCATCTCTCTCTGGGTAAAAAGGAACTCTGAACTCTATAGGACAAAACACTATCTGCAATTCTGATCCATTACACTCAAGGCAAAGTCTGTTTTCAGGTAAAAATTATGCTGCATTAAAAAAGAAATCAAGTGAAAAGTTAACATTATAATTCACAGGTGAGTTTGCGTTCCCATCACAACTCTTTGAATATCATTGATTTGTGGCCTATTTAAAAAACACACATGAATTAAATGATATCCTTTCTGAATGAGTAATTCACAGAAGGAAGTCATGAGGCATACACGAAGCCAGTTAACACAGAGAAAAAGGTGTCATGATGCTGCTGACGCTATAGCATGACCCTGTCAGCATCATGAGCTGAGGTGATTTATTAATGTCAATCGTGCTTACCTGCTTAGAACCTACTAATAAATGGTCTGGTGTAGCACCATTGCTGATGGTGAGCTCCCTCAGGGAATTTGGTCTTAATGGCCAATGACATTTACTGTATTTTGAGGTGGTTGCTCATAAGAATTGGAAGAACTTGTCCATTGTAAAATGTGGAATAATAAACTTGTTCAGATGGTTGTGATGGGAAAACCAAGGTAATTGAATTATACACATGGTATATTATATCCTAAATGAACTTCTGTGTCTAAGTGCCTATTAAATATGAGTTTGGCCCTCACAAAGGAAGTATTCTCAGTTTGAAAATTGTCCATGATCTTAAAATATACTCCTTTTCTTCAGAGATGTGTTTCAGAAACGTGAATGTCTTTCAAAACAATTCTCAAGATGCAGTGGAAAATTAGGGAATTATCGTTTACTCAAAAATTAGGATTAAAAACCCCATCCATTCTTGTCTTTATTCTCTGGTTATTATGTTGCAGCCCCTATGTGATACCTAGGTGTCTCAGAAGTGAGTTGTCTTTGCTCTGGTTTGGAAAAATATACTTGAGGGGAGGTGGGAAGAAGGGAGGGTGTTAGGTCAGGAGTCAGTTTTCCTTTCCTCTGAACTATGAGGGATCTTGCTCAAATCTGCAGGTATTGAGCTAACATGAAGTCTTGCCTTCTATTTCTTTTTTCTGAGCATGTGCTATAGGGACAAAAATAACTCCCTAGAAAGTGTAAGAATTTTAATAAAAATGTAAATTATTTTAGCATTAGTGCTAAACTTCAGATTAGTGAGGTTGGCAGTGATTGATGAGCATGTTAAATCCCCAAGAAAATGTTGGAAATGGAACAATTTCTGAGACCTGAAAGATAGGGGTGCATTATTACCTGAACATCATTTCATTAAAGGTAAACATTTTTATCCTCTAAATTCACCCTTGGTGTAAAGTCAAAGTTGAAAGTAAAGTAACTCGTTTCAGTGGAATTTGTGTCTCTGTTCCGTAAAGGTTGTTTAACTGTTCCCAGATGCTTTGATTAATTTTCATTATTGTTTTTAATCTTATCTTTTTTTCTAGTTCCCCATTCTCCTTATCTTTCCCTACCCATTCTATCAGGACAAATTCCATTTCTTCTGTAAGGACAGAGGAAAGATTAGAACTACTTACAACGGAGGATTTTTATTTGAACCCCATTCCTTTCTCCTCTTCGGATGCCTCCGCTTTCTGCTTGTTTGAAGCTTTGCTCGGATATTACTTTTATTGAGCTGTTTGGGAAAATGAAATGATGTCTCAGTCTCCAGTCTTTCAAATATTGACTTTGTAGTCTTCAACCTCACTGATCATTACTCTGATTCCCTTGTTTCCTAACTTACCTTGTAGCTGTATTTTTTTTTTATCCTTACTTATAATTCTTAAGTACATTTTAAAATCAAGGCTCTGGAAAACTGAGGTAATGCTCTTGAATTCCCTTCATTATGAGATCACCCTGGTCCTTTGCCTCTGATGAATAGGACATACCATGGTTAGGATAAGGGAGGTCATTTCTGAGAGAAGATTATAAGACATCTGTGGCCTCTGTTTCACTTGCTGTTGTCTCAGTTGCTTGGAGTAAAATCACTGCCATGATGTGAGCGCCTCAGAACAAGAAACAGAGGGATGTGTCTGTCAAACCATCTATGGAGGACCAAACTCTGTTGACTCAACATGAAGGAGCGGGATGGAGATGGGCTTCCCCTCCAACTAGACTTCTGGTGTCACTGCAGCTCCAGCTAAGGTTCTGATGAGTGTCTTACCAGAGACTTCGAGGCTCTAGAAGGCATCCAGTGCTTGTGAAAGTGGAGTGTTACTGTTTTAGCTGCACACTTCGGGGAGCTACTTACTATGCAACAGTAGATAATCAATGCAATAGGTTGGGGAGGAGCCAGAGGGAGCTGTGTGGAGCCATTTTGAGAGCTGGGGCTTTCCAACTCTAAGGGCACCAGGAGAAAAAAAAACCAACCAACCCGACTTTACTTCCTGTCTGCTGGACCCTGCCAAAGGAGACAAAAGGGATCTTCGATGAGGTACATATGCTCAGGCTGCAGGGGTCAAGACAAGGAGGAGAAGGGGGATGGGTCAAGAAGATACATGCATCTCAAGCAAAGAATGAACCCACTTGCACTTACCATTCAGCACAAACACTCTTTGCTATTAACACAGCTGAAATTTCCGCACCACCCTGCCGCCACACCACACTACTTTCCCTTTACCCAGAGATAGTCAGGCCCCTCATTTGGGAGTGGTTATTTCTATGCAGTTTCTAAATTTTGCTTGCTTTTTTTTAGGTTTCATGATCAGTGTGCCCTGCAGAATCCCAGGCAAATACTAAAATTGTGTCTTATCCTTCAATTCTTTTATCTTGTTTTTGCAGACAAGATTGCCAGTTTGTACACGCCAGCGGGCTCCTCTTCAGACATTGGACTTATTGGAATAGATCTCTGTTCTGCTTTTACATTATATCGATGTCTGATAAACTTAGTGTATAAGTCCAAAAGGAAATATTCTAAGCTCTGAGACCATAAGGTCTCTGTCATACTATCCACCTTATTGTGCACATCTTTTTTTTTTTCTTTTGGTTTTGTTTTTTCAAGACAGGGTTTCTTTGTGTAATCCTGGCTGTCCTGGAACTCAAAGATCCTCCTGCCTCTGCCTCCTGAGTGCTGGGATTAAAGGTGTGTGCCACCACTTCCCAGCTACTGTCTACATCTTAATGGAAAGAAACTATAGAAAGTATATAAGTGGATCAATGTAGCTGATAAATAAATAAATAAATAAAATAAAACTTGACCTACAAAATCAGACCCCAGTCCACGTGTCTCCAAGATAGCAGATCCTGAAATGATCATAGTAACACGGGGAAAGTCAGTTCTGCCCATGGGCCTCTCTACCAGGGGGCTATATGGAGAAGAGGGAGATGTGGTAGGATCTTCAGGAGAAACTGGCATTGGGATGGGACAGGGCACGCAGGAGGACCAAAGGTATACTGCTGGTCGACCTTAGGAAGAGCCGGAGTGTGGTTTTCAAAGCAGAACAGTACAGCCAAACACAACTCCAGGGCCTGAGTGGGAGAGTGAAATGGCTGAAGACTTGCATGATAGTTCAGCCTTGTGCTTGAGAGCCCCCCAGAAATCTAAGACATCAGGCAACAACTTGTCCCTGCCGAGAAGACTCAGAGAGTATTGTTGGGAATAAACCTGTGAAGGTGTATGTGTGGAGGATCCAGGGGAGGCAATGAAGCCCAGAGGAGGTCATTATCCAAGTAGGTAATTCCAACGTGAGATTCAAATGTGAGTAGATACAAGGATACATGAATCAAGCTAGGAGGAGAGAACTGGAGTGGAAATTTGACAGGTTCATTTTCAGGTCTCTCTCTCTCTCTCTCTCTCTCTCTCTCTCTCTCTCTGTCTCTCTCTCTCTCTCTCTGTGTGTGTGTGTGTGCGCATATAAAAGTGGAAGGGGGTTTAATACGGAGTTCAAAGAAATCAGGTATTTAGGAAGTGGCTGGATGAGGAGTGTGAGGGAGAGTCAGCAAAAAGTCCTTTATGATACCAGCAGACAAGAAAAAAATTAGAGGGAGAGAACTTGAGAAGACGTTATATCAAGAAGGAAGGAGATGCCAGTTGGGCTAGGAGCTTCTGAGAAGTCAGATTAAAAGAAGAGAGAGAGAGAGAGAGAGAGAGAGAGAGAGAGAGAGAGAGAGAGAGAGAGACAGAGAGAGAGAGACAGAGACAGAGAGAGAGAGACAGAGAGAGACAGAGAGAGAGAGAATTTTAGCTTTTGTGATAAACAGAGCACTGTAATAAACTCTTTAGTGTGGGGAAGCTTATGGACACGGGCTAAGATGATTTATGTGGCATTCCAAAAGGATGCCTAGTTAAGTGATGGCAGGAATTCCTACCAAGGCCTCCCATTCTCAAGGCTTCCTTGCTTGCCAAAGATTCCTATCTGGACACCAGTGTTGACTTTCTTACAGCTAGCTAGCAAGTTTTGGTAATCCATGAGGCGTCTTAAGATTTTAGCTGACTTTTACATTCTAAGAAATTCCCTGATGTAAAGTGAGAAGATATTCCCCACAAAGAATTTTTGGCTAAAACCTGACAAAATCATCACGGCTGTTAAAAAGAGGCTATAAAGTTTAAGTGCTGGCAACTCCGTCCTCTATTAACACAGGAAAATTACGGCATGCCATAGTTCATTCTGAAGTTTACTGCCACCAATATCGAATAAAGCATGTTATGACATGATATTGACATCCTCATTTCAGGGTAATTTATGTGCCTCTGTCAGTTAAATTGCAGTTCTTGGTGTAATTCTCGGTGAGTGTTATTAGAAATTGTCGGACAAATGTGGCATGGTATAGTTGACTATCCGAGAAAGGAGGAACTCTTCCATGTAGGCACGCATTTAAAATTTGGTTTGAAAAAACGAGTCTGACCGCATTGTGCCCCTTCAGGAAGATCCAGGATAGTACAGGCTAAGGAGTCCCGGGATGGCCAGGTTGACAAGTGTCAGGTGCAGCCTCTTAGTTCCTCCAGGTGGGCCGTGAAACTATTGTTTTCCCATTGATTTATTCCCTTGTGTGCCAAACCTTTGGATTCTGCTGTGCCTTGTTCATTTTTTCCCCTCAGATGAACATATTTGGCTGCTGGGATGTGGATTTTTATAGAACCAATTAATGTAAGAGTCTACTAGCCAGCAGGCTGAATACCAGAATATAGTTTCAGTTTTTTTTTTTTTAATAGTAAAAGCCTTTTGTGCAATTTTCATGGAAGGAATGTAGAAGGAAGTGTGGCTTTGCAGTGGCTGTGCTAGGATCCCTCACTTGGTAGCTCAAACTGGTGACTACTGGAGACTCGGTGAATTTTGTGATGACTTCTCCTAATATCTGCGAGGCCCTTCAGTCACATTTCAGATGACCACTAATCTTCTCTCTTCTTACCTCTTGATCTGCCTATGCCTCCTGTGGCTCCCAGATGCCGCTGCTGCCATTCTAGGGAAAGTAGCAATATAGTATAACATTGGAGGAGGGGACTCTGGTGACAGATGGCTTAGACCCAAGTCCCTGTTTTTTTTTTTTTTTTTTTTTTTCTAGGGAAGTTGCATAAACTTTCCGTGTCTGTTTCCTTATCTATAAAATATGGGCGATGACACCAATAGTCTCTACAGGTTGGTATGAGGGGGTTGCCCCTGACAGATAATAAATAAGGTCCTGGGAAGCCATGTCCTAGCTTAAATGCCACCATCTGTACCATCACTTTGCTTCTGGGACTCACTCTCACAGTCACACTTCGGTGACCTGGTCCAAAGGAGCTCATTTACCCTGGACTTTCGCACCTTGGTAAGCTGCTGTTTTGGTTTTTAGCTCCTCCATCTCTGGTCATGGAACACGTGAAGACTTTCAGTTCCTTTGCTGTCCCCTTTCCTTCCTGACTGGCACCCCAGTTGGAGGACCTCTCTTCTTTCATCTCCTTGTGTCACTGAAGCCTCTCTTGACAACCCTTTCAACCCTCTTGTCCATTTATGAGGCGATGTCAAACTCTGGATAAATCTATCAGAATTGTCTCTGCTTTCGTTCTTGGGCCACTGAATCTAGAAGGGAATCCAGAATATGGCAGAATGACGTCATCAGAAATATTGGGGTTCTTTAATCCTTGTAGGCCCTAAAGCCCACAGGCAACCCCCCTTTCATGCCTTTAGCGGCTTCCTTTCGTGCTTCTTACAGCAAACTATCCCAGCTTTCATCACGTTTCTCGTGCATCCCACCCTAGACATTTCTTTCACCAGACCTGGATGTTGTGAACTATGTGCGTTTGTCTCTACCATTGATTTTCCAGAATGCTTTTCTCTGTACCTTTTTTTCTTTCACTTTTCCTTTTCCCCTCACAGTACAAGATTAGTTCCTTGACTGACATTGTAGTTCCAGTCTGTTCTCATGGCCCATGACACTCTAATTCTGTGGTGACCTGTAAATTTCTTGTAATTTGAACCTTTTTGTCTGCTTTAATTTCTTCATCTTAAAAACAGAGTCTTGGGGCTGGAGGGATGGCTCACGGGTTAAGAGCATGCATAGCTCTCGCAGAGAACTGGAGTTCCATTCTGGGAACCCAGGTCAGGTGATTTCCCATTGCTTGTAGCTGCAGCTGCTGCTGCAGGGAATATGATACCTTCATCTGGCCTCTGTGGGTACACACACACACACACCACACACACACACACACACACACACACACACCATAAAAAAAAGAACAACGGGGCTGGTGGCGCACGCCTTTAATCCCAGCACTCGGGAGGCAGAGGCAGGCGGATCTCTGTGAGTTCGAGGCCAGCCTGGTCTACAGAGCTAGATCCAGGAAAGGCTCAAAGCTACACAGAGAAACACTGTCTCGAAAAACCAAAAAAAAAAAAAAAAAAAAAAAAAAAAAAAAAAAAAAAAAAAAAAAGAACAACGGAACCTCAAGGGCCTCAGGTGCTCTCCAGCCTTCCATTTCTCAGTAAAGCCTGCTAGATAGTCTCTGCTTCCTTATCTCCCCATTCATTCCTGGGCTTTCTAAACCTGTCTTCTCTCCCATGTCCCTCCCACTTCTGCCCAGTCCATCTGCTGCTTACACTGAAACTCATTCTGTCATCTCACTTCATCTCCTTGTTCATGGTGAGACGCTTCCTGAAACCCCCTTTGTGGATTTTTCCTTACTTCTCTCTTTCCTCTTTCTGGCCTCTCCTTGCTCCTTCTAGGGGATGCTCGGAAGAGCTAGTTTCTCAGCCTCTCTCCTGACTCACAAGCTCTATCAGAACAAAACGTATTCTATTTTAAAATTTCAACCTGCAAGTCAAACACTCCCAGTTTTTTAAATCTCTTCCATATCCAAATTGCTCATACGATGCCCCATGCTAAAACTCAAGCTTACCCTCACTGAAGGACGGAATGCGTCTGTGGTCTTCTTGCCTTCTACCTGGCTCCAGATGCGGCTTTTCCTCCAGTCATTCCAAATCGTTTGTGGCGAAACACAACGTGCTGCCTCACCGCTTCCAACTCCCTTGCTACCCCTGTTTCCCCAGAAGACCCCCACTTGTCAGAGGAAAGGATTTGGTCTGTGAAATTCTCTTTGACTCCTCTTCCACCTTTAAATCAGTTTTGCTATGTTTCTGTTTTCAGGCTCCATCCCCATGGCTCTCTGCAGACTCAGTCCACCGCATTACCGGTAGGTGGTGGCATGTCTGCCGGATCCAAGTCCGCATGGATCCATGAGGCTGGAGTTCCACGTGTAATTTTTACCTTGCACTCATGTTCGTTACGTCTTTCTCCCCGCCCCCTTTTTAATGAGATGCGGTCTTGCTTTTCAGCTCCTGATGGCCTCAAATTCACTATCCACCTGCCTCAGTCTCTTGAGCGCCGAGAACGGAGGTTTATGTCACTATTCTGGCATCATGTCTTTATCGCCACAGTCCACAGTGCGGAGCCTGGCATAGGGAAGGAACACAGAATGCTTATTTTATTTGTGTCTATTAATCACTGGATGTTTTCATATGCACATATAATGTACTTTGATCATATTTGCCATCTATTATCCACCTTTGTTCCCATATCTCCTTCTGTCCCCCACGAAGTCCTTCTACAATTTAATGCTCTTTTTCTGTTTTTAAGGATCAATTTAAACATTTACTTATTTGTTTATTGGTTTTTCGAGACAGGGCGTCTGTCTAGTTTTGGTGCCTGTCCTGGATCTCGCTCTGTAGACCAGGCTGGCCTCGAACTCACAGAGATCTGCCTGGCTCTGCCTCCCGAGTGCTGGGATTAAAGGTGTAGATCACCATGCCCTGGCTATTTATTTATTTATTTGAGTGTATGTGTGTGTGTGTGTGTGTGTGTGTGTGTGTGTGTGTTTGTGTGTGTGTGTGTGTGTGTGTGTGTGTACATGGGTGGGTCTTTATGCCTGTGTATACATGAGGAGGCCCAGAGAAGTCAGTGGGTATTGTCCTCTATCCGTTGCTGTTCCTATGGGTCAAGTTTTGTTCAAGTTTTGGCTATGCTGGAAGTCAGCAAGCCTTGTCGATGCTCCTGCCTCCTTCAGTGCTGGAGTTACAGACGTGGATGGGGAAAGCATTTCACGTAATATAGACTTGAGGCCTTGTGTTTGTTTGAATATACTTCTAGTTTTTGTTAGACTTTAAAATGTCATCTTTACCCCAATATGTCAAAGGAACTTAATATCAAATTAGTTTTTCCTCCAGAAGAGGTTGTATGATTAATTCAAGACTTTGAAAGGAATATTTAGTAATTAAATAAATTCTCG
Source organism: Peromyscus eremicus (assembly GCF_949786415.1). Lineage (NCBI taxonomy): Eukaryota > Metazoa > Chordata > Mammalia > Rodentia > Cricetidae > Peromyscus > Peromyscus eremicus. The sequence continues at coordinate 28,230,420 of NC_081430.1, read as the reverse complement.
ATTGTGTTAAATGACAAACAAATTTACCAACACTGGTAATTTACATGGAAATCAGGGAAACAGTCAGCCTAACGTTGCATTTTGCTCTTTTTTTTAAAGTCAGGAATGATTAAACATGTAAATTCAAATTTAAATTATTCATAACCACAGTAGCTGCAATATTAACATCAAGCATTATTAAAAGTAAATGTTTTGCTAATTTGATAAATCATATATCAAATTTATGACAAATCAAAGTGTTTTAAATCTTTAATATGAGTTTTTAGATCTCTTAAATTCCTACCCTGTATTATCACCAAATGTTCTAACTTTGTTACATGGCCATTCTCTAGCTCAGTCTCTTGAATTTTTTATAACCGAATGAGGACTGGCCTTTCTCTCAGTAAATCTTTGTAAAGAAATTTTCCAAAGGGGAAATAAGTTCAGAAACAAGATTAATGCTATGCTGTCTATCATGTTCTGTACTATGGCACATCTGCTTGTTCTGTTTCTAAATTCAGAACACAAGCTATTTTTATTATACTTATAGCCCTAAACAGTGGAGAAAAATAACACATCTTCATATAATAATCTTACCTTAGAATGATAGTCTATTTGGTTACCACATATGCACAGCTAGAGTGTATTCACCCTTGTTTGAAGAATAAAAGCTCAGCTGATTTTATTCTTCTTTATTGCTTTTATTCACCTGGGTTAGGAAGTACAAGATGCTCATATTCTATAATCTTTTCTGTTTTGAGATCATCAAAGGCTTTGTCTTGTGTCTGCTATAGATAAAGTCACAAATCAATCCACATTGATCCTTACTCAGGGCACTAGAAAATTGATTTTGGGTACCACTTCTGTAGCAGATCTTGTATATCAAGCTGTTATTAGTGTTAATTTGCAGTCTTGGGACCGAGAGTATGCACAACAGGAATGATTATTTTGCTAAGTTCACCCAAGCTGTGGATGTACAAGGCTCCTGAGGGTTGAAATTAGCCATGGGCTTTTTAGCAATGAATCAGTAAAACTACACCAAGTTTCCTACCAAAGACAAACATTAGTCGCATTAAGCTTGCTGTTTCTACTTATTAATGTGCAGACTGACCTAACATCTGTTTTTCTTCTGAAGTACTCACATAACACAGGCTAATTAAAAGACCTGAATTTTGAGTAGAGTTCTTTGTTTCTAATTTTCATAAGCTCCCAAAGAATGTGTTTATAGGTGAACAAACTCTATGATAGATAAGTGACAGTCTTGGACCTTATCTAGCTACCAGCCTGGAAACTTCCTTGTGGGTTTTTTTTTTTTTTTTTTTTTTTTGTGCTGCTGTGAACTTGGAGTGCATTTTTCCATCTTGCCTGGTGGCTAGCAGGAACTGGACAAAATTGAACTTAATCAACAAGGGAATTAATTTCAAAGGTTAAGGGAAGCAATTTGTGTGTAGGATATTTGAAAATCACAGAGACGCGTTTAGGAGGAAAGCGCAATGGATGATTATTGAGGTATAAGTGTCCTAAAGACGAAAAATGCGATGGAGACAAATGGAAGGTAAAATTAAGTGGGAACGTGAAAACGTATGGGTGTCTCACTGCTGGATCAAGCCAGGCTGCCTGCAGTTTTCTTCCCTTGGCCACCTATGGCACACGCAGATGGAGGAGACACTGGCGGGGACTCACAACAGTGCAAGGGAATAAAGTCATACTTGTTTGGGCAGAGGGAGCTTGACTAGATGTGGAAGAACTCTTAGACAGCCGGCCGTTTAGTTGAACAGAATTTGGTGAGGGGAGTTTGAGTTGCTGGGGCGGGAGGGGGGGGGATAAAAACAACAACAACAAAACCTTCTTTTGAAAAGTTGATATTCCCCCCGGAGAAAGCCTGAAGTGAAAATTGCTGCTTTCACACTCTTCTCTACAGAAATACTAATAAACGCCACTTTGCTAAGTATTAATTAAAATAGTACTTGTTCAACTCCAATTTATCTCATATTGTGATAAGCAGAGGATGCTCTCACACTGTCCTTCGAAATCTGTTAATCTCTTTATTGTACACATGAAAGTATACAAACAAATTGGATCCTGTAGAGGCTGTTCTATTCATTTAGTTTTTTTCATGTAGCGTTTATTTATGAACAGTAGGCCCGGAGAATACTATGATGCAAGATAGTCCGTTTCCTTGGAAGCTCTGTTTAAAGGAGGAAAGGATATGTAGACAAAATATTGTGCTGTGGTGGCAGAGCTCCGCCAGGAGTGGGCTCAAGGCAACGGGGAGCAATTCTTAGGGAATGACTTCAGTTTACACTCCTAGGGGAGGTTTCATCATTAGCAATGGAGCTAGAACTCCAAGGCTGAAGGATTGTGCTGGATGAAGAGATGGGTGGGCACTCTAGGCAAAGTAAAACCTTGAGGGTGAAAATTGATGAGTTAAACAGTTGTAACTCCACCCTTTTCTCTTTAGCGGAATTGGGGTGTTATCACACTAATTAAGATAAGGTCTCATGTCACCCAGGGTGGCCTTAAACTGGCTATGTTGCTGAGGCTGACCTGGAGTTCCTGGTCCTCTTGCTGGGATTGCAGATGTGTGTCAAGAGGCCTGGCTGGGAAATGGGTTTGGTCATAGACCGTGAGTGGAAAGATTTGTGTAATGGTTGTGACTCCTCTGGGAGGTTAAATTTTCGTGGGGGGCTGTACATCACAGATATTTGCTGCTTTCCTGGTGGATTTTATCTGCCCAAATAAGAACAGCGGGAAAACAGTGCAGGAAGAGGCTCAGGAAGCAAGGGCCAGACATTCAGGGAGGGCTTGGACCCCTAATGGTTTGTGAGAGAGATTATCCAGAGTACATCTCTAATAAAAGGGAAGCAATTCAAACGCCAAACACCGTGGTGTTTACCAGCAGGAGATTTAGTTGTACTGCAGGCAGTGTGGACTTACCCCCAGAGCAAACACACAATCGTGTGTGTTTTCCGCCGCTGAAGGCTCTGGAAATCAATTTCGAACCCATAAAATAGAAGTTTCCCAAACCAAATCCGCTATAAAATTTGCCTCTGTGGAAAGGCCGTAGCTGTTACAGGAGGGCAGGATGGTAGATCAGGAGGCTTTCTGTTTAAATATTTAAATAGATTTCTATTTGAACAGCTAAATGAAACCAAACTCACTCTCTTATCTCAATAATTAAAAAGAAAATTGCTGAGCTTTCTTTGGCAAGCGCTTGGGCCGCTTCCCCCTTCTTGCGCGCACCACTAGGGTACTCAGGGGTCTGTGCTTCGCTTCCGATTTGGAACAGTTCAAGAGGCCTTTCAGCAAGTCCCATTTCCCAGACGACAGTGGGCCTGACTCCACCGGCTTCCTAATGAAGAGCAGGCAGGCTTAATCATTAATTGCCAGGTAAATGAGGCTGAACCATTACTCACAGGGCCTGTCGGGAGAGACAGGAGAAAGCTTTGGCTCCAGGGAAGGCAGCCTCAGGGCTCAGCGTGCTGCTTCCTGTAATTGGCAAGTAGGGATCTGCTTCTCTTGGTGACATTTGCATCAGAAGCTACCTCTTTTACTTGCGAGGCAGGATAGTTTTAATTTTGAATTTAGGTCTTATCTATTTCTGTTTCCCTTGGCAACGCTATCTATGAAATTTTCGCTCTTCGTTTTTTTTCATTACCCATATAGTTCGTGGTTATTTCAGAAAAATTAGAAACCAGATAAATGATACAAAAATTGAATCAGAAGTAGCTTAAAAAAATGACTATTCACTCTTGAAAATCATTAGCGTTTTGATTATTCCTGTTGATGGAAAAAAAAAAAAACGAAATAAGAGAGTTTATTCTGGAACCACTTTGAGTGAACATGGCCCAGGAACACAGATTTAGGTTACCCCAAATCCCATGTTCCAATGTGGAAGCAGTTTCAAGAAGGTTTTATAGTTTTACAGAACACAGTGAGTCGTAAGTCAAGGCAAGTTTAAAATACATTGGTGAGCACATCTGAAGGGTAGCTACAGCAAGATGGCGGACGCTTTTCTATAGACTTGTACTCTCAATGACATGATGACATTCTTAGCTTTTGGGTTGGTGGAAGCCAGTGGTCTGTTGAGTTAGTAGATTCCAAAAGGTTTGTATTGGTCACAGACGTTAGTTTCAACACAGAGGTGGTCAAGGAATGGCTGCTCTGGAGGGCTGGAAGTCATCCAAGATCAGGTAATTAGCCTGTGACATTCCAGTCTCTCCACAGCACCAGAGATTCTAATCAGTCTCTATAGATACAGCTTCTTTTCAGGAGTTTTCATTCACAGTTCCCCATACTGGCAAAGCATCTCCTTTTGTGCCTGGGAGGGGGGCATGTGTTATTTACTAGATAGTATAAGGTCCCTTGTACCTAGGTGAGACCTGACTTTCTGTCCTGCAGATACATGCATATAAAATATGTGATTTATAACATTAGAAACTACCACCTGTGTGTGCACATAACCATCTACCTCTACATATATAGGCACACATGCACACGGTGCCATGCTGTTTTAACATAGTACATCATTAATCTATTCATCTCTGTGTGTACATAACCATCTACCTCTACATATATGGGCACACATGCACACAGTGCCATGCTGTTTTAACATAGTGCATTATTAATTTATTTTCATGCCAATAAACATGAGTCTGTTTCACAATTTTCTAAAATGGAAGCTTGGTGACAGGACTTACTTGAAGCTCTTTGCTTTTTGTGGGATCATGGAACCCTGGAGGAATTAATGTTCTATATTTTTCTGATATATGGTGTGCATGGAAATTGGTGGCAAGCTACCTTAAGTTATGGAACTAATGAAAATGACACAAAATTTCAAGCATCTCAGTGCTCCATATAAAAATCCTCCCAAAGACATTGACATACCAGGTTATTTCCTATCTGGTATCCCACATGCCCTTCATGGGCTGTGAAATGAAAGTTAATATTCTTCACATCTGATCTTCCTGAAACAGTTATGACTGCATGGTTAACTGATGCTCAGCAAGGTTGAAGGATTGGAACCACTAGAATTTCTACACAAAGGGGCTCCTTGCCCTGTAGGCACCACCGATGATGTGCTTGCTGAAAACATTACCAGCAGAGGGCACTGTACTGTTAGGCCATATCCCAGTCTTGTCGCACACTGTGGAATAGTTGGCGGAGCTTAGAATGCCACTCTAAGAGCACACTATTACAACCACACCATTTTACTGAAAAGTTATTAGTCTATTCAAGGAATATCATAAGAGTTTAAAGTCCTGACATAAGAAGATGGAAGCAACAGAGCAAAAATAAAGAAAAAATTCCATTAGTCATTTAGAATTGCTTCATGGTAGGAATGTCACTATAGAAGAGAAAATCCTCACTGCAGACCATCGGGAAATAAAGACACAAGGATAGTGTTTCCAAAGTGCATGCGAACAATGATGTTGGATAGCTCTGTTCTGTCCTGAGGGACTCATGAGACTGGGCTGGAGAAGTCATATTTGAAAGGAACTTGGAAGAGAGCCGGGGGGTGCATTAGGTACATAAAGCAGGGATGTGGGGAATTCCTGCATCAGGTAAAAAGGAGCAAAGCTGTGACCAAGATGATGACAGAGGTCAGTGATTTTGCTTTCTATTACCCTAAAACATAAATCTGAATTTCTGGAACAGAGTTCCACAGCAAAACAAAGCAATAACGAGGAAGACTGTCAGCAAAGCTTATGCTCTTCTTAGAACAAGTGGCTAACACATAATCCACTCATTAAGTGAAAAACCCATTGGCGTTCATGCTTCTCACATGGTTTGGGTAGTTCATTGCCTTAATTTCAGTGGCCACTGATGGCCACCACACATACACACTCATCCACTCTCACACACACACTCAAACACAATCACACACAGGCACACACACACTCTCACCCACATACTCTCTCTCATACACTCATACACATTTACATACACTCACTCACACACACTCATACACACTCTCACAATACACTTATACAGTACTCACACACACATTCAAATGTATACCCTCATACACACATACTCTCTCTCTCTCTCTCTCTCTCTCTCTCTCTCTCTCTCTCACACACACACACACACACACACACACACACACACACAAAGATTGCTTTTCACAAGCACAGGAAAGGGAAGATGGAGAGGACTTCACTCTGCATGTCTTGATTGTTTCGAAATTGGTGGACACTTGTGAACCACCAAGGCTTAGAAAGAAAAAGCCAGTCGGAATTTCAGGTTTTTTTCCTTCCCCAAACTATGAGTATTTAAAGAGCAGTTTCCAATAAGTCTGATTCATTGAGGCCTGTGGTCCTCAGGAAGGCAAATCAATACCTGTCAGTCTACCTCAGAAGTCTGGCTTGTTGATGGTGCTGTAAATATTTTGCTGATAAAGAGAAAAAGTAAGTGCTTCTTAGGAGGAGTCGTCAGTTAATTGCAGATCTGGGCAGGATTATCCATCTTCAGTCTGCTATTTGGACAGTTACCTGTTGTCCTAACTCTTCTCTTTGTTAGTGTGTGTTCCCAAGGAAGACACTCAAATCTAAAGCACTTAGTGCCGTGAAAAGCAATTTTGATTTCCTTTTCTTATGGTGGTTGACAGTTTTGCTATCTCTTGGACTAAAGAGATGGAATGTTTTGTGAATCTCTTGGCTTTAAGGCGTGTAAAGCTTCAGGTCTCACTTTGGGGTTAAGTGTAAGTGACAAAGAGCCTCTGCAGAGTGTCAGGAAGGGGCAGTTCCAAGCCATCTGTTACTTTGATGAAGCACTGACACACTTTGCAAGCTAACTGACAAAATACTTCTCTCGCCAGGCTGGGAGTGGAACTATCGTCAGAACGGGGCATGCTGTGGCTTCCAGAGCACTAGCAATGCTTACTTTCTGCTATATTAAAATGCATGATTATGTCTTTAAATTTGTATACATGTACTTCACAGCTGAGAATGTTTTTGGGGGGCGTTTGGGGGAGGGAGGAAAAAGCGAGAGAAGGAGAGAATGACAGAAATGATTGGGTTTGAATAGGCAAGCATGAGCAGAGAGAAGCAATGCATTAAATGCATTTGAGAGACAGTAACTGTAATGGCCAACATATGAGGTGAGCCAGCTGCCTACAGCATATATGAGACATAACATAGTAACCCGAAATGTGTAATAATACTTGGTTTTCTACCTAGCCTGGGCTCCCCAGAGAACAGTCCCTATCCTGGCTGGTTCTTTTTGTTATCTTGACACAAGCGAGAGTTATCCAGAATGAGGAAACTCAATTGAGAAGATATCTGCATCAAATTGCCTGTAGCAAAGTCTGTATGAGATTTTCTTAATTATTGGTTGATGAGCGAGGGCCCAGACCACTGGATAAGCCATGGGGAGTCACTGAGCAGCACTCCTCAATGGCTTCTGCTTCAGTTTCTGCCTCCAGGTTCCTGCCTTGGCATCCCTTCACGATGGACCCTTTCCTCGCCGAGTTGCTTTTGGTTATCACAGCAATAGAAACTTGACCGAGACAGTGGTTGAGGCACAATCTTTAGTGGTAATAGTTGTTTGCAATCACAGGTTCAGGACTGGAAGGACAGGTGTAGTATCAGGTGTGGTGATGTTTTATCATGCACTGTGGTGATGTTTTAGTTGCGCACCCCAATAAAGCTTATCTGGAGATCAGAGGACAAAGCCAGCCACTGTATTAAACATAGAAGTCAGGCAGTGGTAGCACACGCCTTTAATCCTAGCATTCTGGAGGCAGAGATTCATCCAGAGCTCTGTGAATTCAAGGCCACACTGGGAACAGAGCCAGGCATGGTGGCACATGCCTTAATTCCCAGCACTAGTTAACCATGGAGGTCTGGACATCAGTACAGACAGACAGGAAGTGATAGAGCTGGGCAGAAAGAGGAAGTGATATAGCTGGGCGGAGAGAGGAAGTAAGATGGCAGGGCACAGGAAGGATATAGGGCATGAATATACAGGAAGCAGCTAGCTCTCTGGCTGAGGATTTCCTAGCAGTGAGAACGTGACTGGCTTCTTTCTGCTTCTCTGATCTCTCAGTTTTTACCCCAATATCTGGCTCTGGGTTTTGTTTTTTTTTTAAATAAGACCTTTTAAGATTTGTCTTACAATCAGGGGAAGAGGGGTGGATATCCAATGCAGAGTGCTGGTTGTGGTGGCGAATGCCTGTCTTGCCAGCATTCAGGAGGCTGAGGAGGGAGGATCATGTGTTCCAGGTCATTCTGGCCCTGCCACCCCAAACAAAAAAATTCCAACAAAACAAAACAAAGAAAGAACAAACCAAAACACAAAACCAAACCACAACAAAAAAACACCTTGGGAAACGCTACTGTGCTCTGAAGAGGTCTTAAACGCGTGTGCAGGGGATTGCTCAGTTTTATGAAAACACTTGCCTGGAGGCCGTAGAATCACCAAACAGTCTCAGATGAGGGAGAGAAGGGGAGTAGAAGAAAACTGTGAATTTTCCTATTTCGTTGGCTAGGGTTTGCTGTATGGATGTTTTCTGTCTTGTGTGGTCCTTCCAGAAACATGGCTTGGCAGCAGTTCAGGAGAATTAACCCATAATGCCTATGACCCCCAGTACAAGATGACTCCCCCCCTCCTGAGATAAAACCCAGGACCTCATGCATGCTGAGCAAATGTCTGCCTCTGAGCCACAGCCGACCCTAGGTCACGGTCATCTCAGGAGTGACTGGTAGCACTAGAAAACCTTGGCTGAACAAATCCAGGGGGGCACATGTACAGTCTGGTACATGGTAAAAATTAAATCTTGTCTCTTTTGGGTCTTCTCTCTCTAATACCATTTTTGGGGTAATTTAATACCTATTCTGAAAATGCAAACTTAATAATTATAACTTAAATAATTTAAAGCAGTTTAACTTTGCTCCCAACTCTCTTCAGAAAGAACATATATTACTATTATTCTTAAAAGAATTGTGTTACATCAGTACTTTTTAAAAATCAAAAATTGAGAATCAACTTGAGTATTTCTGCAGCTATTAAACTGTTGAAAAGCTATCTAATTCAGGAAACTCCAGCTATGTATTCAGACTTTGAACCTGTACCTTCTAGCAAGCGTTTCAAGAGGAATAACTCTAATCTCTCCTGAACTATTCCAGAGAACGGCAAAGGAGTGAGTCATACAGCTCATCCTGTGCTGATAGCCTAACCTTGATGTCAGAAACAGGTGAGCATACATGTCGCAGACATGGACTTCTAGATGGTAAAACCATAAAGCAAAGTCAAAAGGCAATACCCATAACTCTCTGGGGTGTTTAACCCAGGCAGGGGTGGGGGTGAGGTGGGGCTGCTCAGAACCTGCTTGTTGGCTGTGTGCTGGGAGGGGCAGGGCCTCTGGGAAGGCTGCCTCCCTTCTTTGTGAGTGTGAGGACTTCTCTCTAGCTGCTGTCCCTGTGGCCCACGCTGTCTTTAAGTGTACAGGCCCAGCTCAAAGCTGTGCTCTCACACCTAGCTCAGCCGTGCGCACCAGCTACATGAGGTCCTTCGTAATCCTTCCAAACACACATGCTCAGCCTGAACTCTATTCCCTTCTCAAACTTGCTCCACGCTCTCCATCAGTCAAACACCACCACGTTGTCCAAGCCCCCACATGGAGAGCTCTTCTGGACTCCTTTCCATCAGCCAGCGTTTCCGATCTATCCCTGAGTGCCGCCTGCTCTGTCTCAAGTCTCTCTGAAGTGGGGTCACCTGTCTGCTTTTTAACTCTAGATTATGGAATGACATCTTCCACCTCCCACTCTCATTTACCAGCTAAGGTAAAATTGTTAATGAACTTTTTAGGCTAGCACACAAAAGAACATGTTTCTCCATGGTGTCTTCACGCATGTACCATGTATTTTGTTTTCACTTGCTCCCCTTCCCCACACCAAGCCCACTCTCTTTCACCCCCAGTTAGAGCACCATTTTGTTTCCTTATCATGGGCTTTCCATTGCCTCCTCTATCCCCCGCTTATCATGGGCTTTCCATTACCTCCTCTATCTCCCCCCCTTATCATGGGCATTCTATTGCCTCCTCTATCCCCCCTTAAGATTTCTCTGTCCCCCTTATGACCTCCTTTTTAATTTTGTGACCTGCCGACACACATGTACACACACACACACACACACACACACACACACACACACACACAGGTAGATTTTCTATAAGAGAAAACACGGTAGCAAAAAGATACTGATAAATTTTGAAGCCAGAAAATCATGTTCCTAGTTTAGAATTCTTCACCTTCCGAGCACAGTGTAGAAACTGCTGGAAATAGCCACAAACTGCAAAGCCTCCTCCAAGGGCTGCTCAGTTTCCTTCCTGCTGCTCTCTGTGGCTCCATCTCCTCTGGCTTCCTCCTAATCTCACTCTGCTTCAGCCGCAGCAATCTGGTGTTGAGCCTTCTGAAGGGTGATTCATCCTGTCTGAAACCTCCTCTCCCGCAGTTTAGAATGACTCTTCGTCATTCTAAAATCTCTCCTAACACACACACCCGCCTTCTGGAATCTCTCTCCCTCATAACTCTGTCTGTCACCCACTCTGTCCTGGGGAAGCTGAGTCCAGGTAGGAACTCACACGGACAGGCAAACCTTGAGCTACACACCACACAAGGAGCGTCTCCTCTTACTTTCCTTTGGGACAATGTCTCCCTGGGTTGCCTAGGCTGGCCTTGAACTTGTGGTCTTCCTGCCTCAGTCTCTTCAGTAGCTGGGGTTACAGGTGTGTGCCCTTATGCCCAGCTGCCCCCACTGTTTATTGTCATAGGATCATCTCCCCCTCCTTGTTTTGTGTATTTTGTGTGTTAACTTCCTTTTATGTTGTTAGTAATATCCACACATGTAGAGAGTGACAGTTTTTCATTTATCGCAGAGCCAAACAGCGGAAGATGTCACAAATGAAGAAAGCAAACACCTTGCCTATAGCATGATCTATATAGCATTCTTTTGCTGATTACTAATTTCTACATCAGCAGTATTAAATAAGAAATTTTGTGTGTGTATGTGTGTGTGCGTAAAAAAAGAAGGATTTTTCAAATGTTAATCATCTATTCCATATATCGTATGAAATTAGGGGTTGTGGAATATCAAGTCTCCCTCTGGACTTTTTATATTGCATTTAATTAGCAATGCTTTGACTACTATGGTAGTTAACTTGTTTGTAGATATTCCCCATTTTCAATTTTTCTCCTTTTTCAGACTTCTCTACATATGCTACCAATTTAATCTCCTTAATCTTTGCTCTAATCCAATCATATTTCTGACAATACAAACCTGACATTTTTTTTTCCCCCTGAGATAGGGTTTCTCTGTGTAGTCCTGGCTGTCCTGGAACTAGCTGAGTAGACCAGGCTGTCCTCAAACTCAGAGACCCACCTGCCTCTGCCTCTTGAGTGCTGGGAGTAAAGGCATGCACCACCACTGCCCCGCCCAGCTCAATAGTTCTTTTTAAATAGTGATATAAGTCTGAACTTCTGGGCTGGCTTTGCACAACGTGGTGGCTCAAGTCCCTTTCCAATTTTTCCTCTCTCCTCATCCATATTTGTGGTGTGGTCAAACTGGACTTCCCTATCATGGCCCACTCCTCCCAACTGCCTGCTTTCCTTCCTTCCAAAAACACCGAAGGACACTGAAGTGTTCAGTGGCTTAACATCTGCTCTCATCAGAGTAGTCGTTCTGAAGCCTTACTCAATATTAGGCTCAGATCACACTTCAGGACACTTCCTCCAATGTTCTTGATGACGTACCAACTCCTCACATTTCTCATTCTTATGCGGGTCTCTCCAGGACCACCCTAACAAATCATCACAAACTCCATTGTTTAAACTGGAGCAATCCACTCATCACTTTGGAAGGTCCAAATCAAGGCTCTCTCTCAGAAGGTTGTAACAGGGTTTATCCTTACTGTTTCCTAGCTTTGAGATGGATAGCAGTTTGGAGCTCCGTGGCTTGTGGAAATCCACTTCTGTCACATGGTGCTCTGCCTGTGTGTCTTCCCCTGCGCTTGGGTATGTGTCTTTTCTTACAAGGACTTCTTCTTACAAAAATCCAGTTTCCAGACTTACGATCACATTGACAGTTACTAGATAAAGTCCATGTGTGTTTAGGGCACATACATGCATATAAACCAAGTTGCTTCTTTTTAGGGTTCAGTCTTGATTTTGGAGATAAATTAACAGTGTGGCTGCAGGCTTTTGGCAAGAAACTGGAGCTAGCACTCTGAGGTCCCAAGAAGAATTGCTAGGGCTCAAAGTGTTTTTGAGTACTCCCTTAGTTTGACACTGCTTAAGTCTCCTTTAAGTCAGTGTGTTGCTTAGCCAGCTGGCAACCTATTTAGGCTGCACCATTCCTTATCAATCCCCGCCAAGCACCGACCCTTTCATTCTGCCCTGCTAGCCAATGTATGTCTCGTTTCTCTTATAAACCATTTCTCATATTTTTTGTATAAAAGTAATTATAGTCTGTGCTGTGGAATAATCCTTTTGTACACTGTGAAGATTTGTCACTCAGATTGGTTTAATAAAAAGCTGATTGGCCAGTAGCCAGGTAGGAGTTCTAGGTGGGACAACCAAACTAAGAGAATGATAGGAAGAAGGAGGGCCGAGTTAGGAGACACCAGCCAGCTGCCCAGGAAGCAGGATGTGTAGAAAATGAGGTAACAAGCCAAGAGCCATGTGGTAAAGCATAGATATGAAATACGTGTTAACTTCAAAGAGTTTGGTTGTAACAAGCCTGGCATGTCAGCCGAGCATCTAGAATTTATAGTCTCTGAGTCAGTTGTTTGGGAAGTGGCTGCTGGTGATTTGGGAACAGGTAGTCTGGACAGGAACCTTCTGCTTACAGTTCTGTGTTCACTGCCTGTTATGGTTTGAATATGAAACCTCCACACAGGCTCATGTGTTAAAGGGTTAGTTCCCAGGTGGTAACTGGGAACTTGGGAAGTGGTCTGGAAGCTTTAGGAAGTGAAGCCTTCCTGGAGGAAGTAGGTTACTGGATGCAGTTCCTTAAGTATCTTGCCCTTGACCCTTTCCTGGATTGCTGTCTGTTTTCTATCTGAGGTGAACATAGTTGTCCACACGCTCTTGCCACCGTGAGATTCTGCCCAAATGCATGGATCCAAGGAACCATGGAATAAACCCTCTGAAACCGTCAGTTAAAATTAATAATCCCCTCTCTTATGTTATTCTGTTAGGTATTAGTTTATAGTGACACAAATCCTAACTGTCATACTGTCCATATGATTCCAGGACATTTCTGTGGTCACAGTGAAGGTAGCCCTTGAAGATATGTAGCAGGAGACTCATGGTTGAGGTGTGGTGCGTTGTGGATGATGCATTGAAGGAAATCTTGTTCATATTGCTGGCTTTTGGTAAGACTCAGGTGACTATCTTAGAACAAAACAAGCTAACTGCACACTTAGGCAGGGTGTAACTCATTTGTTCACCTCCAAGGATCATTTTTATGACTTTCCTTAGTTCTTGTAAACTTGATGGGATGCGCCAAGCAGATGTCTGTTGCTGAACAGACAGCGTTCCCTTCCTGCTACAGAAATGAACAAGCATAGCATTACAGGCTCCAGACGAGTTCTGACAGTGAGGTGTGGTTGTAGACAAGTATATCGAGCCATTCTCATAGAAATGAAACCATAGGAGCAGGAGCTGTGTCAGTGTGTTGTACACAATTGTTGTAGATAACACAAAGAGGGTTCATAAGTGTAAACAACGCGTAAGGTCTAATGCAATCAGTGGCTCACGTTTTGCTTTCATGTTTAGAGACAGTTTAGTGTTAGGACAGTTTAAGCTGGCTTCCTGCTTGTAACAAAGAGAGGAGTCATTTTCCAGCTACGCAGCATTTTCGGTCTCCCCCCTCCCCTTTTTTTCCCTTTTGGCACGAATCATTACTATTGAAGTTGCTATTGACGAAAGGCAGAACTAGGAATGGATCACATCAAGACAATGCTCGGCAGCACAGATGATGCGGAATACTTAACTGGATGAAATAAAGCTGCTCTTTTGCAAAAAGCTCTTCTCCATGAAGCTCAGTGCCAGGAAAAGATCAATTTTCTCTATTTTTAGCCCTTTCCATTTTGTCCCTCCGAGGGACACAGATGCTACACAAGTTCTAATAGAGTGAGACAGTAAATCCAATGTAGTCATTTTGGTTTTCTTTTGCACCTTTCTTGGGCAATTACATTAAAGTGTCCAAATAAAGATGGCTGCCTTTCATATGTTTGGAAGGGCAGATGACCTTTTTATGTGTATCAGTTGGCTATTCAGAGCAATGGAGACCCCAGATGTGGCTAATGACCTTTTCAAAGGAGGCCAGAGGAAGACAATAAAGGAGGCAGTGTCGTTATTCTGCTGGCTTCTAGCAGCACAGTAAGTTTTGCAGGGATAATGAGATTCATTATGGATTCATTAGCAATTTTATTCCTTTGGAAAAACTGATGATGATGGAGTTAGTTACAATTAAAGAAGCTCTTTTGATTTCCTGGCTTGATTCAGCAGCCTGGGACCCTAAGCTCAGCTCTGGAATTCTGTGATCAATCAACTTCATTCTTCCTCTTCTGGTACTTGAATGTTACTCCTAGACTTCATTAAAATGTTCTTGTACTAATGCTGTCAAAGGGATTTGCAGCAAACATTGGGGATTTGAGACCTAATTTAACTGGGAAATAATGGGATCTCAACCTTAACAATTCAATGAAGCCAAACATTTTATGAAGCATGACTGACTACATGTGAAATCTGTTCCTCTTGATTGTGTGAAAATAAGATTTGTCAAAATAGGAAAGACAATGGGTAATTCTCTTGTCAAAACTCTGATATTATAGATGAAGACAGAAAAAGCATTTTTCCAAATGTTAAAACTTTTTTCTTAGTAAAAAAGGCAAGCTATTATATAATTCTTTTTTCCCCCAGCTCAGTAAGTTCTGTGACATGGTTCTTGAAGAGAAACTTTTGGTATGGAATAGGGAGAAGCAAAGTGCTAGGCAAGTTACCAGAATCCACAAGGATGATTCCACCATTGACTACTGGCAATAGTTGAGAGGGTGCCTGAACTGGCCTACTCTGGTGATCAGATGGCTGAATACCCTAACTGTCATCATAGAACCCTCATCCAGTGACTGATGGAAACAGATGCAGAGATCCACGGCCAGGTCCCAGGCAGAGCTCTAGGAGTCAAATCAATGAGAGAGAGGAGGGATTCTATGAGCAAGAGATATCAAGACCATGATTGGAAAAAGTACAGAGACAACTATCCAAACTAGTGGAAACACATGAACTGTGGACCAATAGCTGAGGAGCTCCCATGGTACTGGAGTAGGCCCTCTGGATAAGTGAGACAGTTGTTCAGCTTGAACTGTTTAGGGGGCCCCCAGGCAGTGGGATTTGGACCTGTCCCTAGTGTATGAGCCAGCTTTTTGGAGCCTAGTGCCTATGGTGAGACACTTTGCTCAGCCTTGGTACAGGGAGGAGGGGCTTTGACCTCCCTCAACTGAATGTACCAGGCTCTGCTGACTCCCCATGGGAGACCTTGCCTTGGAGGAGGTGGGAATGGAGGGTAGGTTAGGGGGGAAGGCTGGGGGTTGGGAGGAGGGAGGACAGGGTAATCTGTGGTTGGTGTGTGAAATGAATAGAAAATCTCTTAATTGAAAAAAAGAGAAGCTTTTGATTTGACAAGATTGCTGATTTTTAATTCCCAGAAGTGATAAATTAGTAGATGTGGAGCGAAGAAAGACCACAGACTAAAATCATCATGATCAAATTAATTAAAGCAAGTAATTAATTAGAGCAAATAATTTTATTTATGTACACATGCTGCCTACCCCTAAGGCAGGGTGCAAGAGGTCAGCATTGCACATGAGGAAGACATGGTTTTTATAGCTCAGGGGTAGGGATTTACCAAATAGGGGATTTGGTGGGCAAAATAGACAGGGCTATAGAAGCAGAACATCATAAGGTGGCCATAACAGCCTTTGAAACAAAGGTAGGGTTGCAAGGTGGTCATTACAATGTTTTGAAATAAAGACACAATTGCAAGTTTGTCATAAGGTAGTCAGAACAACAGGTGGTCATAACAAGAGGTGGTCATAATAATAGGTGGCTATCATAACCTTTTGAAACAAAGCCATGGTTACCATTTCCTGGGACAGGCATTACAGAACCATTTGTAGTTAAGGTTATAGGTGGAGTATAGCCCAGTCCCTGAGAAACAGATTTAATCATAAAGAGAATGATTCTAGTTTGTCTTTACTATAAGATGGTGTTCAAGCCCAAGATGGAGGCAGCCTGGCTCATTATATGCTGTTCTCCTTTCCTTAGGCCTAAAACATCTATTCCCCAATTGCTGCAGCTCTTGGATGACTTGTAGACTTGCCCTTGGCTGAGGAGTGTTGTCTTGGACAGGTCATTCTTCCTCCATGGTGGTGACTCTCTTCACCAAAGCCTGGTCCACGTAAGAGGACCAGGAAAGGCTGTTTCTTTCCAATATTGGATGACACTTTAGGACCATCCTTGATTACAGGTTCTTATGGGATTAGCTGAGGTCTCTCTTGAGACCACTTAAACATTCATCTTCTTTTGCCTTCTACAAATACTAACACAGTGATCACACCTAACAGACCTCCTTCACAAGCATCTACCTCACAGCGTTCTTTTAGGTCCTTCTGATTTGTGCTGTCTTCTACGTCTGCATAGCTTCATGTTACATAGATAAAGAACCACAAGCTTTTGAACCTACAATAACATTATCATCTAAAATGATGTGATTTAGTATATCATAGAAAGATACTGTTATTAGAGATCACCTTTTGTAGTGTTGTGCCTTAAAGTGTGGCCTCCCTTTTCCCATGCTTCATCACTTTATTAAGTGCTGAAAGTAAGAAAGTTATGAAAAGGTCACTAAAAGAGTAAAAAGAAGCAAAAGAATAAAACTGAACAGACTATCTTGAAAGTGATATATATATATATATATATATATATATATATATATAACTTTTCTGATGACATAAAGAAATATTCTAATTCTATTACTTTATATCTATACAAATCCTACTGCTAATACCTGAGAGGCTGAAAAATCTCAACACTTAATAAAAGCTGATGATTTTTTAGCTCCACAAAATCTTACTCTATACATGTCTACAGGGCTAAGACAGAAGAGGCTTGATGTATTCATATGTACATTTGCAAAGCCAGTCCTGGCTGGTGGGGGCTGAATAAATAAAATCACAGCCTACCCTGGTTGGTTTTGATATTCATGTGGAAACAGTACCAGGTAAGTAGAAAAGAGGCTTCAGAACTTTCCATGGACTCTCCTGGTGTAATTGACTACAATGACAATCCTATACTGCAGTTTTTGTTTTTACCCCAATTCACACTAGCACTGTGTATTGAAGAATTAAGGCAGTTATCTCATGTCAGTGTGGTAGATTACTTTTATGTGTGGAGACAAATGAACGGGTTTATCTGGATACTTGTTCCAATTATCCTGACTAATTTACTGATGGAGATCAGGTTAAATAAATTTCTTTAATTTTGGGTTGCCCACAGTTAGATAAACTGAATAAGGGTGGTATCCATGACCATAACTCATCACAGAACACAGGACAATGAGTAACTATTAGTAATATGGCTGATGTGGCGTGTGGAAGGTGTATTCATAAGCTCAGCTGGTAGATAGATGAGTCAGCACCACCCATCTCTTCTTCTGGATGCCAGAGACTGGTTAAATTGTAAAGAAGAGAGGCTTATTTAGCTCACAGTTTTAGATGCTGGCAGTCCAACAGCATGGCTCCACTCTGGTGTGGGCTCCTGGGTCACATGACTTCATGGTAGATGACATCATAGTGGTGCAGGATATACAAGAGGGAGAGCTCACATAACAGTACAGGAAGGCAGAGAGGAACTTCGTCGATTCCCACGGAGGGCGGAACCTTGATGGCCTAATTACTTTTCACAGTGGTCCCATATCCCAGAGCCCTCACCCAAACCACAGTATCTCCCAGGTATACGTAACATTTGATTTTTTAAAAGAGTTTCACCTGTTGGTTTGTATGACTGCTCATAACTTCCGATTTGAGAGAAATACTATCACTGAAACAAAACCTCCCAAATTTTCTCTGGCCATTCTTTGTTTCTTTTGAAACTCACTAGGTGTCATCTCTGGTAGCTGTTCACATGAATTTAAAAGTGCATTTCTTCTGTTATGAGCAAAACTGTTTCTTGTCATCCATTGTCACCCCTTGCCTGTGATATGTAGGAATGCTGTTCTATTTTATTATATATAAAGACTATGCATTTTATCTGCCTATCAAGTGAGCTCTCACATTGATTTTTCTGAAATCTTATTTCTTCTTCTAGTTGTATCATTCATAAATAAGTTAGTGTCTTTGTTTTCAGTAATTTTACCACATTTCTATTTATTATCCAATTTTATTTACTAGTATCTTCATTACTGTTAGGTAGTAAGGGAGAATTATATTTTCATATTTTTTTATGATTATAACAGGAATGCTTCTTGTATTTCACCATTAAGCATTGATGCTGACTTTTGTGCTTTAGAAATGTTATTCTGTCATGAAACTAATCTAGCAAATATTTCAAACATTTACAGGAGCTTATGTTATTTTCTTCAGTGTCTCAACATTTTCTGTATTGATTGACTTTTTGTTCTCATGCTGTTTATTTTTCTCTCTTGAGTAAGCTAAGGAGGATACATATATCCTTGATATATATAAACATACATATACATTCCTATTGTTTATTGAAAACTGAATCTGTATATCAACACTATTTCCTGGGTTTGAACTTATTTCTTTATCATTTTATACATTTCAACATATATTATTTAATTTCTTTAAAATGAATTTGAATTTATTGAAGTTAAATTGTTTTTATAGTGAAATAAAAACATTTGAAATTACGTATTATTTCATAATATGTTTTATAATGTACTTTCATATTATTTTTGTTACTGGTTTTTTTTTTAATATTTTGTTTTGAGTCAGGAACTAATGCAGCTTGGATGTGCCTTGAGCTTTTTAATGTAGCTGAGAATGACCTGGAACTGCTCCTCCTACCTCTGCCTCCTGACTGGAGTGATCACAGGCATGTGCCACCAACCCTAACATAGACCTTAGTTTTTTTAGAAAATAGTGAATTAATTTTTTTATTATGTGTATGTGCCTGTTTGACTGTATGTACACCATGTGCTTGAAGGTATTGTCTTTGGAGGTGAGAATAAGACATCAGATACTCTGGAGATAAAGCTACAGTTGCCTTGAGCCACCTCATGTAGGTGCTAAGAACTAAACCTTGGTCTACTGAAAGAACAGCAAGTACTTTTAAATGTGAAGCCATCTCTCCAGCCCAGATGTCTTTGTCTTCTGAAGTAACTGATATTGGCTTTGGATTTCTTTTTAGCATTAATGTTTTCATAGAAACGTTGGTGTTTTCCAATGGCTCAGTTTCTAGCTTTATGTCTTGTATGCAAAGAATGTGGCCATTTCAGTTGATGCTTTTTTTTTTGGTGGGAATTTATTATATTTGCTATTATGCCTAATATGACAATTTTCATAATTATTTCACTTTCTAAAATATCTTTAGTATGAAGAACAGAAGTTTTAATGTTAGTTCACGAATTCTCCGCATTTGAAGACTTTTTCCTCTGGGTATGCACTCTGTGTGTATGTAGAGGTTTGCATCTGTGTGTGCAAGTGCACGTGTGAGTGTAGCTGTATGCACAGGTGTTAAGGCCAGAAAACCACAAGTGTAATTCCTCAGGAACTGCCCACCTTCCCCCGCTTTGTTTCTTTTTAAAAGTATAAAGCATTAAAAACTTCATTATGGCCCAATGCAGTACTTTATATAGTAACTCATTTTAATGTAAAAACATTTTATGTATAGCTGCAGAGAAACAGCTATACAGACAGCTTGGGCATAAAGACGGATTGTAATTCAAAAGTCCAGAGTTATGATAAACTGGAAAATATTTTCTCTGTAGAAAATAGTAAAAACGATAACATTTCCAAATTAGCCCATTTAAACGAAATAATAGCTGAATTATACATATAAATATTGTTTAGATTCTGGGATCCAGAAGAAATCTTACTTTCATTTGTTCAAAGAGCTATGTTTTATGTAAGTTATGTAAAGAGATTACTACTAACCTTGCCCCTCACTGTTTGATTGATGGCAGATCATTTTTCTATAGGCTAACCCAGAATCCCAGGAGGTTTTAGCCTCTCCTCCTGCAAGTTCAGCCAGCATGTCCTTTCATCTGCTTGATACGGCATGGGCTCCTATCCTAAGAGTGAAATGTTTCACTAAAGCATGCCCAATGATTGGGCAGCACCCAAACTTATTATGAACCACAGAGTCATCAACAAAGAAAAAAATTCAAAAACATTCTGAGCACAGAGGACAAGAATCCTCTGGTTAGAGTTCAGGGGAAAAACTGACTCTAAATAGAAAAAGGACATGGCCTCAGCCGCAGGAGCTGATTTGGTGATCAGAGCCCTTTGATGGCAAGGGTTCTGGTAAGACCAGTTAGGAGGTAAAGATCAGGATAAAATCAGACAATGAGCTGGGCAATTTAGTTGATCTAGATAAACTGAATACAAAAATGACAGTGTGTGATTCTGTTTTTTCCTTCTGAGCCTTCTAAGATCTCTGTACAGAGGGTCACGGAAGGCAAGAGGACCCACCGCTTGAGCATCTGTGCTATGTGGGATGTTTCCCTGAGAAAGAAGACCTGATGACTTGGGCAGTTATTACTGGCCAAGTGCTAGACTGAGTTCTTCAGTTCCCTCAAAGCAACAGCTTAAAACGGCACAGCTTGTCTTAGGAGAATTCTCTAAGCATGGTAACTTTTCAATGGAGAAGCAGCCTCACAGAAGTAGATCTTATGCTGTGGCTTAAGACCCAGGCCACTGAGAAAAAAAGTTGTCCCATTCTGCCCCTTAAAGACCCCAGATTGCCCACTAGTAGATCTAGTCCCTTAGAAAGGGACTCATCAGGGCAGTCTCATCCAGCAACTGATGGGAGCAGATGCAGAGACCCACAGCCGAACATTAGGCGGAGCTCAGGGAACTCCAAAGATGATGGAGAGAAAGAATTGTAGGAGCCAAAGGGGTCAAGGACACCATGAGAACACAGCCCATAGAATCAACAAAGCAGTGCTCACAGGAGCTCACAGAGACTGAATTGGCAATCATGGATCCTGTATAGATCTGAGCTAAGTCCTCTGCATATACCCTATGGTTATGTAGCAGGGTGCTCTTGTGGGACTCCTAACTTGGGGGTATCTCTGACTCTTTTGCCTGAACTTGGGACACTTTTCCTTCTACACATAGGGTTTATGCCTAGTCTTATTATAACTTGATATGCCATGTTCAGTTGATATCTCTGGGAGGCCTGCTCTTTTGAAGGGAAATGGAGGAAGAGTTGATCTGGGGGAGAGGGAAGGAAGAGGAGGGGCTGGGAGGAGTGGAGGGAGGAGAAACTGCAGTTGGGATTAGTGTATGAGAGACTAATATTAAAAAGGTCCCGACTCACCAAGTGGTCACCACTCAAAGTGTGCTTCTTCCCATCTCCTCACCTGTGAAGATGAAGAACATCTTCGTGGCTTTCCTCAAATATTCTTCGGCAATACCAACTGAGCCCCCTCTTCCCTTAATTACTTCTTGGTAAATCTTTAAAAAAAGGGCACAAACACTTAAATACCATGCATCAAGTCTCATTATCCATGAAAAAAAAAAACCTAGAGACTTCAGACATTTGGAATTGAACTTCAAAGACACTGGCTCCTATGAAAATATACTTCTATATACACTATCTGTAGAGAATTCACTAGAACACGAATTGCCTTCTAATGAGAAACTGAGAGTATGTGGAGACACTATGGAGTGTCTCCATACTGTGTTCCATCCTCAACATCCAGAGTCTGGCACAAACTATTTCAGGCAGCTAAATCTGAAATGGGTTTTGAAAAGACCTGCTCAGTATCAATCTCAGCAGAAGACACATATAGACACGAGCAATAGTTTGTGAGGAGGCCAAGAGGTCAAGAGGAATGCCAAGGAATGCCAAGAATCAGGTTAAAAGAAAAAGTCCTGACTTGTGGTTTTCCAGAGACTGAGGCATCCCTTAGGGACTTTCTTTGGAGGACATAAGTAAGAGACTAGAGATGGAGTTTAGTGGTAGGGCATGTGCATGCTCGGCATGTGTGAGGTTCTGGGTTCAGGCCCCAACATGTGCACACACACAAAGATGCACTTGCCAGATGAGCCTACAAGGATAGGCCGATCCGTGGTTGGCTTTACTTTGTAAATCTAGACAGTATGCTGGAAAACGATGCAATGAATTCTTATCCCTTTTCCAAAGACAAGTGATGATGGTTAGATGAAGCAGTTCAGAAGCCCGTCTTCTCTGTGAGGAATGGGGACGTCAAAACAGAAAGACGCACTGGGGGCTTTGACAGTGGGGAAGGGCGTTGGGGTCCGCAGTGTGAACAGTTCCTTCTCACCTCTACTCACTGACCAGACACTTTACTAACACTTGTGAGTTAATCAGGGAGCCCTGGCCGACTGCTGAGGCAGCGCTGCCACCGGGGCCTCTACAGCTCCCTTCTCCTCAGTCAGCTTCCTAGCCGACTGCTTAAAGAGGCCATTTGTGGTAGGAGGAACAGACTCCAAAAGCCTGATGGCTTCCTTGCTGGAGGCTTTTATCCTGTCCTTTCAGCTTTTTCTGTCTGCCCTGAATGATGAATGCAGGACTCCACATCCTTTGGTGGACAGTTTTGAACAGCCAAGTAACCCCGTGCAGCAACATTGGTTGCAAACAAAACTCCAAAATTGCCATTTTTGGAAACTCTCAGAGTGATTTCCCTTTGTTTCTGTGGAATGTTGCCGTGTAGTGACCAGTCCTGCTTTATACATGTAATCTGTGACAGCTCCTGAGTTTCTTTCTTGGTTTCAGAGAAGATGGTAGGCACCCTTGATATCTTGATACACCACTGTATACCCAGATCACATCCTCAATAACTGCTATCCTCTTAGTCCAGGGACACTTAATTGCTAGGTGCTCAACAGTTATGGCTGCTTCCTGAATCTTTTAACCAATCCGGTACACCTGTTCATGTATAGATTTCGTGTATTTCTTAGTACCATTAAACACCCAATGAGGGCAAGTTTCAGGGAAAAGCAATGTTTGGGGGTTGTCTTCAGAATCTTTCTTGTATGCCACTCATAAAATTTCTTCCCCTCGATCAGCAAAACCCATACCCAATACCTGGTCAACGTCATCCAGGACAATGTGTTTAAGTCGGAGGAGATCTAGCTTGCCATTCTGCAGGTGGTCTTTAATACGTCCCTGGGTCCCAGCCAGGATATCAGTCCCACCATAAAAACAAGCCAGTGATAGCTTTTTTTTTTTTTTTTTTTTTTTTGGTGATGTCACTGAAGTCTTTGTTCATTGATTTGCTAATTCTCTTACTGGAGCAAGAGCGAGTACCTGAGGACCAGGGCCTCTCTTCCTGACCTGTAGCCCACCCTGAAGTTTCTCAGTCAAAGGGATAGCAAAAGGAGAATGTCTTCCCAGTGCCTTTCCACACCTGGACAATCAAGTCTTTCCTACTGTACGCATGGTGGAATGTCTTTGCTTCTGTAGGAAACAGGAAGTTCACCTCCAGAGCGTTGAGAAGCTTGAGTTTCTTCAGATATGGGAAAACCAGAGACAGCTCCTTCTTTCTGTCCCAACAGGTTTTCTCCTTCTCTGTCTCACGACTACTTTCATCATTCTCCCAGCAGCCATAAACTGCTCACAGCTTTTCAGTCATTGTCGGAATTTTGACTGGCATGATCTTGTGTGGGTAACACAGCTGCTGTGAGGTCATGAGGGCAGTGGCCATGCCATGTCCAGCAGACAGCATTTCATTACACTCCTCGCTGTCCTCCAGCTCTTAAACTTCTGCTTCCTCTCCCATGATGTTTCCTGAATCTAAGGGTGAGAGCTTATATGGATGTTTCATGTAGGGCTGCTCGTAGACAGCTACCTTTTCTCAGCACTCCAAACAGTTATGTCTCTGCATTAACTTCTGCCCACTACAAAGGAAGCTTCTCTGATCAAGGCTGACAGCAGTACAAATATATGGGTACTCAGATAAATACTTGGAAAGGTGGTTTAGCAATGTCACCCTTGAGCATAACACCAATAATAAACCCTATGGGCTTTTGACTGGGTTTACAGTACTAGGTATGATGTTCCTGCTGTTTCAAATCTAACCAGAAAGCCATTGATCACACTAGTATTGCACCAATGGGCACATCGCACCTGCAGGTTGGTTTTGTAGCATGCCATGGATAACACCATTGACAATCCTTCTCCTCCAGTGGCCTGCCTGACACTACAAAAGCAAGCCACCAGGAAGGGGATTCTGGTCAGTTCTAGAATGGTTTAGTCTTACTGTGGCTCAACTAGATGTGGCTTGCAAATGTTGAGGAGATAGTGGAGTCAGATAATCCAACTCCCTGGTGGGGTTTATAGTCTACATAATAAAAATGTAACACAAGTGATGTTTAATATGAATAAAGGACAGAGAATCACAGACCAGTGGCATTTGTGGGCAAAATATATCTATTTCAGTGGTTCTCAACCTTCCAAAAGCTGCGACCCTTTAGTACAGTTCCTCATGTTGTGGTGATGCCCAACCATAAAATTATTTTCGTTGCTACTTCGTAACTGTAATTTTGCTACTGTTGGGGACTGTAACGTAAATATTTTTGGAGATAAAAGTTTGCCAAAGGGGTTGCAACACACAGGTTGTGAACCTTTGGTCTACTTGAAGAGCTCTCATTTGCTGGTCTTCCTTTTTGGGAAAAGTAAGAAAGTTTTGTTTTTTCACTATTTTTAGTGATCACATGATAGTGATGGCAAGGTTGTATCAGGACATTCTAGGGCATAGAGATAGAAAGAAAATACACGTATTTACGTGGCTTGTGCTTCATGATATGGTGATACTTTATTTGTACTGAAATGTGATTTTATTTGTATGTTAATAAATAAAGTTGCCTGGGGGTCAGAGCTAACAGTAAGCCATAGCAGAAGCTGGGCAGTGGTGGTGCACGCCTTTAATCCCAGCATTTGGGAGGCAGAGTTAGGCAGATCTCTGTGTGTTCAAGGATACAGCCAGCATGGAGACACACACCTTTAATCTCAATACCAACCATAGAAGACCTGGAGGTCTGTACAGACAGGCAGTGATGAGGAGGTCATGTGGTTGGGTTTACAACCAATGAGAAGGCAGAATAGAAAGTCAATAAAAAGGACAAACACACAGAATGTAGGTCTCTTACTGAGGAGGACAGCAGCAGCAGTGAAGGGTAAGGTTTTTAGCTCTTAGCTTTTGCTCTGACCTCTTGGGCTTTCATCTTTGCAATTGGCTCTGTGTTTCTTATTTAACAAGATGGTTACATCTATATCATGAACTCTGTTTTTAACCAGTGGTTGAAAAGTGTGAACATTGACAATGACTTGAGTTTACTTGTGTCAATTCAGAGCCAGAACTTCTGATTTTCCTCTTCATTTCTCTCCCTTTCGTCCATCTGACTGAAGAACAGCAAGTCATTTCCTTTTCGAGGTAGACTGCCTCTTCCCAGACCTTTTCCTAGGACTGTTGCAGATGCAGATGCAGCGTAGTGATGTGCTGGAGTGTAGGAGCACCTCACATGGATACAGACCGGGCAGATGTGTTTTCTACAAAAAAGAGATAATTTCACTTCCACCCCTTCCAAGAGCTGACTCAGAGTTATCAAGTTACTTTCAGTTTTCAGAAAAATGTCTGCAGCTTAAATGTTTTATAAGTTGTTAGGATAGTGACAGATAAAATAGGTTTTTTTTTTTAAAAATTGCATTTTATGATGGTGATACAACATATACTATTGGATTTATGAGATTCATGGTTTTGAGATTTTGCACTGGGCAGCATGAGTACATGGATCCATTTGCAAAAGGCAGTTCTAATTTTTCCTTTGATTCACCTTAAAATCTTAGCACTGACTTTTCAATTCTTCTGACTACAAGCATCAATCTCTTCTATTACCTTGTGGCTTGTACATGACGAATCTTTCTCATGGTTGTAAATTTTATACTTTCTAGGATCTCTGGAAGATGTTTCTCATTAGTAAATCGGGTCTTAGGTATCATCTATATACATATATACATGTATCCTCTGTATACATATATATCCTCTATATACATATATGTATATAGAGAATACATAAGCTGTATTTTCCTCTCCAGAGGGAAGACATGGAAATCAGGCCATACAATGTAATGAGAAACTTTCCCTCTCTAGTCTTATAGTCACCTAGTTCTTCCAAACGCTTTAAAGGTGCATTGTTTAAGGGCTATATGATACTTTACACGCAGATAAAAACACAAAGTAGTGCTTCTTAAATTTAATTGATGGAAATGTATCTTGGTATCAGATACTTTCATAATGTGATCACAGGGTGGGATGAGTAGGTTATGAGGATAACATGGCAAGAAAAACGAAATTAAAAACATGTTAAAAAGAATTCTGGGTATGATGGAAGACTAGATGTCAAGTTGGAATGAGTGTCTGATTACAGTTTGGAAATAAGGAGAACAAAGCTGTTTTACCACTCTTTTCGTCACTTCTCCAGTCCTGGAAACTTGATCAAAACCCCAACAGACCTTTTCTACTATTGGACACATAGACTCTCTCTACTATGAGAGTGGACTGACTGCTGTGTTTGCAACAAAGGCAGCTGCCACTGCTTTAGTGGAATTTTTACCCCAGCAAACTGGGCTGAAAGATGCCTATGGGAAAATCTACAAAAACAACCCCAGTAGGATATATAGATGGGGTTCCCAGTGACAGCTGCAAGGACCATCATTAGTGCCTCTGCCCCCACCTTGGGGAAAGGCACAAACACTAAGTAGTGCTTTCACACCACACAATCACTAGCTGCTCCTGACCCAGTGGGACACAACAATTGTGGCTGGGTGGAGTTTGCCTCTGCTATCCACAGCCCATAGGACATAGTTAAGCACATACAAGGTGAGCTGGAAGTCTGCAGGAGAAGAATGAAAATCAATATGGAATACAGCCTGAACCAAGACTGGGGGGCAAATTAGTAGATCTCTCAAGAATATTTTATGTTGCTGTAAAAATTCCATGACTGAAAGCAATTTACAGAAGAAAGAGTTTATTTTGTGAAGGCACCATGAGAATAGGGAGAAGCAGAGCGCTAGGGAGGTTCCCAGGAATTCACAAAGATGGCTCCACCATAGACTACTGGCAATGGTTGAGAGGGTACCTGAGCTGACCTACTCTGGTGATTGGATGGCTGAATACCCTAACTGTCATCATAGAACCCTCATCCAGTGACTGATGGAGGCAGATGCAGAGATCCATGGCTGGTTCCCAGGTGGAGCTCTAAGAGTCCAGTTGATGGGAGAGAGGAGGAATTCTCTGATCAGGAGATATCAAGACCATGATTGGAAAAAGTACAGAGACAACTATCCAAACTAGTGGAAACACATGAACTGTGGACCAATAGCTGAGGATACCCCATGGTACTGGACCAGGCCCTCTGGATAAGTGAGACAGTTGTTTAGTTTGAACTGTTTAGGGGCCCCCCGGGAGTGGGGATAGGACCCATCCCTAGTGCATGAGCTGGCTTTTTGGAACCCAGTGCCTATGGTGAGACACTTTGCTCAGCCTTGGAAGGGAGGAGGGACTTGGACCTGCCTCAACTGAATGTACCAGGCTCTGCTGACTCCCCATGGGAGACCTTGCCTTGGAGGAGGTGGGAATGGAGGGTGCGTTAGGGGGGAAGGCTGGTGGGTGGGAGGAGGGAGGACAGGGTAATCTGTTGTTGGCATGTAAAATGAATAGAAAATCTCTTAATAAAAAAAAGTGTGATCCACGGGGGAAAAGTCTATTTTGGCTTATGGCTCCTAAGAGATGAGTCTCCTCTATTATAGAGGGAGACACAGCAGCAAGTGACAGGCATGGTGGCAGCAGCAGGAAGCTGAGAGATCACATCCTCAAGGGCAAACACTAAGTGAACTGAAAGTGGGTGAGGGTACAATCTCACAAGCCCACCCAAGGCTGCAACACCTCCCCAAACACTGCCATTAACTGGAGGTCAAGTGTTCAAGTGCCTGAGCCTGTAGAGGACATTCTCACTCAAAACACCACAAAGATGAAATCAACATTCAGCCAACAAGCTCATCTTCTTTATAGCTCCACTAGGCTTTCCTTTCCTGCTGCAGCTATTCTTTATCTTTCAGTGATTCTGTTATCTCATATCCCCATGCTTCTGTCCTTCCTCCCTAACAGCTCCTCCCCATCTACAGCACTGGAGGGTACCACAGCAGACCAACACTGTTCCCTATTGTTTCTGCCTTTTATTGATTTATATTTTCTCTTTCGTTCTTCTTTCTACTGTATCTGTTACTCTTACTGCTACATTTCCCAAAGCCAAGAGGCTGACTTGACTTAGTAGCTGGGTACATATCTCCACCTCCTTTTAGTTTGTGGGGGACATACTCCCACCTTTTCCTCCAGTATACTCTTGAGGAGTGAGGGATAACAAATTTAGACAGAAATATACAGGAGAGAGAGAGACAGATAGAAACACAGGATAGCCTCAGGAGGGCCTGGATCCTAATCCACCACCCCCTTCTGTCTCTTCTAAAGGACTTTTTAAAGAAATGCCAAGGGGTGGAGCAAAAGAGCTTCCCATTGCACAGCCAAGTGCAGACCCTTCCAAATACCTGGTATCCATGCACGTGGCCAATCCATCCCTTATGCAGCCCTGCTGGGTAAAGCAAGATCAGATCTCACTAGGAAACCTCTGTGGGCTCCCACATGTCCCTCCTCTTAATTTTGTAAAGAGTTCCTCAGGCCCCTCAGATCCTCTGGCAGAAGTGGGTAGAGAGCTTAACTCAACTCTGACTCAGGAGCTTGAAAGTAGTTTGAACAACCCAGCGATCCCCAGGCTGCCACACACCCAGCAAAGGAGCAGAGGATGACCAAGATGGAGTGTTCTTTTTTGAATGGGTCTTAAGATGTCTATAACAGCCTTAGCTATGCCAAGCCCTTTTTAAAAAATCAATAAATTCTTGATGCAAACTACATCAGATAAACTGAATAAACTGCATCAAACTTATAGATCCCCTTAGCTTCACCAAACCCTGGTTCATTAATACCAACATAATTCTAGTATGAACATTACTATACATATTTACAGCTAGCATGACTACCTAGTATATGTATTTACACTTCTTACAAACTTACATTCAAAAACAAACTCTCTATAGAACTACCTTGTAAACTTCAGCAAACATTAAAACAGAGCTCTTAACAGAACTATTATCACTATACATATTTAAACTTACATTCTATAGGGCTACTTTATAAACCTTTGCAAACATCTAGAAGAGATCTTTTAAGTGAAATGTTTACATTATCTTCCAACAAGACAGAATATATGAATCGAAAATCACCACAGTTAAAATTGCAAGTGAACTCAAAACTGCTTCATTTCTAAAGTTCACAGTCAGTTTTGATATCATTCTTAAAGTTCCTCTGACAGTTGGAAACTGGACCCTAATTTGCCAATGGCTCTAGAGTCCTTGTATCCAAGTCCCTCAGCCCTGGGATTTAGTGAGTGCTGTTGCTAGGGTGCTGTAACATTGGGTGCTGGTGGGCTGTAGCACTTGGGATAATGCCACTCCCTCAAAGCCACCTTTCCTGCTGGCCCTTCCAGCCATCCCAGACCTGGCAGAAATGTGCACAGCCTGGACAGTTGCCAGTTGGGGGCTGTCCCCTCACCAAATTCATTGCAGCTCCCCTGAATGCCACAATTCAAACAAACAGCAGAACTTTTGGTTCACTCTACTGAAAAACCTCATCTCAGGGTGAGGGTGAAATTACCACACTGAGCTGCCATAAAGCTCTTAGAAAAAACTTCTTGCGCAGCTATTAGGCACTGTCTCAAAGGAAGCTGCATTGATTTGTCACTAGTCAAACAAAAGCAGTGTGGCTCTGAGCTCCGTTTCCTTTCACCTTTTACTAAATAGCAACAAAAACTTTGTCCCAAACTCTTCAGCAGTCCGAGGGCCCCCTAAGTCTCCTGCTTTCCCCAGACTACAGGAGGGAACCTCACTATCAGGAACATTGGATCATCTGCTTTCACTCCAGTTCTAGAGGAGCATCATTGGAGCTGACATTCCTCTCTTCCACTCTCCTTATCAAATACTCAGGTAGCCATTGAGCTTCATTTTCATCTTGTGAAAAAACACAAACATGTCCTCGACCCCATATTAAAACAGGGTCAGGACCCTTCTATCATCCTGATCGAGGATCTTTCCATTTCACCCAAGCAAAAGTCGCTCAGGTGCCATCATGCCAAAACTTATCCATGACAGATTGCTCACAGACATCCACATTCAAAAAATTCAGAACGAAAAGAGCATGATTCAATGCATTATGTGGTGACTGAGGGTAAATTTTCCTATTCTTTATTTTTTGAATTTGTACTTTGAGACTACCATGAGCTCTTTCCACTATGCCTTGTTAGCCCAATATTTCTGACAAGATTATTTGTTCACAGAAACTGCTACTGTCCAAAGGAGTTAAGAACATAGATGTGCTGTTTTATTTATTTTTGTGATTCAGCATTTTCACTTCATTCACTAGCTTCTCACAAACATCAGTGTATTTACTAAGCAAGCATTCTAATTTAGCATTGTTTTCTTATAGAGGACTTTCAAGTGGGTGACTCTATTTTGTAACACAGCTAGATTTTCTGGAGTTTGATCTCCAGCTACAAAGCAGTTATTCCTTTCTGAATACATGATTCCTTGTTCCCCATTAGATTTGCAAAGGAATCACTCACTGCAGGGGGTGATCCAAGAGGCAAAGAACTTCTTTTTTTGTTTGTAAGTTTTTTCATACCTAAAGTTTTCCAGTGTATTGGCTATTTTCACTTCATTTCTTAAGGGTTTCACAGTAGCTTGTTGACAAACAGTATTAGCATTATAATTATCTCCTTACAGGCAAGTTTTTTGACCACTAAAGCTAAGCTTTCTAGCAGCACTTGGAAAAAGCAATGTTTTAAGCTGAAAAAACAGAGTTTTGGGGGGCAGCATTTGAAAGTTTTTTGTCCCAGTTTATCTGCCTTTTCTATGGGCCTGCTTGCCTATGCCATCTCGCTTCTAGCATTACATTTCCCAAGCTGCCTTTCTCTATAGCTTCATGCTGTGACAAGCTATGTTACAGACTACGTTTCCCAAGATGCCTTTCGGGTCTGCCGCACTCCTGTTACTGTTTACATGGTTTGTTTCTGTGCTTTTGCTTTTACCATGGGAGGTTTTCTGAGTCAAGTTTTTGTTCTTTTATCATGGGAGATTTCTGTTCTCCTTGAGCTGGCATTGATATATGTATTTCCTTCATCTGACGTTGTCCCCACCAGCTCGCGTACATTCAGACAGGCTCTTTGGTGCCAGAAGCAAAAACCCCTTGGGGCTTGCTCTTCCACCTTACTGGGTCAGTGAAAGAAAATGAAAGTACCAAAAAGCCTTTTCAGCCTTTTCAGAGAGATTCCCTCCAGGTTAGATCTTTGTCTTGTCCTGCTTGTCTCCTCCACCAGATACAGAGTCCCTGATGCTGCAGCCTCCTCTGTGCCTCTGTGAACACTCTACCTCTGCTTTCTGCCTGCACTCTCTCTTGCTAGTCTCTAGCCACAGGGGATTCTGGCTAGGATCTGAAGTATCTGCTGTTTTTACTGGCTTGAAGGAGAGACAGGACTAGCAGAAAGGATTTGCCATGTTTTCAAGAGTGTTTTTTTTTCTTTAGAGCAATTACAGGTGATTTTCTCATTCTGATAGATGTTATTTCCAGGTGAGTTAAATTTTTGCTCTTACAGAAAGAGAAGAGCTCTGAGAATGAAAGACCTGAAAAGCTTTCAGTTTTTTAGAGAGAGAGAGATTGCTAAGTTTTCCCCAAGACTTCTGTTCTCTAAACTTTGGCTTCATGGTCAAATGGAAACTAATTCTGATGGTACAATGTTTTCATACAGTGGCAGCATCAGTGGAGTGAAAAGTTTTATTTCACTCACATCCGCCTCAGGGAAAATTCTTTCCTTTGCTTCTCAGGGCCTGATTCTAAGCTGTCTCCTGGCCAATACCTTCCACAGGAATCTTTTTCTGCCCATTTTCTTTCATCTTTGATAGATTTTTCTGACTGTTCACCAGGATTTTGTATTCAAAGCCCCATAGTTGGAAATCAAGGACATAGTTTCTCTGTCTTGTTGCTTATCTTATCCTAATTTTTTTCTTAAACTATATGCCTAACCCAATATTTTTATACTCTACCTTACTCTAAATTTTTTCCTACACTATATTCCTATATTCTACTTTATAGTTTTTCCTTAATTTATATAGATACAAATTAAGAGAGAGAAAGAAATGTAGATAGAGAGAAATATACACTGTAGTCTCAGTTGTCAACTTTAGCATTTCACTGTTTAACCTTCACTCCCAAAAATAAAATTGTCACATTCTTTCAATTCCTTATCAGCATGCCTTATACACATGACCCCCCACCCCCACCCCTTTTGCCAAGTCCCTGGGTTCCTGTTCATGGTGCCATTTGTGGGGGACACACCCCTACCTTGACCCCCAGGCTACTCTTGAGGAGTGAGGGATAAGAGATTTAGATAGAAACATAGAGGGGAGAGATAGATAGATAGAAACACAGGATAGTCTCAGGAGGGTCTGGATCCTTATTCACCAGCCCCTTCTGTCTCTTCTAAAGGGCTATTTATAGGAATGCCAAGGGGTGGAGCAAAAGACCTACCCCTAGCACAGCCAAGTGTAGACCCTTCCAATCACCTAGAAACCATGCACATGGTCAATGCAGCTCTGCTGGGTAAAGAAAGCTCAGAACTCACTAGGAAACCTTTGTGGGCCTCCACATATATTACAGCTATTAGTTGAATATTTTCATGGGACTCTTGACTGTAAGAATGAGTGTGTGTGTAGGGGGGGCCTGGAGAGATGGCTCAGTGGTTAAGAGCACTGGCTGTCCTTCCAGAGGACCTGGGTTCAATTCCCAGCACCCACACAGCAGCTTATAGCTGTCTGTAAATCCAGTTCTAGGGTACCTGACACCCATATATATATATATATATATATATATATATATATATATATATATATATATATATACACACACACACACACACACAGGCAAAATACCAATGTACACAAATAGAAAAAAAAAAAAGAATGAGTGGGCCTCTGACTCTTGTGCCTGCTCTCGGGACTCTTCTCCTCCTGTTGGGCTGCCATCTCCAACTTTGATATGGTAGTTTTTGCTTTATATTATTATATTTTATTTTGTCATGTTTGGTTGTTATCTCTTAGTAGCCTGTTCTTTTCTAATGACAGACAGAAAAGGAATGGATACAGAGTGAAGAGGAGGTAGGGAGGAACTGAGAGGGAAAATGGAGGAGAAACTGTAATTAGGATATATAATCAGAAAAGAACCAATTTTCAATAAAAGAAAAAAATGAGAAAAAACGAGACAGTTTGCCTCCTAAAAAAAAATTACCAACCCCAAACTAATTACTGTAAACCCCCTGAGCCAGGCCCCTTCCCACAGGACCTCTAACTGCCAGGTACCACCCACAGAATACTCTAACTGCTCTAAGTTCTGGATACTGGCCCTATCCTACAAAGTAAAAAGCTTAATCTTTGGATGTGAAATCCCACCAATCTCCACCCTGGAAAGCTCTACCCTGAAAAGTTCCACTCTCTTCCCAAGAAGCTCTATATGAGCCCTGTATCCTGTTCAGTTTGCTGCTGTTTCTCACTAAAGCAGAGGCAGCCACCATCCTGGTTTTTTCCCTCTCAATAAATCTCTTGTGTGAGGTTTGTTGTGTGGTGTGGCTTTGTGGTATTCCTTGGCTCCCACCTGCCAGGATACCTTTCCATATGTGTTGCAATTCTTACATTTAGTGCTGTGACTGGGACAGGGTCTCTTGGTGCCTGCATTTCTCCTCATGGTTTAAGCTGCACTGGGACCCTATCCCTCGTCCCCAGTTCACCAGCAACGGACTCACTTTCTGGCTCACTGATCTCTCAGCATCCCATCTACCAGCAATAATTAGGTAAATTTTCCCTTTTGTCAGTGTAAACGTTTCCCTGAGTCTGAGGAATTGACCATTGAGTGTCCGGCACCCCTTTGGTACTCATGGAGGTGGAGGTACCCCTAGCCACAGTCTTTCAGACTATGACTTTTAAGGCTATGGCTGGTTCTCTTCACCTGGTCCCATCCCTTCCCCTTTGGAGCTGCAATTCTGCAGTTTTCTTGGGCCAGACCAGGCTATTGTGCCCCTTCCTGCCCCCTTCTCTCACCTTCCCCCTGGAGATGCCCATCATCCCACAGCTTCTTTAGGCCCTTGTGGCAATTGTGACCACATTCTCAGATGCTTTCTTGTTGTTAGTTGGTCTTTGGTCTTTTTTTTGGGGGGGGGGGGCCCTTCGCTCAGCTCCCAAATAAACCACTCATGGAGGCTTATTCTTAATTGTGAATACCCGGCCTTAGCTTGGCTTAGTTTCTAGCCAGCTTTCCTTAATTTAAATTATCTCATCTACCTTCTGCACCTGGGCTTTTCCTGTTCTCTTACTTCTGTGAATCTTAGTCTTACTCTGTTGCTTGCTGTGTAGCTGGGTGGCTGGGTGGCTGGCCCCTTGAGTCCTTCTCCTTCTCTGGCTGCTAGATCTTAGACCCCTCCTCCCAGTTTTCTTCTTCTATGTATACTCTATGCCTGCCAGCCCTGCCTATCCTTTCTCCTGTCTTGCTATTGGCTGTTCTTTATTAGACCATCAGGTGTTTTAGACAGGCGCAGTAACACAGCTTCACAGAGTTAAACAAATACAACAAAAACAAAAGTAACACACCTTAAAATATTGTTCTACTACACTTCCTGTGAATGAGACCCTCCCCCTAGAGTTTTTTTCTTCTTCACCTTCTTACCTCTAAAGAAGCCCTGATACCAGGCTTCAACTGGCTTTTCACCAGTCACCAGGCTAAACTCCTGACCCTTGTTGAATGCAATGATGATCAACTGAATGGTTTGGTCCTCCTTGAGTCCCAGGGATGCCCACAACTACAGGTTGCAGTGACATTTTCCTTTTCTCTCATCCATGGGAACCTGTCATCCATACCCTCTCATTCCCTCTTGGGATGCCTCTTAGAAAACCTCCAGTTGCTCCACCTGACACCTGACCTGAGGGGCACTAAATTTATTGCTTTTACAATCAAATTTGGCTTCAATACCCCTTAGATAATCAATCTAAAGGGCCACCTGATGGCACTTTAGATCCTAGTATTATTTGGGACCTTTACAAATACTGTGAGCTGTTGGAGAAATGGAAAGAGATTTCCCTATTCCCTATTTCTTGGCTCCAAGCCCTATTTGTTTTTGTCTAGTCTCCCCTCTACCCTCAAACACTGTGTTTATAAATGTCCTGTCTTTTAAGTTTCTATAAAAACTTAAAAGTTTGTTTGTAAGTTTGTTGCAAGTGGGAGCTAGGAGTGAGACCCAGCAGGAGGGAGAGAAGGCAAAGGAGTAGGCCAGCTGCAACATGCACACACCCTGCACACACTCTTCCCTGACTACATGCTGCACACACTCTTCCCTAGCTACACACTGCACACACTCTTCACTGCCTACACACTGTGCACACTCTTCACTGGCTGCACCCTGCACACACTCTTCACTGCCTACATGCTGCACACACTCTTCCCTGGCTACACGCTGCACACACTCTTCACTGCCTACACACTGCACACACTCTTCCCTGGCTACATGCTGCACACACTCTTCATTGGCTACATGCTGCACACACTCCTCACTGGCTGGTGCTTCTCTCAGCTCCCTGTTTTGTCTACAGC
The DNA here is from genome assembly GCF_949786415.1 of Peromyscus eremicus. Lineage (NCBI taxonomy): Eukaryota > Metazoa > Chordata > Mammalia > Rodentia > Cricetidae > Peromyscus > Peromyscus eremicus. Next base: position 28,194,432 of record NC_081430.1, on the reverse strand, counting down.
CAGGACTAAAAAATTTTCTACCTCTAAGCCTTCTTTGTTCTCGGCTTACTAGATTCAGTTTTACAGGGACTCAGGTATCATTTAGGTATGAGTGGCATTAGACTGCTGTTTTATGCTGTCCCACTTGAGTTAAAATCTGGCTGTGGAGTAAGGATATGGCTCCCCTTCCTTTAGACCGAAGCATGCTTGTTTAAATGTTTCTTCCAAAATCTCTGCCCCATATCAGGTGAGCCACCTGCTGTGTGACAAAGGAGAGTAAAACAAAATAAAGGGACAGACTATTCCCAATAGGGACTATTGCTACTCATCTCATACCCTTTTGGTTTTGGTTTAACTCTCTAAACTTTCACTGAGGTATAAATCTTATCTCAAGATTTGTAAAACTATTGTGTAAACTCCCTGAACCTCAAGAATTATAAGCATATCGGGTCTGATTAAAACCCTGTAAAATCCATAACAAAAGATTTCATTTGAAACACTCAACACCATGATTGATAGTTAAAGGTCTATACACAGGTAATCTTAAAGGAAACACGTAGCTTGCTGCCGCCTTAGCGGCTGTCCCCCCAACTGGGATGGAGGTAGCCACGGGGCTGACAGCCCCCTTTGCTAGGGTTGGACTTTGCCATGTGACTTCAATCCGATCTTGATAAAAGTGCCTACATGACATAAGCCATCCAAGGAAAACAACTTCTAGCTGTGAGGCCCAAACCAGATGATTTTTGCACTCTTTACGATCACACTAACAAGCCTCAATCCACAGCCACTTCTCTTCCTCTCCAGCCTCTCTGGTTTCTCTTTTTCCTTTCTCAGCAACAGACGGCCCACCCAGTCAGGGCTGAGGTGGTCCCTGACCAGGACCCTGAATGAAATTACAATACTCCAGGGACATCCTTGCTAGGGGTCAGTTTGTAATTTGCCTCCTGGCTGGCCACCCTTAAAGAGGGAAATTATGAAAAAATCTAAGAGGTTATCCAGGATAAACACAATAACACATCTCAATTCCTAGACTGCCTCACAAAGGCCTCTTACAACATACCAACCTGGATCCTGAGACCTGATAGAAAACAACTCCTTATGGCCTACTTCTCCCAGAGTTTCCCTGACATTAGGGCCTGTGGGGCGTTTACCCAACCACCCCCACAGTTCCCCAGAGTTTTCTTGAGTGCAAGCAGCAGGAAATATTAGATAGAAGGATTTATTGCGGAGAATATTGCGGAGATAAACAGATAGAAAATAAAGGATAGCCTTGAGAGGGCCTGGAACCTATTCCAACGGGACCCGACTGTCTCTGCCCTAGGGTTTTCATAGAGACGCCAAGGGGTGGAGCAAAAGACCTCCTCCCCCAGCACAGCCAAGTGCAGACCATCCCAGACACCTGCACTCAGGCCCGTGGTCCTAATCATCCTCTATGGGGACCTGCTGGGTAAAGCCACGAGGAACCCAAGAACGGGCTCCCACAAGGGCCAAACTCTAACATCTAGAGAAAGGACCCCTGACTCCACAGGCAGAAGTCTTAACAAAGGCCTTTAAGGTGTACCATAGGAGAGATGAAAAAACCTGAAAACAAAACTATGTGATACTATTGAAGGCCTTTTGACTGGCCGTATCAACTGCCCAGGATCCCTGGCCTCCCAAAGCCTGAGAACCTCCAGGTCCTTGTTTCAAATCCAGTCAGAAGGTTCACTGGGCCCAGGCCTGTCTGATACCTCATAAACAACCCGGGCCATGTCCAGGGTACCATCAAGAAGGGCACTGGGGTGTTGACTTGATGGTGACATCAAGCCTAGATGGCCCTTCAGCCAAAATCTATACTTTACATAAAAGGAGAATTCCATATAAAAGGCATATAGAATATTTTATACAAAATCATAGTAGAAAAACATGCCAAATTTAGCAAGAGATAGTAGAAACAAAAGAGCAGGAGCCCCATCAAGCTGAGAAGGTAAACACCAGCCTGGCAGATTCTGAGGCCATAGAGTCTGTTTCCTGTTTGATCACACCAAGTACAGTCTATTTTCCACTAAAAGTAATGTTGCTGACACTTCTTGCTGAGAGGGAGAGGTAGAGGGAAGGCCACATCTTTTCCCCGATAACAAACCAATTGATAGTGAGATATAAAATGAAGAGCAGAAAGTTCTAGAGAGCACAAAAGTATCTTGGCTGGGAAGTGTTTTGTCAATCAGTATTTGCAGTTAGGTCGATCGAGTCTCCGTTCTAAGTCAACACTGAGGCTGAGTGTTCATTGCATTGTGATGGTGGAAGGTAAGGAGAATAAAATGAAGGCCAAATTAGGACAAGGATAGATTTAGCATCATATTCAGGTTACACAGAAATGTACCATTTTTCTATTTTGAGGTCCTGTTCTAATTTCTTCTAATATTCCTCATTTCCACTTGCAAACATTTTACTGGGAAAGCACTTTTGAAACAGGTACTTTTCACATTCGTGGTGTTTGTGCAGCAACAAGCATCGCAGAACACGAGGATGCACCAGTCCAGCGCAACAGGGGTGTACTAGTACTGCAGAGTTCAAGAGTGTGCTGTTAAAAGGGGCGCACAGGTTTACTAGGACATCAGCACACACAGATGTAAGAGTGCAGCTGTGCTCAAGACCAGCTAGTGCAGGCTCACAGGGATGTACTAGCACAGTGGTGCACGTGTGTGTATGGACACAGCAGTGTACACAGACATACTTGGACAGCAGTGCACAGTAACGCACAGCTGTAGAAATGCACACAGATGGACTAGGACAGCAGTGCAAAGAGATAGACAAGTACAGCAGACCACACAGATGTACGACCACAGGAGTGCACATGGATGTTGCAGTACAGAAGTGTAAATGAATGTACGGTTACACAGATGGAATTAGCACACGTATGTACTAATACCACAGTGCACACAGATGTACTACCACAGTTGTGCATGTGGTTGTACCAGTACAGCAGCATATACCAATGTATTAGTGTAGCTGCGCATATGATGTACTAGTCCAGCTGTGCACATGGATATACTCATACTGATGTAACACTTTAGCAACTGGCACAGTAATACCACTGTATAAATGGATGTATTAGTACACCAGTGCATGTGAGTGTTCTAATAGAGCAATGTACATGGATGCATCAGCACCGCAACACACACTGATGAACTTGTGCAAGAGGCCATGCAGATGTTTTAAAGCAGTGCACATGGATGTACTTACACAGCTCGCACATGGATGTACTATAACAGCAACACACACACACTAACAAAGAATTGCACGTAAAGGCATGATTACAGCACTACATGTAAATATGCCAGTACAGGAGTGCACATGCATGTACTACTAGAGAAGTGCACACAGATGTGCCAGTACAGCGTGTAGACAGATGTGCTAGTACAACAGGGCAAATGTGTACATTAGTGCCGCAGTGCCTGTGGATGTGCTAGAACAGAAGTGTACACAGATTTGCTAGTACAGTGGTGCCTAGGGATGCAGTATTATGAAAGTGCACATGGATGTGCTAGCATAGCATTGAACACAGGTGTACTAATATCACAGTTCCCATGGATGTGCTTGTACAACACTGAGCGTGGATGCATGCTTACATCGGTGCATATGGATGTTCTAGTACAGGAGTGCACAGGGGTGCACTCGTACTGCAATGCACGCGAGTGTACTAGTACAGCAGTGAACATGGACACACCAGTACAACAGTACAGACAGACATATCAATACGTCAGCACACGTGGATCTATCATTACGTATGGTGTTGGACTCAGAGTGCAGTGCATATATACCTAGGAGTGTCTCTGTGTTTCATAAAAACTTGCTTATGCTTTCAGAATTCATACGTATGTTTATTGTCCTTTGTCCTTCATTCCCTCCACTATTTTATTTCCCTGTACTCCTCACCAAATATCCTTCTTCCAACAAATATCTCCCTGCCACTAACTTCCTGGTCTTTTGTTGTTGTTTTGGGCCATTGCGTTTAGTTCTGGTTGCTTACACGAGCATGGGTTGGCTCATTTATCGGATCACGGCGAGTTACCAGAGGCTACATCAATGAGGAACATGGCCTCCTCTATAGTATCTCATTGCTCCTCCCTGCAGGCTAGACTTTTCTTAGGGAGGACTTTAAATATTTCCACACTATTTTCTCAGAATGGTTCACAGGGAAGTCTCCTACATCCTTGGATTCACTGTGCAAGGGAAGGGCTGTTTCTTTCTAGATTAACCAACAAATCCTTATTTTGCAGTAAGGTCACTGATTGGCTCCGCACTCCTGCTCTGTCAATTCCTCCGTCAGGAGTGTCTGTGTGTTTTTCAACAAAACTACTGTGACAGTATTGAGTTATGGACAATGAGGACAGCAGGACCACACACTATTTGTTATGTATAATTTATTGTAAGTAACTTATAGACATGGAAATAACCTTAAGATAATCTTAATGAGACCTTAATTGTCAATATCAAGCAATTCTTTGTTTGGTATGGATTGGCAAATTATAAGTAGACAGTAGACTGGGTTATTTCTGAAAATTGACTGTATTTATGTGGTGTCCCACTTTGATTTTAGTTGATAAGATGCAGATTTTTTTTTTCATTCCTTGGGATGGCGCATTGAGAACTGGTACAAATATTACCATTTTCTAGGCACATAATAAAAAATGTTGAGGAGCCTATACTTTCTGTTAATAAAAGAGACATTAACTTTAGGGTTGATAATAAATTAAAAAAAATATACTTACTGAAATTTCATTATAGGCTCTGGATATGCAAATTGCTATTAGTAATTGCTATGATAAGTGATATCTGGTGTCAGCTTTATATAAATGTCAGCAATTAGCAGCACATATATGATTTTGTCAACTTCAAAGCTGACTGGCTCCTGCTTATTTTGAAAATATGTCACTCTTTGAAGAATATTCAGGAAAGACCTATAATTTGCTGGCATCAATCATCTAGATTTGAGCATGCAGGATTTTATGTGATTTAGTAGTCTTTGCACAACTAGCCAAAGCTTAATGTCTCTAACTTGTCACATAAATTTGTCACATCGCTAATTAGTGATGAACACGCATCTTTGCTAATTATTTAGGGTTTTCAATCATTTTCACCCATATTATCTTACTCAATTGTATTTCTGTATTAAATATTGGGCCAAGTTTCAGAAACCCTATCCAGTTTAATTAAAATTAATATTTTATAAAATTAAATATATTTCATTTTGTTTATGATGATGTACGTGAAAGATATTTCCTCTCCTGACTTTTTATTTGTGCAGAGTTGAGAAAGATGTTGGTTAAGTGAACTAAAAGTGTTTGTGTTTTCCAGTAGATTAAACATAAGAGCAATTTTTTAAATGTACTGTGCTATAAAAAAAAGCCTACTTTTTTTTTTTTTAGTCACAAAGAACATTGAATTGTCCTGTAAGAATTCCAACTGGATTTTGCTAAAAACTTTCAACCAGGGCTGTTAAATTGTTAAATTTCAGGGCTGAAAATGTTAAAAATACATTTTCCTACTTAATTTTTGTCTTCTCTCAGACTGAAGGAAGATTTAAATTATACCCCCTAGAATTTCAGATGTTTCAGAAACGGTGATTTTGTCCTTACTAAGAACCCTGATAAAGCGAACGGTCAGGAAGATGGAGGACACTCCTCCACAGGCTGCTAGACTCTCAGGAAACACTGTATAGTCGGAGAACAGCTAATGTGTGATGTGGGTTTTGTTGGATAGTTTTACATCAAATCATAGGGAAGATGCTTTAAGACATAGGTGTTAGAAAAGGATTGCCAAAAAGGACTCCAAAAGCTTGGGAAATAACACCAAAAACTGAAAAATAAGATGGCCTGAAATTAAAATTTTCTGCACAACCAAGGAAATAATTACTCAAGTGGGAGAACAAAGATATACAATAGGGATCTTTTCTTTATATATCTGAGAATAAAATCCAAAGCTATCAAGAACCACCCTAAGTGCCTCCAAATTCAAACACTCTTCTCAACCAGTGGGCTAATAAAAATGAACAGACAGTTCTAAAAAGAAGAATATAAATAGCCAATAACTATATGGAAAAGTGCTAGAAGTCCTGAGCCATCAGGCAAATGCAAATTAAAAGTATGCCGAGGGTCCATCTCAACTCAGTCCAAGTTTCACAAAGAAAATAAATAGTAACAAGCTCTCCTAAGGATGCCAGAAATAGGAGCCCTAACACACTGCCAGTGGGAGTATGAAAGAGCTCTCCCCACTTCCGGGAAGTTGAATTTCAGTGGTGGAATATGGAGGATTTTGGTAAGCTAAGGGTAAGAGATGGACTTATTTTCTTAGGGACCGTTGATTTCCAGTCTTCCAATCTCATCGCATATTTTAGTTAACCTGTTCTTCCTGCTTCTGACGTCGTCACCTCCAGTCTCTTCTTCTTCCATGCTCTCTGTGTCCTTTTTTCCTGTCCCTATCCTTCCTCACCACTGACTGTGGCCTTCTCTTGGTCTGTTTTCTAGGCTTTTACCCCGGCTTGTATGTATGCATGTATATACTATAGGCTAAGACATGCACTTTTTTTTTGTCTTTTTTGAGTTGGGGGTCACCTCACTTAGTATTGTACTTTCCAGATCATACGTTTTCCGGCAAATGCCATAATTTCATTTTTCTTTGTGGCTGAATAATATTCCATTGCGCATATGCATCACATTTTCATTATCCATCCATCTGCTGATGGACCTTTAAGCTGTTTCCATCTTGCTACTTTGAAAAGAGCAGAAAGAAACACAAATGTGAAAGTATCTCTGTGGTATGATATGGAATCTTTTGCGTATATGCCCAGGAGTGGTATAGCTGGGCCATATGGTAATTCTAGGAACCTTCACACAATTTCTATAATGCCTGTATTAGTATGCAATCTGACCAGCAGTGGATAAGGCTTCCTGTCCCACACTCTCTCCAATGTTTGCTCTCAGACTTGTTGTTGACAACCATTCTGACTAAGGTAAGGTGGTATCTCAAAGTCATTTTAACTTTCATTTCCCAGATGTTTAGGATGTTGAACACTTTCAAAAATAATTATTAGCCATTTGTATTTCTTCTTTTGTGATGAACTCTGTTTATTTCATTAGTCTTATTTGTTGATGGGCAGGTTCTTTTGTATTTACATTTTATCGTTCTTTGTAAATTCTAGATATTGTCCCCTCTCCCTGTCCAAAGTATAGCTGATGAAGACTTTCTTCACTCCCATGGGATGTCACTTTGCAGGGCTGATTCCCTTTAATTTCCTATGGTCTCATCTGTTGACTCTTGAACAACATCTTGAACACTTATAGTACACTATCACAACACAGATCACATCTTATAAATAGAGCATATTCTTATTAAAGACTGTTCTACATTATGCAGCATGTGGTTGATTTATTAGTCAGAGGAAGTGCAGTGATTATGCATTTTGAAGCCAGACTTAAGTTATAGTCTGAAATCAGCTTTCCAGTGGGAAGTCATTCCACTTTTGTTTTGTTCTTTGTATGATTATGTCATAAAATGACTGAAAGAAGTATTGAATATAAAAGCCTTTAACAAACCACAGAGACCCATGCAAATAATTGCTTTTGTTGTTGTGGTTTATCATGTACTAAGATTAACAGCATCTTTGGAGTGGGTATGGATATCAGTATTTTCTTCTTCAATTTGACAAAAATATATTCCCATAATTTCTATAAATGTGGGTAACTATTATGTACATTTTTCTTTATAAATCAAATATATGAAAAATATTTGGAAAAGATAAGATAGGATTGATTTGATCTTAATTGCTAATTTTTATAGTAATTGCTTTGCAATTTCCTGAGCTACCGATTCCTTTTCTTAGATGAGTAGGACACCCTGCCTTTTAAAATAATCAGTTAATCCCATTCACACAATGGTCTTAAGTGAGATAGTTGCTCATTGACTTAAATACTTGTCACCTTGGTGTCCTTTTTGTGAGGACCATATGACAGATATCTTCACCATGGGACAGATTTCTTCACCAGTGAGAGTTATGGTTAGATTTGGTAAACTTGACCCACACTTAGACAACCTGGGAAGGGCAAGTCTCAACTGAAGAATGGCTTCCATCGGACTGGCCTGTAGGCATGCTTACGGGGCATTTCCTTGATTATTAATTGATGTGAGAGTGCCCAGCCCACTGTGAGTGGTGCCATCCTTGGGCAGTGGGCCTGGACTAGATAAGAAAGGTAGCTGCGTAAGCCAGAAAAGAAAGTCCTTGGCATCATCCTTCCATGGTTTCTACTTTAGTTCTCTCCTTGACCTCCCTAGTGATAGACTAACCTGTAAGCTGAATAAATCGTTCCTTCACAAGCTGCTTCTGGAGGTCAGTGCTTTATCACAACAGAGGAACAGACTGGGACAGTGCGTTTATGTGGTTTCTAGGTAACTGGTTTGTTTTTTTACCATATGGACTCTGAGAATTACAGCAAATCACATTGTTCCCCTTTGAATTTCCTGATCGATGGGTCAGAAGTGCACATCTTTCCCAGATTCAGAAGTTTGCAAGGAAAAGCAATTTCTTGGCATGCAATTTTAAAATGAACCTTATTCCTGGTTGGTGCAAGTTTACCAGCCCCCCCCCCCCCATTCTTTTTCTTTTATTTCATGCCTGTCTTACTTGCTTTATCCAGTATTTTTAAAGCCTTCTTAAACCCTTTACTAGGTAAGGTGGGGCTACATAAATAATACTACAGTTTTAATTCAGCCTATGAAAACGTGCAGACCATTCCTGTAACTGTGTCTTTAGATGATAAATACTGCCTGTGCATGAGAAATTTAACAGTTGCTCAAATATGCTGTCTACAGGGAGTTTACAATTCAGCTCCCAGAATTAAATTGACACCTTAAAAATTCTCTCAAAGGAAAAATATGCTTGAAACAGTAGTTGTAAATAAGATAACGAGTCCATTTCCAAATACGTTGGTAATGTTATTCTGAAAGGTAAGTAATTATGTCAAAGTGTTGTAATGGGATTTTACCATGCAAGGGGCTTAGCCCCCTGGTAGCAAGTATAAATACCTAGCAGTATGAAGCAAGCACTGAAACGTTTGCTGATTTTTTTTTTTATGTTTGTACAATCAAGTTTGGCACTCATTGTTTCCATAGCAACTGTTCTGCCTATATGAAGTAAGCAACTAAATTTCATCGTTCTGTGGTGTAAAAATAGCAGCTGATAACTGCTCTTCTCTGTGTTGGAGAAAAATCATTTAAAAAAGAAAACACACTGTCACACATTTTTTTTTATTAAATGACAATCCCACACCAAAATCAGAGGTCAGCAAGAATGACAGATCAAAATTCCAGATTTCTTAAAGCTGAGAGGTATCCTTGGTCAGAGGATTTTTGATGGCAATATCAGGCTAGTCCTGGGAAAACAAGGTCAGTGATGACTCGACCAGCCTTCTTCAGTAACTATAATAGTTTTAGTTGCCCGTTGTCACACACATCACATCTAGAGGAAGATAGTGACTTGGAATAGAAGAGTGATAAAAAGAAATGATGCCTGAGAATACCATACAACTTATAGGAAGGAGTGTCTGGAGTCAGAGAGACTATTGTTTTAGTCCAAGTACAGGTTATTACAGTGCTGGGATAGACCTGCACCTAAATAGACAAGACTACCTTTCCACTCTTTTTATCTAGGATGGGATCCGACACCATGAACTTGATGAACTGTCCTTAAAGATGTGTTTTATGAAGACCTGCCAATCATCCTGTCTGTAGGCAGGTGACATCTGCTTATGGTACCCTAGTACTTACAGTACTCTTGTCCACACGTCATATCAACAAAGCTGCTCCCCGACCCTTTGCCAATCATGAGATGCCAGTGTCCATGCCAAAAAGGCTAGTTTTGTGTGCTTCCTAGTTTGGGTGTAGTGAGGATCGCTACACAGAATGACCTCTTTCCCATTTCTGGACCACACTTAGTTGGATCCCAGTATAGCTATGTGTTTTCCAGACACTCATAAAGTCTCTAACCTTTTCCCAAGGAGTCAGAAACAGCCCAGGAGATTGGGTGGAGACCATTCTCACCCATCTGGCTCCTCTCCTTTCTTCTAGCTCACCAGAGACTCTTCTCCTGCTTCCCAATGTCCAAAGCACAAACTGGGTGGAGTGGGTGGGCAGGAAGTGGGGAAATGTTTCTGATTTCTGAGCAATATTCAAGCCTTCCAGAAATTCCCTGTTATATTAACATCATCAGAGCATAGCAGAGTGGTATACTAGGCTAGTGTTCTTCAACATGGTGGCATAGATATTATGGGGTGGCCTTGGCATGTCATGCTGTTGCATTTTTTTTTTTTTTTAGTAAATGCCCACCATCTATTGGCTTCCACCACTACATACACACTCTGATAGGAGACAAAAATCTAAGACTATTCTGTCTTCGTAAAAGAGGCAGACTGGAGGCAGTGTTCACTTGGGGCAGACCAACCTGAAGCTCTTGGGCCACTAGGAATTGCAGTGTTTCTCTTTTATAGCATGTCTTCCTCTTAGACTTTTTCCTTTTCTTTTCTGGTACATTTATGCAGCTCTATGGTGCTTCCTCCTCTCCAGTAGAATTGAGAGCAAAGGCAGCCAGCTGTTCTGATCTAGCTAGGGTCCTGAGTCCATTCTACCTCGTAGTACTTTCTAGGTTCCTACTCCCCCGGCCTTGCTTCCCTTCTCCTTAAAACCAACAATAAAAATTGCACCTTCCCAATAGACAAGTGAGAATTAAATAGATTTCTATGTATAAAACACTTTGAGCACTATCTGGACACAGCACTACTAAACTTGTGGTTGGAAAAAAGAATGCAGTTCCAGTATGACAAAGGACAGGTCTCAGCACAGATTTTGACACAAATCTTGAGTTAACAGAACTGTCTTTAAATAAAAATCTCTCAGTTCTTAAGAGGAACTTTCACTATTGAAGGTATGCAGGAATCATCTTTTCTCTGCATGTTTATTTTTTAGTAGAAACACAAATGATAAAGATAAATCCATTCTCACCTAATATTGAAATATTGCTTTAATATTGGATAATTTGGATAAAGCTGTTCAGATTATAGAAATAAAATCAAATAAAAAAGTTCAGTATTCCAAACTGAAATTTTGGTATGCAACCCAAACTTCTCAGTTTCCACTGGTGTAGGTTTCAGGTCCTGGTGAGATTCACATCAGGGAGCAGAATTCACATGCTGCTGTGGTGTGTCCTCCTGTTGTGCATCATCCATCCTGAGTGTGCTAGGAGTGTGTGCAGAGTGCTTCACACAGAAGCATGAGCAAGCCCTGTCATGTTTGGCTGCTCATGAACATTTGCTTCTCTAAAGGCATGGGAAGCAACGCCTTCCTAAGGGAAATAATATCCATCTCAGGACTGCCATTTTCTAGGATTCCCTGAAACTAAACACTGTGGGGCTTGGAAATAGTGACACAATTATTCATCTTTCACTGAGACTCATGGTGCCCTCCAAGCAGGGAAAAGGCTGCTTTCTGGGGTAGGGTAAAGAGTGAGTTCTCATGCTCCCTGGAGGCTGTCTGTAGGGAGTAGATGAAATGCTGAGTGAGTGGGTATTATCGACATGAACATGGCCATGTCAAGGACCCCAAGGTCTCAGACCCATGGGAATGGCCATGCCTTCCCTAGGTCAGGATCAGGGAAATGGTAAGATCTTACCCTGGTCCAAGAATGGGTATTGACAAACGTTGACCTTAAGCTAAAACCAGCATGTGTAGAAAGAAAGAATCAGCTGCACCTTCCTCAGCTCAGACGACTGCAACCTGAGATTTCTCACCTTCTGAGATCACTAACCCATTGCATCCTCCTTCTCATTGGTGTTGTATATAAAAAGCATGCTGGGTTTCTGGGCTGCTGCTGGTGAGTCTCCATCAGAGCTCATAGCCCACTCGATCCCAGCCTATCTGTTTGTGTGTCTATCATTTCTTCCTTTCCTTTTACCCCAGCCAGGTCAATTCTAAAGCTAAGTAAGTCATCCAAGTGGTACCTGAGCTGGGACACTAGGTATAGAGAACTTGAATTTGGTCAGACGAGGGAATGCATTTCTGTGCACAAGTTGCAAAACACAGGGCAAGCAGAATCTAGAGCTAGACAATTAAATGTTTGGACTTTGAAGGAGATTTTAAGGAATGGGGAAGAAAGGTAAGAACATTACAGCTTCATCAGTTCTATGACTAAGGAGGTGGGTTAGCTATCTGAGTAGGAGATGATCAGTCTATGTGCAGAAAACATGTTCTTAGTTTCCAGAAGAAGAGAATGTAGCCATTTGGTAAAAAGTCGGAGAAAAATTAAGGGTTAGATACACAACTAAAGGAACTGGATGTATTCCCACTTTCACTTCCTGTTTATGGTGTCGTGTATGTGATCCCGCAGATCTGCTGCTGTTTGCTCACAGAAGGGCGGTCTCTGTCAAATCAGATCCCAGGGGAATCTGGCCTTGCTGGGCTTGTCTTCAGGTTACAAAGGGGCAGACAACCAACTCTACCGTTCTGTGCAAGCTTAACAACCAACTATCATAGCTCCTCTATGGGCCAGGAGAGAATTGCCCACCAGAAGAGATACAAACCTTGTATCTAACTGAGATTCACTAGGACCTGGAAAAATTGTACCCTGACTTTGTGGCATGGTTCTTACAAACAGCCCAGAGAGTCCGGAAGCAGGGGGACACCCTTACTCATCCTCAAGACCTGAATCCTCTAGGCCAGAGGCTGCAGTCTTCTGCCTCTTTCTCTTCTCAGTCAGGTTCCAGAACCTGTGCAGAATGGCCTGTGGACTAAAGTCAAGCAGAATCAGGAGCATCTAAGGAATTAGAAAGGACAGGTCCCTTCTGCTTTTACCTCTCCGCCCAGCCAGGCTTCCATACCCTCCTCCAAGATCTAGCCTGGTGAGTCACCCTCACCCTCCCTAGTCATACTTTCTCCCCAACCTGGATGTTCTAGATTGGGTCTTATATCCAGTACACCGTCTTTGTCTGGCCAACCCTGCCAATGCACTATTATTTCCAGGCTCTCACCAGAACTCTGTTTACCTGCTATCACCCAGAGGTCAGTCCTGTTCCACATCCACATCCAATCTCCCGACCCAGTCAGATATCCCAAGTTTTTGCCAGGATCTAGCCCAGCAAATCTCTTTCACCCTCTCCAACCTGCTGAATCTAGCCTGGGTCCTGTGTCCAGCGTCCCAGCCTAGTCTGGCCATCCCCATCTGTGTTGTAGATACTCTTCTGCCGGGATCCTTACTGCATACTCCCAAACCCACAGGCTCCTCCCATACACACCCAACCTTTCCCCTAGCCAGATCTCCCTGCACACTCGAGGTTTGAATCAGGAAGCACATACTGTATATCACCCCAGTCCCCATTGTCCACCTGGCTTCGTTCCACTTAACCATTTCCAATCTCTAAGACTGATCCTTCTGTACATCCTGTCTTCTATCTCAACTTGCTTTGTCCACATCAGTCTTAGAACTAACAAAGAAAGTCCGTATGTCCAGACCTCATCACAAAGATACAAACAATATGAAAGATCAAGTCAATATCTTCTACTTAAAACCCACCAGTCCTGGAGAAGTGTTTGCCACTGAGAATTGCTTAGACAAAACCCAGGACACAGAATTTAAAAGGACAGTCATAAACTTCATCAAATAAGTCAAGGAGTTTAAAGAAGACACAAGGAAACACGCAGTGAAATGAAGGAGAAAGAGCTTGAGGAGAACAACAGCTGAGTGATGCCCAAGAAACCCCAAGCCTAAGGCTGAAGGACATGATGACAGTGCAGGACTTGACAGGGGAATTTGACAAGGACATGACCGGAAGTCTACACTAATATATCCTTCAATTATGGAAGCTAGTTTTGCCAGATATATTACTGTAGGCTTCCTGTCGTAGTCCTTTACAACTTGAAATGCTTTGTTCCAGATGTCTGGATTCCATAATTTTTATTAAGAAGTCAGCTGTTATTCTGATGATTTTTTCTTTATATGTGACTTACATTTTTTCTCTTGCAGCTTTAAGCACATCTTCATTGTTGTATATAAAATTTATATACAACAAACCAAACCTAAAGAAAATACACAAAACAGTATTTTGGGCAGAAGAGAGGAATGAGTATAACAGAGAGAATGTGAAAATAAATACAAAACTATAAATTGTCAAAACACAAAATACCATTGCGAACACAGACAACAAGACTCAAACTCAACAACACAATGACTGCAGTTAACACATACATTTCAATAATATCTTCTAATATCCGTGGCCTCTGTTCTCCAACCAAAAGACACAGGCTGAATGGGTGGACAAAATCCACTTATCTGTTGTCTATTAGAAACACAGCTGAACTTTACACATAGGTACTGCCTCACAGTAAAAGGATGGACAAAAGTACACCAATCAAATGAGACCAGGAAACAAGCAGGTGTCACTATCTTAGTACCCAATAAAATAGACTTCCAACTAAAACTAATCAGAAGAGATTAATAGAAACACTTCATTCTAATCAAGGAACAGTAGTTATCCAAGAAGACTTTACTGTCCTAAAAATGTATGCATCATCAATCTAGTAAGAGTAGGTGATTTTAGTACAGATCATCTGGATAAAAATAATGAGAAGTGTCAGAATTAATTGATATTATAATCAAAGGAACTTAACAGATATGTGCAAAATATTCTACCCAAACACTAAGGAATACACATTCTACTCAGCAGCACACAAAAGCTTTTCTAAAATAAACCACATCCTGAGACACAAAACAAATCTTTACAAATTAAAAAAAAATTGAAATAACTCCCTGTATCCTATCCAACCACAATACAGTAAGACAAAATTGATAGCAAACAAATCTCTAATAAATACACAAATTCATGTTGATTTAACAAGTCATTACTAAATAAATTAATGGGTCAAAGAAAAATCAAGAGGGAAAAAAAGAGAAAAAGGAGATACTACAGGGGAAGAAGTGAAGTTATCCTTATTTCCAGATGACATGATAACATGCACGAACGATTCCAAAAAGTCTACCAGAAAACTTCTACAAACAATAAAAAAGTCAGCAATATGGCAGGACACAGAATCTACTTACATAAACCAACAGCTTTTCTATATGTCAGCCACAGACACAGATAAAGAGATCCTAGGAATACACAGAGACATTCACAATAATCTCAAAGACAGCAAAATATCTAAGAGTAAACCTAATCAAGGAAGTAAAGGACCACTACAATTAAAACTTTAAGCCTTTTAAGAAATAGACAACACTATTAAGAAACAGATAAAAATAAATAGAAAATGGAGACATAATAGTCATAGATTAGTAGAACTAATACCGTGAAAGCCACCACTTTGCCAATAGCACTTTATAGATTTGATGCAATTACAATAAAAATCCCAATCTTCTTCATAGAAATAAAAAAAAGGTACCCTAAAATTCATATGGAACCACAAAAGACCCTGGGTATCCAAAACAATCCTGAGGGAAAAAAAATGCTGGAAGGATTACAATCTCAGATCTTAAGATATACGACAGAGCCATAGTTATAAAAGCAATTGGTACTGGCACAAAAACAGACCTATAGATGGAACAAAACTGAATATCTAAACATGAGTATACATACATAACTTTAACCTTTTAGTATTTGATAAAGATGCCCCAAAAACATAAGCGGATGAAAAGAAAGCATCTTCAGCAAATGGTGCTATGAAAACTGGATATCCGCATGGAAAAGAATGAAATTAAATTGGTACCTATCACTTTGCACAAAAACTAACTCCAAATGGATCAAAACCTCAAAAGTGAAACCTGAAACCCTGAGGCTGCTAGAAGAAAATGTAGGCAGTACCCTACATGATATAGGTGTAGGAAAGGACTTCCTGAATATGCAGAGGATCCTAAAATCAAACAGCAAAAACCAGAACCACCCCCTCCAATAACTTATTTGAAAAGTGGGGCCTGGAACCAGAACAGAGTACGAAGAGTTCTTAAAGGGAGAAAAAAAAATGGCTTAGAAATATCTCAACAATGTCGTATATTCTGAATATTAATCCTCTGTCAGGTGTGTTAGCTAATGAAGGTTCTCTCTCAGTCTGTGGGCTTCACCTTTAAGCATTTGATTATCTCTTTAGTTAGGCAGAAGCTCTTTTAGATGAAGTCCAGCTTGTCAATGTTTGTCCTAAATTCTTGGACAAATGGAGTCCTACTCAGAAAAGAAACAGAGGCAACTATGGAATGCTAAGAATGGGAGAAATAGTCTTCACCAGGAAAGATATATTTATTTTCCAGTACCAAATGGTAATCCCTGAAAACATACATACAAGTACATACAAGCAAGTAACACTACAGACTGGACAGGTTAGATTTAAAAATGCCTATTCCTATGCGTATATGCTTGTAACAATTGAGGAAAAAGGAGGACATGAATCTGAAAGAGAGCAAGCAGGGATATATGGGAAAATGATATAATTATAATCTCGAAAATGAAGAGAAAAAAATAAAAGAAATTGGAGATCGGGAGAAGCCATGCAGGTCTTGACAGTGGTCAGAAAACATTGCAAGCCTTTGAACTGGATATTAAGTTTTCAATCTGTTTTTTACTTTTCTCTTTGAAATATGAACACTGAGCTTCTTCAAATCTTTGAAGATCCAAAGGAATATCTGGGCTATCCTGTTAGTTCTTGAGTAACTCATGCTCATACGACTATCTTGATTCATCCTGGAGGAGAGTAATGATGATATAGATGCTGTTTTCCTTTTTTCTGTTACCAATCTGCATTTAAGTTTTCTTGACTTCTTCTCAGGCACCCTATGTGAAGTCTTTGTAGTATTTACAGTTCATGGGAAGTGTACTTGTAAGTTGTTCTTTCCTTAGGCAAGCCAAATGTGTTAAATGATGTAACTTTTCACACAAACATCAATTCCCTTTTCCAAATTACTTTTGATGTTCTCCTTGAAGCTCCCGGCAGTCCGTGTGTATTGAGTTGTCCCTCAATTTATGAAATAGAGGTGCTGCTGAAGATTCTGCTCAAAATTTTCAAATTGAATCCTACTGTTTCTGTGACTGAGTTATAAAAATCAAATTTGTGTTTCCCTAGGGCAGAGGGAGATCCCGTAATTGTCTTAATTAAAACTTCTTTTCGAGGAAGAGTACTCAGCGCGAACAGTGTCTTGTACTGTGGAAATTTCTGGACTCTGAGTCTCAGGATAAGATTAGGTTGATTATAAATGTTCTCCTGGCTCTCTGGCATGGCAGAGGCTCTGACTATCTTTCTGAGATCTTTACATTACAAAGGATGATCCAGGATCTAGCATCTGCTGTGCCGTTGGTTCAGCTGTGATGGTGCCACGAGCCAGGCTTTTACAAAATTTTTTATTTATTTATTTTTATTTTTATTTTTATTTTTATTTATTTATTTATTTTATTTTTTTATTTTTTATTTTTTTGCTTTTACAAAATTAATGTGGCCTAGACACAAACACTACAAACTTTTGCCTTTGAGGACAACTGAATTCTAAATGTCTGTCTTATCATGTGCATTGGAATTCTCAGGCTTTCCTTAGCCTGTGTTCTGCTGCTGAGTTCTGGGAGAGGCTGACACTCAAAATGGAAACCAGACCACTAAGAATGGAAATACTTATTCACTGGTAAAGACAACATAGGGATGATTTCCCTAAACTTTATTAATACAGTTTTGTCAAATTTTGTGTCTAGTTTTTTATTCTGAGAGTGTTCATCTCTCTTGTATATATGTGAAAAACAATACACGCAGAAAGGAAGCACGTAAGAGCTGAGCATAAATGACAGGGAGGAGGGAAGATATTAAATTTAGAGAACATTTTGGCTGGAAATGTGGGGGAAAGTGGTTATTACTTGTCTGCAATTTTTCATCATGTTTCTATTTTCCTCGAATAAAGTTTACCATTCTACATTCACATTATCTTATTGATTTTGATGTAATTTTTCAGTTATGCATATCTAACTTCTTCTAACTAATAGACTTGCTAAGGGCTATTTTGAATTATTCTGCAGATGATTCGGAAATGTTAAGTACACACTCCTGAGTACAAATAGAAAAATTAAAACTCCAGGCTCCACCCAGTTACTTTAATTGAAGAATGTCTTCTGTAAATCACAAAGCTCTGTGTGGGAAGCCTGCCCACTCTGCCCACACATTCTCAGTAAACACAGTTGTACAGCTGAAGGGACCCTTTTGATGCTCCACTCCAGTTTGAATACTTGGAATCTCATTTAATGGAGTACCTGTCATTAATGGAAAAAATAGCTAATCCACCAATGCTGTAAAGTAAAAATTATTACACAGAATCCAGCCTGGGAAGCAGTTGGCTATCTGTAGATCTTTATTTCTCTCTCTTCTCCTCCAAATCCGATCCCCCAGTCTTATTCCCAGCTCTGTAGCAGACCCCCTGCTATGGTCTCCCTTCCTCTTCCTGCCCCCATCTCCACTGGGTTATACAGATCTTTCCCTCCAATTTTCTTCTCCACACTCATTGCTTTATCCCAGTCCTCAACTCCATCAGGCATTCTCTGGGAACCTGCCAGCTACGCCTGTCAGAGAAACAAGTAGGCTAGCAAAGCATGTAGGCTAGCTTCAGATCTCCACTCTTCCTCCTCGCCTCCAAATCTAACTCCTAAGTCTCATCCCCAGCTCTGTAGCAGTTGTGGTCTTATCTCTCTCTGCCCCAATTTCAGGGAACTAAGCAGATCCTCCTCTTGTGACTCCCCTCAGCAACCCCTCATATGCCATACCCATTCCTAAGTGTCAGCTCCCATATTTTACCTGGAACCCCCAATGGCCACACCTATCAGGATCCCAGAAGAATTTTCTACCAGGCAACACACAGCAACTATACTCTCCTGAGAACCAGAGACGGTAACAGAACCCAAGAAAAAAAAAACAAACAAACACCCACCCAGTGCTGTGGGATGTTCTGTATGGCAAATGTGTTGCTGATTAGTCAATAAATAAAACACTGATTGGCCATTGGCTAGGCCCGAAATGTAGGCAGGACAAGGAGGAGAATAAAGCTGGGAAGTGGAAGGCTGAGTCAGAGAGACACTGCCAGCCGCCACCATGACAAACAGCATGTGAAGATGCCGGTAAGCCACGAGCCATGTGGCAAGGTATAGATTAATGGAAATGGATTAATTTAAGCTGTAAGAACAGTTAGCAAGAAGCCTGCCACGGCCATACAGTTTGTAACCAATATAAGTCTCTGTGTTTACTTGGTCGGGTCTGAGAGGCTGTGGGACTGGCAGGTGAGAGAGATTTGTCCTGACTGTGGGCCAGGCAGGAAAACTCTAGCTACAACCCAGCAAAGACAAGACCACACATCAGCACACACAATTACAATCTCCCCAAACCCAGATGCCTGAACATCATCATGACAACACAATCAAACAGCCAGGACAATATGTCTCCATTAGAGCCCAGCAACCCAACCATCGTAGGCTTTGGGTATTATAACATTGCTTAAGCACAAGTCAAAGACCTTAAAATAGCCTTTATAAATATGATAGAGGTCCTTAAAGATGAAATGAATAAATCCCTTAAGGAAACCCATGAAATTACAAATAAACAGTGGAAAGAAATGAATAAAACAGTTCAAGACTTGAAAGTAGAAATAGAATCAATAAAGAAAACCCAATCTGAGATAAATCTGGAAATGAGAAAACAGAACTCAACTCCCGGAACTCAAACAGGAACCTTAGAGATAAACCTCACCAACAGAATACAAGAGATGGAAGAAAGACTTTCAGACATTGAAGACACAATAGAAGAAGTGGATACCCTGGTTAAAGAAAGTGTTAAATCTTAAAAAAAAAGTTCTGGCGGAAAATATCCAGAAAACCTGGGGCACTATGAAAAGACCAACTCTAAGAATAATAGAAATTGGGGAAGGAGAAGAAACCTAAGTAAAAGGCACAGAACATACTTTCAACAAAATGATAGAAGAAAATTTACCTAACCTAAGGAGGGAGATGCCTATCAAAGTACAAGAAGTATACAGAACACCAAGTAGACCAGACTAGAAAAACGTCCTCTCAACACCAAAACATTAAACATGCAGAATGAAGAAAGAATATTAAAAGCCGTTAGGGAAAAAGACAAAGTAGCATGTGAAGGCAGACCTATTAGAATAACACTTGATTTCTCAATGGAGACCCTAAAAACCAGAGGCGCCTGGACATATGGTCTGTAGATTCTAAAAGACCACAAATGCCAGCCCAGATTACTATGGCAAGCAAAAATTTTAATCACTGTAGATGGAGACAACAAGACATTTTATGATAAAGTAAAATTTAAGGAATATCAATCCACAAATCCAGCCCTACAGAAGCTGCTAGAAGAAAAATTCCAACCTAAAGAGTTTAACTGATGAATCAGCCTGTGTCCATTTTGGACTTGAAAGCCATCTTACAGCAAAGACAAACTAGGTTCATTCCTATTTATGATTAAATCTCTGTTTCTCAAGGATTGGACTATGCTCTACCTGTAACCTTAATTACAAATGGTTTCTGTACTGCCTGTTTCAGGGAATGCCAACCATGCCTTTGTTTCAAAAGATTATTATGGCCATCTGTTGTTATAACTATTTTGTTTTGACCACCTTGAAAATACGTCTTTGATTCAGGAGGATGTCACAAGCAACTTATTATGCTCATGTTCTGCTTCTGTAGCCCTGTCTACTTGCCTGCTAAGTACTCTATTTGGAAACTCCCTACTCTTGGACTATAAAAGTCTGCATCTCACCCATGTTCAATGCTAATCTCCTGAAAGCTGCCTTGAGAGAGAGAGAGAGAGAGAGAGAGAGAGAGAGAGAGAGAGAGAGAGAGAGCTCATATACACAAATAAAAAAGCTTGCTTTAATTAATTGCTTGCTTTAATTAATTTGGGAATTATTTGGGTTGGTGGTCTCTCTCTTCGTATCTGTGGGATTAACATAACCACCACCACCAAACAATCCCAGACCAGCAAATAGAAAGAGGGGAAACAGACAGACAGATAGACACACACACACACACACATCACCCCCCCACCATTACAACCCCCCCCCACCACAATAATAAAATAACAGGAACTAGCAAACACTGCTCATAGATATCTCTCAACATCAATGGTCTCAATTTCCCAGCAAAAAGACAGACTAACAGAATGGATGCAAAAACAGGATTTATTTTTCCACTGCATCCAAGAAACAGGACTTAACATCAAGGATAGATATCATCTCAGTGTAAAGGATAGAAAAAAGATATCCTAAGCAAATGGACCTAAGCTGTTGTAGCCATTTTAATATCTGACAAAATAGATTTCAAATCAAAACTAAATAGAAGAAATAGAGGACAGTACATGATCATCAAAGGAAAAATCTGTCAAGAGGACATTGCAATCCTTTTGTTGTTGGATATTTATTTATTTGTCAGAAGCTGTGCAGCCTAGTCTCTGATTAGTGTATGAATGCCTGTCCAACGGATCTGCATGAGGCAAAGCCTGTGGAGATGGTGTCTCACTTGGCAAGTATCAGTGGAGCACAGGGAAGTGAGGGGCAAGGCTGGACTGGCGCGGCTTGCAGGCTCTCTTCTCTCTCATATTGTTGATTCTTTTGGCGGTTCTTAGTTTTACTTTGTCAGTCACGTATGCAACAGCTGTACTTTTCCCTGGAAATTCTGTTCTTTCTTGAATATTTTCCCCTTAGTATTAAGATACCGGTAAAGCTACAAGCCATGTGGCAACTTATAGATTAATAGAAATGGGTTAATTTAAGATATAAGAACAGTTAGCAAGAAGCCTGCCATGGCCATACAGTTTGTAAGCAATGTAAGTCTTTGTGTGTTTACTTGGTTGGGTCTGAGCGGCTGTGGGACTGGTGGGTGAGAGAGATTTGTCCTGACTGTGGGCCAGGCAGGAAAACTCTAGCTACACCTTAGAATCAGCAGGGGGCTAATGCTTCTCAAATTTCTTATTTGGAATTACTAATTGCAATTCCTAATCCTGGGGACTTTTCTGAATCAATAGAGGCTGTTAAAATTAATGGGTCTTGCTTTCATAATTGTCCTAAGGAAAAGGTAGTTAGAACCACCTTGTGGAGGAGGAGACTCACAGAGCAGTAGTGGCAAGAAATAATAGGTGCATATGATGAAACAACACTTGGAACATTACCCATGTCTCATAGTTCTGGAAAGGAGAGTAAGGCATGCACATACAGACTAGGGCAAAAAGCCTCAGGAGTACACATAGTGCCAACTGTTGAGAGTAAGATTCCTGGACACCAAGCATATAGAAGCAATGGTAGGATCTGGTATGATCCAATGGGAAAAATGCAATGCAAAATGTGGGATGGATAGATCCATCTTTACCGTACACGGAAGCTTATGTTGGTGGAAGAAGTATGGTACAGTGAGATGGGAAGAGTGCCTTTTGAAAGCCTGTCTTTTATAGAGAGATTGAGACATGGGACCCTCTTGTAGAAAAGGAAATTGTATAAAAGCCTATCTTATAGACATGAAAGACTTGTTTGGGTTAGAATATTCTTGTCCTTAAAGCATTGTACCCATGTCTATTCCTTTCCAACTTCGTAATTGCAAGTAGCTGTCAGCTGACATAGTGTTGCAAGAGCAGGATATGTCTGGCTTGATATTTAGTTAGATTTGCAAAACTGCTGAACTCCATGTCTAGAATAAGGTTATGTAGGGCATGGGAAAGTATATTTGGGGAAGTGTAAAGTGGAACAATGGGGACTTTTATAATGATTACAATGTATTTCTTAAAATATGATGTATTTCTTAAAAGTGAAAAATAGAAGCTAATAATAAAGCTGTTCATGTAAGCCTGGTAGGAAAAAACTCTGTTAAAGTATAAATAAAAATGACTTGAGCTATTTGGGACCTCTTGAATGCAATCCACCTGGTGGAGAAACATTTTCTTTATGCTGACACCCTTTCCCCATCTTAGGACCTGAACCTGAGCCTAGGCAGGACCCTGACATTTATTTGTGTTTTTACATCCCAATCAAAGTTTCCCCTTCCTCCCCTCTTCCCAGTTCCTACCCTACCCTCTCTCCTCTTCCCCCTCCCCCACACCTCATCCATTCCTCTTCTGTTTCTCTTCAGATACAGGCAGGCCTCCCATGGATATCAGCTATTGTATATCAAGTTGCAGTGAGACTAGGCACCTCCTCTTTTATTAAGACTAGATGAAGCAATTCAGTAGGAGGAATGAGTCGCCAAAGCAGGCAGCACAGTCACTGCTCTCACTGTTAGGAGTCTCACATGAAGATCAAGAAAGATATATGCAGAGGGCATAGGTCAGTCCAATGCAGGCTCCCTGGTTGGTGGTTCAGTCTCTGTGAGCACCTATGAGCTCAGATTAGTTGATTCTATGGGTTTTCTTGTAGTTCCCTTGACACCACTGGGTCCTACAATCCTTCCTCCCCTTCATCTGTGGTATTCCCTGAGCTCCACCTGATGTTTGGCTGTGGGTCTTTGTGTCTGTTTCCATTAGTTGCTGGGTGAAACCTCTCTGATGACAGTTGGGCTAGGCATCAATCTATGAGTAAAGCAGAATATCATTAGGAATCACTTTATTGATTTTTTTTTTTTTTTTTTTTTTTGCCAGTCATGTTTGGTTCTATTCTAGGTCTTTGGGGTAATGACCTTTAGGTCTTGTTCCTTAGGGGTGAGTTACCTTTCAGGGTATGGGTCTCTAGCTGTGCCAGTCATTAGTTGGTCACTCCCACAATTTCTGAACCATCTTTACCCCAGCACATCTTAAAAGCAGGACAAATGGCAGTTTGAAGGGTTTGTACCTGGGTTGGTATCCCAGTCCCTCCACTGGAAGTCTTGCGTGGTTACAGGAGATGTCTGATTCATGCTCCTCATCCCTCATTACTAGGAGTCTTAGCTAGGGTCACCCTCATAGATTCCTGGTAGTTTCCATTGCTCTAGGTTTCTAACTCATCCCAGAGATGCCTCCAGATTCCAGTTGTCTCTCCCAGTACTCTCTCTATCTTCCACGCACCTGATGCCTCCTGTTCCCATCCTCATTCCCCTTTCCATGCCCCTCCCACCTTACACTGGCAATGTTTATTCTATTTCTCCTTCACTGTGAGAGTCATGCATCCCCACCTTGAGCCCTCCTTATTACTTAACTTCTCTGGGTCTGTGGGTTGTAGCATGGTTCTTCTTTACTTTACAGCTAATATTAACTTGAGAGAGTAAGTAATGATACCATGTTTGTCTTTCTGGATCTGGGTTATCTCACTCAGGATGATCTCTTCTAGTTCCATTCATTTACCAGCAAATTTCCTGATGTCATTGTTTTTTTTAACCACTGAGTAGTACTCCATTGTGTAGATGTACCACATTTTCTTTATCCATTCTTCAGATGAAGGATATCTAGGTTGTTTCCAGTTTGTGGCTATTATGAATAAAACTGCTATGAATATAGTTGTGCAAATATCCTCATGGAGCATCCTTTGGGCATATGCCCAGGAGTGGTGTAGCTGGTTCTTGAGGTAGACTGATTTCCAGTTTTCTGAGAAACCACCATATTGCTTTCCAAAGTGGCTGTACAAATTTGCACTTCTACCAGCAGTGGAGGAGTGTTTCCCTTGCTCCACATCCTCTCCAGCATGAGTTTTCATTTGTGTTTTTGTTCTTAGACATTCTGACAGGTTTAAGATGGGATCTCAGAGTCATTTTGATTTGCATTTCCCTGATAGCTAAGGGTGTTAAACATTTCTTTAAATGTATCTGGGCCATTTGAGATTCCTCTGTTGAGAATTCTCTGTTTAGATCTGTACCCCATTTTTAAATTGGATAATTATTTTTTATATCTAGTTTCTTGATTTCTTTATATATTTAGGATATTAACCCCCTGTCAAATGTGGGTTTGGTGAAGATCTTTTTCTATTCTGAGGGCTGTCATTTTGTCTGTTTGACACTGTCTTTTGCCTTACATAAGCTTTTCAGTTTCATGAACTCCCATTTGTTAATTGTTGATCTTAGTGCCTTTGAGATTATTGTTCTGTTTGGGAAGTCTCCTGTGCCAATGTGTTCAAGGCTATTTCCTACTTTCTTTTCTATCAGGTTCAGTGTATCTGGTTTTATGTGAGTTCTTTTGTCTACTTGGACTTGAGTTTTGTGCGGGGAGATAGATAAAGATCTATTTGCATTCATCTACATTTTGACATCCAGTTAGACCAGCATCATTTTTACAGATGCTTTCTTTTTCCATTGTATAGTTTTGACTTTGTCAAAAGTCAAGTGTCCATAAGTGTGTGGATTTATGTCTGGGTCTTTGATTTAAATCCATTGATCGATCTGTCTGTTTTTATGACAATATTATGTGATTTTTATTACTATATATATCTACAGCAGAGCTTGAAATCAGGGATTGGTGATGCCTCCAGAAGTTCTTTTATTGTACAGGATTGTTTTAGCTATCCTAGGTTTTATTATTTTTCCATATGAAGTTGAGTATTGTTCTTTAAAGGTCTGTTAGGAATTGTGATGGGGATTGCATTCAATCTGTAGGTTGCTTTTGGTAAGATTGCCATTTTTACTGTTAATCTTACAGATCCACTAGCATGGGAGATCTTTCCACCTTCTGATATTGTAGATGTAACCAACTGTCTTATTAAATAAGATACACAGAGCTGATTCAGAGAAGAAAGCCAAGAGGTCAGAGCTAAGAGCCTCACCCTTCCTGCTTCAGTGATCCTCTTCAGTCAAGAGAGCTCTCTGAAAAGGACCTACTTCCTGTGTGTATGTCTTTATATAGTCTAGCTGTTCTGCCTTCTCATTGGTTGTAAACCTAAACACGTGACTACCTTGTCACTGCCTGTATGTACCGCCCTCCAGGTCCTTAAAGGCGTGCGCCACCACTGCCACGCACTTGCTATGGCTCTAAAACTCTGACCCTCAGGCAACTTTATTTATTAACATACAATTAAAATCACATTTCAGTACAAGTAAAATACCACCACATTTCCCCTTTTCTATTTTAATAAAAAGGAAAAAAAAGAAAAAGGTTATAACTAACAAAAGAAAAACTATATACAAAGGTACAATAACTATATACAATATATACAAATAATAAATGTCTAAACAATGTCTAGTCCATTTGTATTTGAGAAATTCAGAGATAATAATTTCATTATCCTATTTTGTTAAGTCCAAAATGTATCTAATTCACTTTCTATCCTAATTAATCTTCAACTATAACTAACTAACCTTCAACTATAACTAACTAATCTTCAACTCCCTCAGAGATCCAAGAAGGAAATAATATTAGCTAACAAAAATAAAAACAGAAAGTGCATGCAAGCAACTTCCAAAAAATTTGTGAGTTGACAGAAACAGCCAGCTTCCTGGACAGTCACCTGAGGTTTCTCCGCAATGCTGGGGCATCATCTTCAGTCTATAGGCTTAGCATATCTGACAGACTCATTTGTGAAATAGGATGTACACAAGGTCAACAGTTCAACCTCACATTGGGTGAGAGCAGTCCATATACCAGAAACACCTGAATTCCACTAGTGTCATGTCATGATTCAGGATTTTAAATTCTGGAAATTGTTGATGGTTTTTTAATTCAGCTGTCCATTCTTCTTGGCTGTGTACATATGGCTTCATCTCAGCATCCCGTTCTTCTCCACATCCCTCTATCAAATGCCAGTTTACTATTGAGAGGCGTGAGCTTAGTTACTCTTCAAGAATAACTGTTTCAGCTGCTGTTCCATTGCACATCAGAAGCCATTGGCCCACTGCCTGTTCAGCTGCCTTCGAAGAAAAGGGCACTGTACCTTTTCTGAGTTGCGAAGGCCACGTCAGGGATGGTGCCATATTGTCCTGGCCTCAGAAGATGCCTTTTGATAAAGCCATAACCACGGTTGTTTAGGCAAGAATCAGTAGTCCTTTGTTTCATGTCCTGTCTGTCCATTTTGTCAGCAGTTGATTCAAGGATACTTTGTTGTCCAGTGGCTAACTTTTGCCGCAATAAAAGCTAACTCCATATGCAGTTTCTTCAATGCCCATATTTTCTCTGAAGTAGATTGGTACTGCCAGGAGCCGACATGTCTCATAGTCATAACAAAAAATAAAAATTTTCTAAGTTATTAAAATATTTTAAATGCCATGTTCTGTAGTTCTCTGAAGGGTTTGAAGATGACCTATCTAAAATATATCTGCTCAATTTTTAAAACATATCTAATATGACTACAAGTTCTATTTTAATGTCTAACTACTAACTTTCATTTCTTTATATCCTAATAGTTGGTAATAATAACATTCAAGGATCAGAAAATTGCATTGTTAAATGAACGATATAAGTACAATTAGAAATATACATATAGCATTTTCTAACAATATCAATTTCAATATATATAATTTGTATACAATATAAAACAATCCAATCCAATGTAAAGTATTTAAAACTAGTAATTGTCTTTTTCTTCTTCTTTCTTTCTCTCTTTTTTTTTTTAAAAACAAGAACCTTAAATCTAATCTGCTTAGTCTTTTTCCTAACCCTTGACAACAACTTGTAACCAACCCCTTAAACAATGAAAATTATCCCAGACCCAAAACCCATTAAAAAGACCAAAAAACCACCTGCCCCACACCACCTCTTTGGGAATGTGGGCGTCGTATTCTTAAAATTGCTTCCTGCTGGGTACGGGCGAAGTTATCTTTATCCTGAAAGAAAATTTTAGGTTAATTGTCAAATTCTAGGAAAGGTAACTATATCCTTCATTATCCAGTCTGTGTATAATGCCAAAGTTCAGGGTTTATCTCAAGTCCTTATTCAAGTAGTCTTTGAGACTGGATCATCTCATCTAGTCATCTCAAAATTGCTCTGAGCACCTTGTAGTTCAAAGCTGATCTGTAGCTGATGTTTGTCAGTTTAGTGATGTTATTATTGTCCACGTGGAATTGTTGTTGTTGTGGGGCCCCAACTTCTTCCTGGAGACTTCAGTTGATGTTAGGCCTGGCTGTGAATTCCTTCAGAAAACTGATAAGAGACTCGAACACAAAGACATATATATGCAGCTAATTGAAGCCTTTTTTCTAGAATTAATTAGTACTCTATATGACCATTCATATCTTAACAAAGTTTAAAATGTATATATATATCTATATATCTATATATATTAATCTTGTAAGTTTTGATATAAAATTTATACTTTAAGAAAAGTTTAAAGAATCAGAATAGAATCAAAGAGTTGAGATTAGTAATAGAATAGTCCCTTAATTAATTTGGCTTTTCTCCTGTCCCATAGCAGAAGATGGCTCTTTTCTTCTGGCATGATACAGGGAGTTTGCATTTTCCTTTTAACAACATGCTTGAGTTTAAAGAAGGAGAGAGCCATTCTCCAACTCCAAAGTCAGCTTTAAATTTTAATTGGACTGGGACTATTAGAAGACCAATAGTGTTAAATCTTTAGAGAAAAGCAGAAAAAAACATTTAGGAAGACATAAAATTTTTTAGATAATATATACCCATACACCATTTCACTCTGCTTCCTGGGATAGATGATTTGTCCCTTTTCTTCAGTTGTCTCATTTGTCCAGTGTTCTTCAGATTCCTTAACCTTCATTCTCCTAAAAGACAAAAACAAAAACCTTTCCCCAAGACTAATTTTGGGGATGTTCCTTTTTGGCAAGTTATTATCTGATTAAATGAAAAGACATGTGTTACTGGTATAAGTTAGTTTAAATTGGATGTTCATGTTGGTTGATGAGCTATCACCTCCTCTAATTAAGAGGTTTCTCTTGTTCAAATCGAACCTTTATCAATTTTGATGGTACCCACAACTTATCTTCTCCTGTAGAAACAAAAGCAAAACCTCGTCCCCAATGTAACACATACCCTGGTTTCCATTCTGAGGTCAGCACATCCTTAAAATATATAGGCTGATTTAATTCTGTAGTTTTTTCTATTATCCAATGTCTCTCTGCAGCTGTTGTTCCTTTCTCATTGGCATTAAGAAAATTCAATGTTAATAGAGCATTATGCAGTCTATTTCTGGGGGTTTTTGTTACCCCTTTCTGTTTATTTAGCATATCCTTTAGAGTTCTGTTTGATCTTTTTATAACTGCTTGACCTGTAGGATTATGTGGTATGCCTGTAATATGCTTTATATTGTAATAAGCAAAAAACTGTTTCATTTTAACAGAGACATATGATGGAGCATTGTCAATTTTGATTTGTGCAGGTATACCCATGATGGCCATTACTTCTAACAAATGAGTGATTACAGAATCAGCTTTTTCAGAACTCAAAGCAGTTGCCCACTGAAATCCTGAATAAGTATCGATAGTGTGGTGTACATATTTCAGTTTTCCAAATTCTGCAAAGTGAAACACGTCCATCTGCCAGATTTCATTCCTTTGAGTACCCTTTGGGTTACATCCTGCTGGTAATGGTGTTTGATTGTAGAAGGAACAAGTAGGACATTTCTTTACTATTTCTTTGGCTTGTTGCCAGGTTATGGAAAAATCCTTTTTTAAACCTTTATTATTGACATGATGTTTTTTATGAAATTCTGAGGCCTCCAGCACATTTCCTATTAATAACTTATCAATCTCATCATTGCCTTGTGCTAGAGGGCCTGGCAGACCAGTATGGGATCGAATGTGAGTTATATATAAAGGATGACTCCTTTTCCTGATTGTGTCTTGTAATTGAATAAATAGTGAAGTTAATTCTGAAGCATCAGGGATAAATTCTGCAGTCTCAATATGTAATACTACTCTTTCAGCATACTGAGAGTCAGTTACTATGTTGAGAAGTTCTGAAAAATCCATTAATACCAACAGAATAGCATATAATTCTGATTTTTGAACTGAATTATAAGGACTTTGAACCACTTTACTTAAATTTTCTGATTTGTAACATGCCTTTCCTTGTTTGTTGGCATCTGTATAAAATGTATGAACTCCAGATATGGGCTTTTTCCGTACAATTTGAGGCAAGATCCAATCAGCTCTCTTTATAAGATCAATTCTATTGCTTTTGGGATATTTGCTGTTAATTTCTCCCAAAAAATTACTGCAAGCTCTTTGCCAAGGTTCACTTTCTGTCCATAATTTTTCAATGTCCTCCTTAGTTAAAGGTACGACAATTTCTGCTGGGTCTATTTCTGCTAATTGACGAAGTCTCAATTTTCCTTTCCAAATCAAGTCAGAGACTTTTTCCACATAAGTTTTTAATTTTTTGTTTGGTTTATTTGGTAAAAATATCCATTCTAATATAATATCTTCCCTCTGCATTAATATTCCTGTAGGAGAATGCCTAGAAGGTAAAATAACCAAAATGCAATCCAGCTTTGGATCAATACGATCCACGTGCCCTTCATGTACTTTCTTTTCTACCAAGGCCAATTCTTTCTCAGCTTCAGGTGATAATTCTCTTGGACTATTTAAGTCCTTGTCACCTTCTAAGGTTTTGAACAAATTATGCAGTTCATCATTTTTTACCCCAACAATAGTTCATAGATGGGAAATATCTCCTAATAATCTTTGAAAGTCATTAAGAGTCTGTAGTCTATCTCTCCTAATTTGCACCTTTTGGGGTCTAATTTTTTGTAGCTCTATTTTATATCCTAAATAATTAATAGAATCTCCTCTTTGTATCTTTTCAGGAGCAATTTGTAATCCCCAGCAAGGCAAAATTTTCTTTACCTCTTCAAACATTCTTTCTAAAGTATCTGCATTTGAGTCAGCTAGTAAAATATCATCCATATAATGATAAATTATAGATTTAGGAAATTTTTTATGTATCACTTCCAATGGCTGTTGTACAAAATATTGGCACAGAGTTGGGCTATTCAACATTCCCTGTGGGAGGACCCTCCATTGAAATCTTTTAACCGGTTGAGAATTATTATAAGTAGGCACTGTGAAAGCAAATCTTTCTCTGTCTTTTTCTTGTAACGGTATTGAAAAGAAACAGTCTTTTAAATCAATAACTATGAGAGGCCATACTTTTGGTAACAGAGTAGGCAAAGGTATTCCAGATTGTAGAGAGCCCATTGGCTGAATTACTTTGTTAATTGCTCTAAGGTCTGTTACCATTCTCCATTTACCAGATTTCTTTTTAATAACAAATACAGGAGAATTCCAAGGGCTGGTTGATTCCTCAATATGCTGAGCATTTAACTGTTCTTCTACCAGCTCTTCTAAAGCCTGGAGTTTCTCTGTTGTTAAAGGCCATTGCTGGACCCATACAGGCTTGTCTGTTAACCATTTTAGAGGTAGAGCTGTTGTTGTCTTTGGAAGATCATCAGTTGTTGTGCCCTGTTCTTGTATAATATGGATGGCTGGTGACCATTCAGAATATTGCCTTCTAATATTTCTCTCAGAAACATGTGCTAGTTTATGATTTGTTTCTGAGATTGGAGGGATGTTAATCTGAGTATTCCATTGTTGCAACAAGTCTCAACCCCACAGGTTCATAGCTATGTTAGCTACATATGGTTTCAATTTTCCTCTCTGTCGTTCTGGACCTATACACTCGAGCCATCTTGCACTCTGTTTCACCTGAGATAATGTCCCAATTCCTCACAGTTGAACATTTACCTCCTGAAGAGGCCAAGTTGGATGCCAAAATTCTGGTGCAATTATGGTAATGTCCGCACCTGTGTCTACCAGACCAGACAACAAAACACCATTTATTTTTATCGATAATTTTGGTCTTTGTTTATTAATAGAAGTTTGCCAAAAAATTTTCTTTATATTTGCTCCTGAATTTTCTATTCTCTCTGTTTCATCATCCTGACCAGCATGATTTATTCCAATAGGCATTTGGTTATTTAATTGCTCTGGGTAGGGGTTTCCTCTACAACTGCAGGAAAGGTTTGAACTGGATTTGCTATTGGGGCCTGCATGAGGCCCCTCTGGGAGTTTCCCGAAGACTGAGGCAAAGGATTACCCTGTCTGTCCCTTGTTGATTTACATTCATTGGTCCAGTGTTTTCCCTTACCACACCTTCTGCATACTCCAGAAGGAAGGGGCATTCTGTTGCCATTGTTCCTTGAAGAAACATTGTTTCTAGGAATGACCTGTTTACAGTCCCTTTTCAAATGTCCTTGCTTTCCACATCTAAAACATCTAACATTCCTCAAACCTTTTGAAATTGCTTCTCCTACCCACGTATCATCATGCTCATGAGCTTCAACATTAACCGTGTCTCTAATCCAATCTTCGAAAGGTGCAGATTGCCTTTAACGGCCTGATTATTGTTTTGCATGCTGCGTTCACATTCTCAAAGGCCAAAGATTCAATTATTATCTTACTAGCTTCTGAATCCGGGACCATTCTCTTTACTGCTGAAGCCAGTCTTTGTAAAAAAATCTGTGAAAGATTCTTTTGGGCCTTGTACAACCTTTGTAAATGACTCAGTTTTTTTTCCTGGTTCCTTAACTCTGTCCCATGCATTCAAGGCTGCTGTTCGACATAAAATTAGGGTTTGGACATCATATAAACATTGTGTTTGTGCTGAAGCATATTGACCTTCTCCAATAAGCTGATCCTGGCAGACTTGTATTCCTTTATCCCTCCACTGTTTTTCTATGTTTTTAGCTTCATCCTTGAACCAAGTTAGCCACTGAAGCCTTTGACTGGGTTCAAGAACAGCTTGTGCCAGCTCCCGCCAGTCCTGTGGTACAATCCTATTATATGTTGACCAAGAGTTTAACATTTGCTTTACATATGGGGAATGCATGCCATAAGATACTATTGCCTCCTTAAACCTTCGTAAATCTAACATTTCAATTGGAGCCCAAATATTTTGTGTAGTCATTTGATCAGGCAACTGCTGTACGGTTACTGGACAAACTAAGGGTGACTGTGTGAAAACAGGCTTTCTTTCTGTAACCCTATGATCCAGTCTTGAAGCAACTTCACTGTTAGTTTCTTCTGTCTGAGTTTTTACAGGTTTAACAGATTTTTCTAAAGCTGTCACCCTGGCACTTAAATTGACTATCTTTTTAAATAGTAAAATGAGGATAAGCATAGTAATAAAATGTATAATTCGATCAACATTAATCTTCTGATATAGCTGTTCCATTGTCAGACTGTCTAAAATTGCAAACAAAGCCCAATTTTCTTCCAATGTACACAGAAAACCCATTTTTTTTTAAATGTGGAAAAAAATTTTTCTTTTAAATAGTTTCCTTTAAAATATCTGATATGTTAAGTGACTTACCAAGTCCTCGTAGAACAGTACCAATCCAAGGGAATTTCAAAACAGCCACCTAGTGTCCGAGGTGTAAGTCCAGAGAGAGAGAGAGAGAGAGAGAGAGAGAGAGAGAGAGAGAGAGAGAGAGAGCAGCCACAAGTTCTGCCTAAGAGCTTGAATCCAGCCACGTGTTCCCGCTTGAGCCTAGTCAAGCCTTGGCTCTGGCTACCTTAAGCTCCAACCACGTGCGTTGGCTTTACAGGCAGGGGCCCTGTTCGGCAGGGCAGGCCTGAGTTGTTTGTAGCACTGGCTTTAAGCAAGTAGCTCAAGGTTGGTCCGGCCTGAGGCCAAGCCGACCTGGGCCCGGGCTAGGGAGCCGGCCGCCCTGGCGGGAAACCGGACCTGCTGCCAAGCCAAGTTAAGTGGTTTTTAATGGATTCTTGTCACGTTGGGTGCCAAATGTAGATGTAACCAACCGTCTTATTAAATAAGATACACAGAGCCGATTCAGAGAAGAAAGCCAAGAGGTCAGAGCTAAGAGCCTCACCCTTCCTGCTTCAGTGATCCTCTTCAGTCAAGAGAGCTCTCCGAAAAGGACCTACTTCCTGTATGTATGTCTTTATATAGTCTAGCTGTTCTGCCTTCTCATTGGTTGTAAACCTAAACACGTGACTACCTTGTCACTGCCTGTATGTACCGCCCTCCAGGTCCTTAAAGGCG
The DNA here is from genome assembly GCF_949786415.1 of Peromyscus eremicus. Classification (NCBI taxonomy): domain Eukaryota; kingdom Metazoa; phylum Chordata; class Mammalia; order Rodentia; family Cricetidae; genus Peromyscus; species Peromyscus eremicus. Next base: position 28,160,502 of record NC_081430.1, on the reverse strand, counting down.
TGCGCCACCACTGCCACGCACTTGCTATGGCTCTAAAACTCTGACCCTCAGGCAACTTTATTTATTAACATACAATTAAAATCACATTTCAGTACAAGTAAAATACCACCACATGATATCTTCTCCAATTTCTTTCTTCAAGTACTTGAAGTTTTTCGTATACAGGTCTTTGACTTGCTTGGTTAGAGTTGTCCCAAGATGTTTTATGTTATTTGTGGCTATTGTGAAGGGTGTTATTTTCCTGATTTTTTTCTCAGCCTGTGTATCATTTGCATATAGGAGGATTACTGATTTTTTTAAAGTTAATTTTGTATCTAGCTGCTTTGCTGAAGGTGTTTATCTGCTATAGGCATTACCTGGCAGAATTTTGGGGGTTGCTTATGTATATTATCATATCATCTGCAAATAGTGATACTTTGACTTCTTCCTTTCCAATTTGTATCCCCTTGATCTTATTTAGTTGTCTTATTGTTCTAGCTAAAACTTCAAGTACTATTGAATTAATATGGAGAGAGTGAACATCCTTATCTTGATTTAAATAAAATTGCTTTGAATTTATCTCCATTTAATTTGATGTTGGCTGTCGGCTTGCTGTATATGGCTTTTACTATATTTAGGTATGTTCCTTGTATCCTTGATCTCTCCAATACTTTTATCATGAAGGGGTGTTAGATTTTACCAAAGGCCTTTTCAGCATCTAGTGAGATGATATGTAGTTTTTTTCTTTCAGGTTTTCTTACATGGTGGATTATATTACATCGACAGATTTTCATATGTTGAACCACCCCTGCATCTCTGGGATGAAGTCCACTTGATCATGGTAGATAATCTTTTTGATGTGTTCTTCGATTTGGTTTGCTAGTATTTTATTGATTATTTTTGCATCTGTGTTCATAAGGGAAATTGGTCTGCAATTCTCTTTGTTGAGTCTTTGTGTGGTTTGGGTATCAGGGTGACTGTAGACTCATAAAATGAATTTGGCAATGTTCCTTCTCTATTTTGTGAAATAATTTGAGGAGTATTGGTATTAGCTGTTCTTTGAAGGTCTGATAGAATTCTACACTAAATTCATCTGGCCCTGGGATTTTCTTTTGGAGACTTTTAATGACTGCTTCTATGTCATTTGGAGTTATGGGTCTATTTAAATTGTTTATCTGACCTTAATTTTAATTTGGCAAGTGATATGGAGAAAAATTGTCCATTTCTTTTAGATTTTCCAATTTTGTGGAGTACAGGTTTTTGAAGTATGACCTAATGACTCTTTGGATTTCCTCTGTATCTGTTGTTATGGCTCCCTTTTTGTTTCCGATTTTGTTAATTTGGATATTTTCTCTCAGTCTTTTAGTTAGTTTGGATAAGAGTTTGTCTATCTTGTTGATTTTCTCAAAGAACTAACTATTTGTTTCATTGATTCTTTGTATTGTTCTCTTTGTTTCTATTTTATTGATTTTAGCTCTCAGGTTGATTATTTCTTTCATCTATTCCTCTTGAGTGTGTCTGCTTCTTTTTCTTCTAGAGCTTCCAGGTATGCTGTTAGGTCTCTGGTATGAGAGTTCTCTAATTTCTTTTTGCAGGCACCTAGTGCTGTGAATTTTCCTCTTAGCACTGCTTTCATGGTTTCCCGTAAGTTTGGATATGATGTGCATTTATTTTCATTGAATTCTTAGATGTGTTTAATTTCTTTCTTCATTTCTTTTGATCCAGTGGTAGAGTGGTACTGAACAATTCAGTAGAGAGTTGTTCAGTTTCTATGAGTTTATATGCTTTCTGTTGTTGAAATCCAACTTTAATTCATGGTGATCTGATAGGATACAGGGGGTTATTTCAATTTTCTTGTATCTGTTGAAACTTGCTTTGTGACCAAGTATATGGTCAATTTTGGAGAAGGTTCCAAGAGGTATTGGAAAGAAGTTATATTCATTTGTGTTTGGGTGAAATGTTCTATAGATATCTGTTAGGTCCATTTGAGTCATAATGTCTGTTAGTTCCATTATTTCTTTATTTGTTTCTGTCTGGATGACCTATCCATTGGTGAGTAATGTGTGAGGTTCAATGTGTGATTTAAGCTTTAGTAATGTTTCTTTTACAATTGTGGGTGCCCTTGCATTTGGGACATACATATTCAGAATTGAGACAGCATCCTGATGGATTTTTTCCTGTAATGAGTTTATGAGTTTGAAATGTCCTTTTCCATCTCTTTTGACTAAGTTTTGTTTGAAGTCTATTTTGTTAGATATTAGGATAGCTACACCCACTTGCTTCTTAGGTCAGTTTTGGTTGGAAAACCTTTCTCTGAGGTAATGTCTATCTTTGATGTTGTGGTGTGTTTCTTGTATGCAGCAGAAGGATGGATCCTGTTTTTGTATCCATTCTGTTATCTTGTGTCTTTTTATTGGCAAATTGAGTCCATTAATACTGAGAGATATTAATGACCAGTGTGTGTGTGTGTGTGTGTTTCTCTTCTCTGGATTTTTCTGGTGTGAGATTATTTATGCCTGTGTTTTTGTGGGTATAGTTAACTTCTTGGGTTGGAGTTTTCCTTCTAATACCTTCTATGGGGTGGATTTATGGATAGATATTGTTTAAATTTGAGTTTCTCATGAAATACCTTGTTTTCTCCATTTATGGTTGTTGAAAAGTTTGCTAGGTATAGTAATCTGGGTTGGCATCCATGGTTTCTTAGAATCTGCAAGGCATCTGTTCAGGCCTTTCTGGCTTTTAGAGTCTCTGTTGAGAAGTCAGGTGTAATTCTTATAGGTCTATTTTCATGTGTTACTTGACCATTTTCCCTTGCAGCTTGTAATATTATTTTTTTGTTCTGTATATTTAGTGTTTTGATTATTATGTGATTCTGGAACTTTCTTTTCTGATTGAATCTATTTGATGTTCTGTAAGCTTCTTCTATCTTTATACGCATGTCCTTTCTTAGATTAGGAAGGTTTTCTTCTATGATTTTGTTAAATATATTCTCAGGGTTTTTGTACTGAGATTCTTCTCCTTTTCCTATTCCTATTATTCTTAGGTTTGGTCTTTTCACGGTGTCCCAAATTTTCTGGATATTTTGTGCTAGGAGGTTTTTAGATTTAACATTTTCTTTGACAGATGAATCTATTTCTTCTATTCTATCTTCAACACCTGAGATTCTCTCTTCCATCTCTTGTATTCTGTTGATGATGCTTATGTCTGTAGTTCCTGTGCACTTACCCAGATTTACCATTTCCTGAATTCCCTCAGTTTGTGTTTTCTTTATCGCTTCTATTTTGATTTTCATGTCATGAACAATTTCCTTCGTCTGTCCCCCCCCCCCCCCGGCTTTCTTGACACTCTTTAGGGGATTTCTTGATTTCCTTTAATTTTTTGGTTAACTTTCATCGATTTCCTTAAGGGATTTTTGTTTTCATTTCCTCTTTAGGGACCTCCATCATCTTCATAAAATTATTTTAAAGGTCATTTTCTTGTGCTTTGGCTGCATTAGAATGTTCAAGTCTTGCTGTCATAGGATAGCTGGGCTCTGGTGGTGCCATATTGCCCTGGATGTTGCTGATTGTATTTTCACACTGGCATCTGGGTTTGGGATGATTAATTCTATTCCCTGATTTCTGATTTTGTTTTTGTTGAATGGATATTTTTTTTCCTTGGTTTCTGTTTCCTCTTTGGTTTTCTCATTTTTGTGGCCTGGATTTCTGGCAGCTTGTGTGATATCTAGTCTAATTTGGAGTCTCTGTCCAAATTGGGACTTGGCCTTCTGTAGGTTAGCTTGGCCTTTGGTGGAGCAGGGGGTCTCTGTTCTTCTGATTGGTGTGGCCTGTACCTGTTCTTCTGACTAGTATGACCTACATCTGAAGAGCTGGAGACTGCTCAAGCTATGGGGCTTGTGCCTGAGTGGTGTATGTCCACCACAGTTGAAGGCAGGGTCCAGCAGAGGGGCTGCAAGTAACTGGGATGGTGTGGGCTGTGGGAAGGGTCATGGGATATAGAATCTAGAGAGTGGGGCTGTTTTACCCATAGGTAGGTATGGCCTGTGCCTGAGTGGAAGAAGTCCACTGGGGTTGGGGGCAGGGCTCAGCAGCAGTGCCTGCAAGGAGCTGGGAAGATATGAGCAGAGGGGAGGGTCCTGGGGAACAGACCCCCACATTGCAATTCTTAACATCTGTGCCCAAAACATAAGGGAATGCAAGTTCATGAAAGAATCACTATTACAGCTTAAATCACATATTGATTCTCACATCCTGATAGTGGGAGACTTCAATACCTCACTCTCACCAAAACAAGTCATGCAGACAAAAACTAAACAGAAATGGTGGAGTCAACAGACACTGTAAACCAAATGGACCTAACACACATTTGCAGAACATTTTACCCAAACATAAAAGAATATAACTTCTCAGCACCTTATTGAACTTTCTCCAAAACTGACCAAATACTCAGACACAAGTCTCAACAGATACAAGAAAATTGAGATAACTCACTGCATCCTACCAGACCACCACAGATTAAAACTGGGTGCCAGCAACAGCAGAAACAGCAGATAGCTTACAAACTGATGGAAATAGAACAACTTACTATTGAATAAAAAAGGGGTCAAGACAGAAATAAGCAAGAAATCTAAGACTTTCTAGAATTGAATGAAAATCAATGCACAACATAACCAAACTTATGGAACACGATAAAAGTGTTTCCAAGAGGCAAGTTCATAGCACTGCGTGTTCATAGCACTACATAAAAAATTTGGTCAGATCTCATACTAGTAACTTAACAGCACACCTCAAAGCTCTAAAAGAAAAAGAATAGACCCCAAAAGAGTAGACAGCAAGAAATTATCAAACTCAGAGCTGAAATCCATAAAATAGAAACAAACAAACAACAAAACAAAATACAAATAATCCATGGAACAAAGAATTGGTTCTTTGAGAAAAGAAGATTGCCAAACCCTTATCCAAATGAACTAAAAGGCAGAGAGAATATATCCAAATCAACAAAATTTAGAAACAAAAAGGGGGACATAACAACAGACACTGTGAAAATCCAGAGAATCATGAGGACTTCCTTTAAAAATTTGCACTCTACTAAATTTGAAAGTCTAAAAGTAATGTTTCTTGAGACATGCCACTTACGAAAGTTAAATCAAGATCAGCTAAGCAATTTAAACAGACCTATAATCCTTAGTGAAGTAGAGCAGTTTTCTCCTGCTCTCTCTCTTGTCTCTGTTTCTTGATTCAGATCCCTCTTCATCTGCTTTCAGAGTGACAGGACATAAAGACAGAAAAATTATGGGGACACAGGAAGATAAAGGAACCTCTCCTTCTGGAGTCTGCCTGGGGCTTCTTGTCAGCTGAGAATTCAGAATTCCAGCACATTTAATAACATTCGTGATAAATGGTGCCCACATAGAGACACTATTCTTTTTTATATAAATATAATTTATGCTAAAATAGCAAGACCATGCTTATAACCTAACCCTATAGGACCTATGTATCATCTCCTTTTCTATTGCTTCAATATATCACCATGACCAAGACATCTTAGAAGAAAGTGTTTATTTAGGCTTATGGCTCCAGAGGGATAAGAGCCTGTCACCATCATAGCAGGGAAATGTGGTAGCAGGCAAACATCCTCCTGGAGCATCAAGTTGAGAGATCACATCTTAAACTCTAATTATGAAGCAGAGAGAATGAGATGAAATGAAGCATCAAAGCCCACCTCCATACTTCCTCCAGTAAAGCCAGACCTTCTAACCTATCCAAACTCTACCACCAACTGGGGACCAAGTATTCAAATATCTGAGCCTGCTGTGGAACAATCCTTTTCTACACTATGAATATGTATTACTCTTATTGGTTAATAAAAAGCTGAGAGGCTGGTAGCTGAGCAGGAAGTTAGGCTGGAAAACCCAACTAAGGATGATGGGAATGAGAAGGGTTGAGTTAGGAGTTGCCAGCAGATGCAGAGGGAGCAGGAGATGAATGCGCCATGATAATAAAGGTACCACCACATGGCAGAGCGTAAATAAGGAATATGGGTAAATTCAAAATGTAAGAGCTAGTTAGTAATAAGCCTGAACTATTGGCTGAGCATTTATAATTTATATTAAACCTCTGAGTCAATTATTTGGGAAGCAGCTGCTTGGTATTTAGGAACAGGCAGGCGGGAGAGAAACGTCCATTTACATGAGCCTATGGGGAATATTTTCATTCAGTCCACCACAATCTTCCAGTGGGTCTTTACTCTTTACTCAGATTATTTTCTAGGACATTCATAAACAAGAATATTGACTCTATTTACAATGGAGACATTCTAACTTCCTGTATACTAATGACTTGGAGTTTTTCGTTATCAATTGCAATCCTGTCAGATGCCCCCCAGGAGCCATCCCATGCTAAATTCTTTAGCAACTTTTTGAAGATAACAATTTGAGACACCACCCAAATCTTTCGTATGACTACTGTAAGGACTGTAAAGTGAGTCTGTTGAGAAGCTCACACCCACACCCTGACTCTCGTTTGTTTTGTTTTCATCCTTAGCACCCTCTTTCTCTTAACCATGTGCTTAAAATTTATATTACGCCGGGCGGTGGTGGCGCACGCCTTTAATCCCAGCACTCGGGAGGCAGAGCCAGGCGGATCTCTGTGAGTTCGAGGCCAGCCTGGACTACCAAGTGAGTCCCAGGAAAGGCGCAAAGCTACACAGAGAAACCCTGTCTCGAAAAACCAAAAAAAAAAAAAAAAAAAAAAAAAAAAAAAAAAAAAAAAAAAAAAATTTATATTACAATGTCTTTGGGGGCTGCAAAGGTGGCTCAGTTGTTCCAATGTATCCTTGTACACTCTGGGATAAGTGTGATACTAGCAGAGTATTCCTGGGGAGCAAGGGGGTATTTTTCATGTGCTGTGCTAGTCATTCTGACAGGAGGAGAGATTCCATAGAGACACTTGTGTTCCTAGGGCATTGAAACAAAGGACCCCAAATAATGAAAATATCCCCTGACACCCTAAAGAAATGGGTGAACCTCTGGTGGTAGCCAGAGAAAGAACTTAGCTCCCAGGAAGAGATTTCACACAGCTCTGGCAGCTTACATTAACCTCTCCATAGTTCTTGACCTTTGCTCTATCCTTTGGTAAAATTAGAACATTGATAGAGGAAATGTGGGGAAAGCTGGGAGTCTTTTGTTTTCCTTGTTTGGCTAAACTATAAATAAACCTATTTTCCTTTATCAAAATATTTCCTTATTTCTTTAAAGAAGTGGTAGGTTTATGAATCTAAAGTCCCCTGGTAATACGGTAATACTAATATGGACAGTTATTGCATTAATTTTTTTCTGTCTCATTGCTATTTCCTTACATAAGTTTTCTCTATATATAAAATTATTCTTACTATAGTTTATTTAATCATGCAAAGGACACTCAGAAGAAAGTAGGATTGTACAAATATTCAGGAGGCTTCTTTAGAAGGAAGGTGCTCTGGAAAGATGCCTTTGTCCCAGTTATTCTTAGGGGGATGGTCTAGCGTGAGGGATGACACACAAGAGAATACAAAAAGAGTGGAAAACAAAACTCCAACACACACATACAGAAACATCCCTGGGGAACATATGTAACCTAAATGAATGGAATTTATTACTCAAAAGTATTTTCCTTTCTCTGCTATCCTTTTCCAGTCTGCTTTATTATAGTTTGGTCTGTTGAGCTTTCTAGAGGTCTCAGTTTATTTGAAACTTCGTAGGTTACCAACGAGGATGGCAGTGGTGATGGGAGCAATGGTTACCATGGTGATGGTGTTGCTAGTGGTGGTGGTTGTGGTACAGAGCCCAGCCCAAGGATTGCTGAACCTGCACTGATTGTATTTGTTGAGATTACAACGGAGGGCATGCTTCCATTAAGGAAATACTTTCTTGACAGAGTTCCCACCTTTTCAGTTGGCGTTCCTGCACTAACATAAGTATGGCTGCAATCGTTTTCCTTTTTTATAATTCTTTGCCATGTCTTTCTTAGTCACTAAATGCTATCTGCTCTGAGCAACCTTGATAGATGAGGCAAAAAGCTTGTAAATAACAGATATATTTGTAGTGCTTGCCAAATAAGAAAGTAATGTATTTTTGCTGTGGCGGTGTAACTGCAACAACAGATGTCTGAACATTTAAAATATAGAAGATGTTGTAAATTAGGACTTTAGTTATTAAAATACATTAAAATTTCTACCTAATCATTTATAGTGTGGTAGAAAACAGTGACACTCACATGATGACCTCCTGACAAGTCACCAGCCATCTGGAAGGAAAGTGAACACCTCTCTCACCAAGTAACCGTTTAGAGGTTTCCAAATATGCAAAGTAGAAATATTTTGTCACTACGAAGAAAAATTAAATAAATAAGGAACATTGATTCTAATACAGAAAACACAAAGTTTCAGTGCCGTAGTACAGAAGCTAACCGAGTGGATGTAAATCCAACATGCTTCATTACTTAACTGGTTTGTATCATGTGACTGGCTTATAATTGTAACATTGTATCATTCCCCCTAGCCATTTGCAATGTTTGAAAGTTTAAATAGCTGTATCTTGTTATGAGCTGAAGTTTACAGAAAAGGAGACACCTCCATGTTAAAGATTTTACAAGGCTACATGATCAGACTCTAGAGAGTTGAAACATTGTGGTACAAAGCCAACTATCTGGAGCTACCTTAAATGTGTTAGCAGCATTCATCATCCACCTCTGCATCTGGGATTATCAGGCAAAACGTTTTGGAATGGCCTGAGCTAAGCACGTGAGATACTATCAGAAGCCCATAGCCAGGATTTCCCCACTCGACTTAACCCACCCATCTGATGCTCCCACCAGTGTATTTTTTAAAATGTCTTAATTTTGACCTTCTCTTTTCTAAACTACAAAAACTTCATAAAAAACATTTCCATTTTGGAACACAGTATTTAGGGTGAGCTGAATTTATGTTCCTGGGTTGTGGTCACTCATATTTGGCTTCAGGAAAAGCTATCTCATTCTTTTACATGGACATGATGAACTGTTAAAGTAATTTAGATTTTTCTCTATTAAAAGTGTAATATAGTAAAACATCTTATGCATAGCTTTGGAGACTGAATTTTTCCTTAAAACAGGCCTTCTAGTTGTGTAGTTATTTTGTGAAATAATTTAAATATTTCCTTATTGATTACTACTGTCAAATTTCAAAATATTTTGTAATTTAATGTACATAAAGCTTCATGCATATTATTTTTGTATATTTACAATTTAAGAGCTTATTATCTTCCCTCAGTCATAAAATGTGTTTATTTAATTGTTGGAACACTGTCCAAGAGTGGAGTCATGTGAGGAGATTTCTGAGTGCTTGTGAGAAGACTCAAAGAAACCAAGACAAGAGTCTTATGACCTCTCTTCAAAACCACAGAATTATGATTGGATTATGCTCAATTCCGTGCCCCTCCCTCATGTAGTGGATAGGTGTGTGTTGACTTCAATTTAGTCATTACAACTGGCTATTGTTATGTGTTTATATGCCTGTGTGTAAAAACATATTTTTGCTGATGCTCACCGTGTGTGGCTTGCCTGACACGTGTGGCTTGACCCTGTGATTGTACACTTTACTCATGTGATTCTTCTTAATCCTCCGAGTATAAATTTTCTGATGCTCTGATTAAAGTTGGATATTGTATGAGACTTCAGTCTGCCTTATTTATTGGCTCCACTTTCCCAGGTCCCGCTGCCTCTACAGTGGTAAACACTTAATAAAGCCTAATAGTTTCTCTTAAAAATGCAACATTTTTATTAATTTGTTGAGAATTTTATACATGTATTCAATGTATTTCAATCACACACACCCCATTATCCCCCTCTGATTCATTCCAGATCATCTTCATCCATGTACTCCCAAATTCATGTCCTCTTCCTTTTTTTAATTTTAATTATTTTGAGACAAGATTTCTCTGTGTAACCCTGGCTGTCCCGGAACTCACTGTGTAGACCAGGCTAGCCTCAAACTCAGAGATCTGTCTCCTCTGCCTCCCAAGTGATAGAATTATAGGTGTGTACCATCACTGCCTGACTCTTCTAAATAATCCACTGAGTCTAATTAGTGCTGCCTACATGCTCATGGGTGTGGTGGCATCACTGGAGTATGATCAATCAGGGGCCACACTTGTGAAGATAATGGACTCTCCCCTAGGAGCTATCAACTGTCAATACTTCCTCAGGTATGAGTGGAGGCTTCTGAGCCCCTCCTTCATACATGCTGGAATTTTGACTGACTTGGTCTTCTGGAAGTCTTGATACCACAGTTGCTGTACATTCAAGAGGAAATAGCAGTGTCATATCCAGAAGACACTACTTCACAACAGTCCTGAGCTCTGGCTTCTACAGTCTTTCTGCTTCTCCTTCTGTGATGTCCCCTGAGCCTTGTGGGGAAGGGTGAGCTATAGATGCCCATTTATGTCTGTGAACTCTACAAATACTTGTTCTTTGCACTTCACCCAGTTTCAAGTGTGGGATATCTCCCCTCAAAGTTGTGAGTTATGGGGGCCCACAGAGACCCTCAGACAGTACAGGCTATTGCACACTTTTAGATTGCCTACAACAACTTGATGGTAACGTTATGGCTGAAGACACCACATACTTAGGTCAAGGGATATGGAGAAATCAAACTGGCACTGACCTGGGTAATTCCACTTTGCTAGCTAGCTTTCATAATACTAGATACAGGCTGCCAGGGGAGAAAAGTCATTAGTATTCTTACCCAGATGTGAATCCCAAGGGCTACAATAATGATCAGCCTGGCAAGATAAGCCCATGGGTACAACAGTGGCATGAATGTTATGGGTAGAGCCAACCACATTTTGATTGAATGTAAGGCCTCCTTCAGAGGAGGGAATTCACCTGTGGCATTATAAATCTGGACAAGAACCCATATCTGGGGAGCTAATAGGTCTTGGAGTGAACCTTCTATTGTTATAATGCTAAAAGGACATAATATCAAACTGCCCTCTAAATATCTATGTCTATATCTATAGATAAGCTCACCTATCAGTCCTTATCTGAGAGGCATCTTGGTGTGGTGTATGTTAGTTAATACAGAGACTCATAATAGTTATATCAGAAGTTGGGTGGTAAACAGTAAATTTCATTTTTGTTATTGGTGACCATCAAAGGTTTTGAAAATGAGGGTAGTAATTTTTTTTGATGGGGGAGGGGAGGTAAGTGAAATTGTGATTAAAGACTTAGACCTTCAATATAGAAAACAGGTTAAAGACTCTGGACCCAATTAGATATTTATCACCATGAAATAAACATGTTGCTACTTATGGAATTTGGAGTACAATTACTTTCCATTATACAATTCCTTTAGGGTATAATTTTTCTTTTAGATCTCTATGTAAATTTGTTTCAATTAGATAAAGAGGAGGGTCTATTATCTGCACACACTTAATTGTAACAATACATTTTAAACTGGTTTCTTAACATTTAAACAGCTACAGGCATATAAGATAGAAATCACCAGAATATCTTTTTGGCCATGCATAAATAGTATTCAAATCGGTATTTCCCTAAATGCCAGGTCCCAGAGAGCTTCCTGTGTGGAACAGGTAGCTTGGGGATTTTTGTTCATGACCTCATGGAGTACCATTCATTACCCTGGAGCCAAGAACTCAGCTACAAAACACAGTCGCCCTGAGTCCACTGTGAGCAGAGCTGGGCTCTGATTTGTCCCTGCAGAAGGGTTGTGAGTGAACCTGTTAACTCTGCAGGGCTACCCACTCACACCTCAGGTCTGCTCCAGACTTAAGAGTAGTGCATTCAGCGGATGCTTTACCTAGTTCTTAAGATGTACACCCTATTCTTGCACAGTGAGTTCCACTTTCTCTCAGAAATCCTAGGATTCCACATCTGAGCAAATCTACACATGTACTTTAATTTTGTTCTGTATACACATAGATCCCCACTTGGGATTCAGACCTTGGTTTTATTGGAAAAGGAGACTTACCTGAAAACAGGAGGTGCTCTATTCTTAAAGAGCCATAAACAAGATTTTGCTTTTAGGTAATTTAGGGGATTTTTGCGTTTGTTACTTTGGGCCTTGGTATATCTTTTAATTCCTTGCTAATATTGTTATGAGTAAAAGCAAATGGACATTTGTAACATTGTACAATGTATGCAGAGTAGTTGGCTAGGGCAGTGGGAGGCAGACTACTTACCTTGGGAAGCTGGCAGTCTAATCCGGATGGGACAGGACAATGGATATACGTCCACAATAATAAATAGACACTGTTTATAACCAAGAAGCAAATCACACACCACACAAATGCAGTATAAATAGTGCAAGGATCCAGGGGCTCCATTTTGTGGAGTACATTTGAAAGATGTGCTGGATGAGTAAGGCAGTCAGGGTGGGTTGAGAATGGTAGAGGCATATGTTGGACTGTGCTGGGAAACGTGTATAGGGACAGGTCAAAGAGTTGGATTTTGATTAAAAACATTAACAATCTATTATAGTTTCTGAACTAAGGGAGATGACACAATGGTAAACAGATTTGCATGACAGTGGCACATAGAGATATTTTATAGAAGGAAACTGAACACAGAGAAATTAAAAAATACATTCAAGTCTATTTAATAGAGTTTCTAAGGTACTTTATTTCACCATTTGACTTATTTCATGTTCTGCTTTATTTAGGGAATACATACTAATTAGTCTTGGGTATTTCCAAGTGAGACAATCAAGGTTGATTGAATTACTCCTTAAGACCCCTTCTAATAACTGCCAATGTTATTCTACAGTGCTCTGTATATAACAGAGTTTAAGATCACCCTTTTTGTTGAACTATTATTTATTATTGTGAAAGATTTTAAATCGATGTATTATACCTACTTTATGAGTGGACTTCTGGAAATTTATGGGACTTTTAAGTCAGGATAACATAAATCTGTTGAAATAACAAATGCAACTACCAACTCCTAATATTTTCCCACCATAAGAGTTCTTTCTGGCAAATATTTATTTATGCTAAATGCCTGTTGTGAGTCATCTCAGTGACTCATTACTGTCCTGAGAACCCTGATTTCATCATGAACTTCCATATTAACAAGGTAGGAGAAAAGTGCTTTGTGGATTCCTTATTGTCTCCTACAGCTTCTAATCAGAGGGTGCATGTAATTTTTAGTTATGTCTTAGTGGCTAAAGGATGTCCACCTGGCTATACCCATCTGTGAAGTAGCAGGGATAAGCTATGCCACCGTATCCCCCAAATGATGGAAAGCAAGTTCTGCAGACAGTTCTAATGATCACTACAGGGACAGAGCCCCTTCTCGAAGTCCTCATGAGTACAGGTCAGAAAGAATAATGTCTTTTCAATGAAATTATTTTACTTCACTAGGAATTATTTCATCTACTGCTTAGGTCTAAAGGCTCTTAGGCCCAGAGCAAATTAGAATTTTAATATAAATGACAAGGTGACCCCTAACATGACTGGAATATGATTCTCCATTATGAACAGATAAATGTGAGGAGAGTTTACAAAACTTCTGTCATAGAACTTAGTATTTGATCCACGCTTATGTTCTGGAAGTTTGAGTTCCGGGAAGTGAATACCTTTTAATGTGAATTTGGGTTGGTAAAAGAATTTACTCTAATCTATAAATAATCATACGAGGATTACATAACTGTATGTTATTTATTCCTGTCTATACTGAACTATGGTTACTCAGCTAATACCAACAGATGAATGATAAACCATTGGGGCCCCTGGTGTCTCAGGACCTCTGTATATTTAGCATATGAGTGCACGGCATATGAACTTTTAAAGTTTTAAGTAAAAGTACTCAAGTATTAGACTAAGAACCACATTTAAATTTATTTTACAGCTTTTCAGTCACAGGAGGTAAAAGATTTATCATTCCAGCGTAAAGTTTGGATTCCACCTGCTCCATCTTGACATTTTAAATTCTTCAACAAAGCATTTGCTTAGGTGGAATTAATACGTGGTGCATAAGGATGGCCTATGGAGGATAGTCCAGGGGAAGCCTGGGCTTCGTACCCTTAGCCACATCTCTGGATCTCCAGTCAGTGCCTGTGTGCTCCAGTGTTCGGCATCCGCAGGGGTAGCTCCTTCCCAGGAGGACCTCTGAAATCCACTGTGAGAACATGGAACATCCAAGTTCAAGTCTGTGATAGTGAAAATGAAGTAGCATAAACTTGGTATCTCACCAGTTGTTTACTTATCTATTTAGGCTGCAAAACCATAGGCTGTCCTTCGCTATGACTCAGGAAGCCTCGGGATCCTGACTTATATTTCAGTTACCAACTAAAAAGCTACTATCATTTAGAGAAGAGAGGAAAAGCTGATTTATCCAGCTACATAGAGGTAGCAATTACGTTATTCCTGGGCTGTTCTAATGTTATTGTATCAGTATCAATAATACGAACTTCAGAATCATTAGCTTTTGTTGCTATCAGTTACATTGCTGATACTTTCAATGGTCATGAGTCCATAGATGCTCATTTCATGGACTTTAGTATGATAATACATGTTAAAAGCATTTTATGTCAAGTTTTAGAAAGAGACCGAAATTTAGCATTATGAGCCAAAAGCTATTAATGGTATAAAATAGTCTTTAGGTTATACCCCTCATTTTAGCTTCCCTTTTAACCTGACTAAAAATTTCAAAGGATTGCGAATAATTAGTAGACACTAAGCAATCACAGTGCTTTTAGAAACTGCAAAGCATCCACGGCACCAGAAAGCACCTGGCTCCTCCCTGTCAAATTAGTGTTTGTATCTGAGCTGATTAACCTGGACTTCAGACATTTAAATATTCACTACTACTGGAGTCACATAAACTACCCATGCAAATGGGGGTAGCCTGCACCATTACTGATTGTATTTACCAGAAGCATATTATTAATTTATAATAATGTACATGTTATATATTAATACTTTTTCTAGAACTGACCATTCTGTAATGAATGCTGAATAGTATCTCCATTAGCACATGAGTGTGCTGTACATATGCAAGCATGCATATTCAGGGATAGAACTTTCTGATGACCTTATGTTACAATATATCAACTGAGTTTCCTCCTGAGTGTCTCCACCAGTAGATACTACAGTTCCTTTGCTAGCTCTCAGTCAGGCTGCAAAGTAACATTTATGATCATGCTTGCCATTCCATGTCCACCTCTAGAGTGTGCTTAAGACCAGTGTCTTAAGGTTGCACATGATCAGCCCTTGCTCTCTGTTTATGCCCTGTCTAGGCTCTTCCCCGCAGCATGCTATAATGCTATTTTAGGAATTTGCTTTATTATCAATTCACTGATGTGACATGTTAAAGTAATTATTTGGTTGAGTTTTATCTGAGGTAGTTCAAGTACCCTGGGTTTGTACATAAGCAAACCAAAACCTAATTCAGTATAACCGATGAGTTTCCAGCACTACCAGAACATCTCTATGTCTGGTGTCTCTATGGAGGGACAGTCCCTTGGAATGCATTCTCTTCCATACTTCTTTGTTCTATATTTCATGGATTGATGCCGTCTAATTCATGAGCTCCTGTTTACTCCCATACATTTCTTAATGACTTATGTTCTGTTGCTTGTCTTGCAACACTTATGTGAATGCAAGCCAATGCACTTCGATGTTATAGATTAACCCAGGGGATACATGAAGCTTACCATACTAGACTAGAGATATCTCAGTGCTCAGAGTAGGACTTCTAGTCTTGTTTTATACATACAAATTCAGATAGACTAAGTGGAGAAGAGAGTTAAGTCCTCAGAAGTATTGTGGGCAGAATTAGTGCAATAAAGAACTTAGGAGTGGCATAAAGATGGTCCAGAAAGGGGACACACTAGGTCATCATTCTTTTCCTTATATTATTAATCAAGAAATATCTCATTTTACTGTATTGTACATAGGAAAGCTAAGCCTACCTATTCACACTGAAGGAGGGTGTTGAGGCCCCTATGAAGATAATTTAGATTGAAAGGAAAAAAATCTTCCCCACTCATTTGAGCTATCTAGCCATACCAGGCAAATATGTGCTTAGATAATGAATTATGCAATAATTTCTTCAATTAATCATTTCATATTTTTCCCAACCTTTTCCCAAATACAACATTGGTGAAATGTAGAGGGAACAGATATATGTTTCAGAAACTGAAATCTCCTTTGGATTTCTATGTTACTATTCAAGTTGCACCTAGTTTCCTCTGGGAATAATAAGATTTTGTATACACTATGAATATGGAGCAATTTGTTTATTGTCATTGGCACTGTGCCTAATATTTGCTATATTCTCTTAGAAATCCCTTTCATATTTAGGAAGATTACTGATCATTTACAAAGGGATAATATTTGTGTTCTTTGACATTTTCCCCACCGTTAGCTCTTTTGTTTTGCAGTAGCATACTCCAGGTGGAGACAGAACATCTTGAAGTCTAGACCAGTTTCCTCTGACAAGGAACTTAAGATAAGATGTACTGGGTGTAACTTAAAGGAACCATACTTGATGGGATCTGCAGTGTATGCATTCACTATCAGCCGCTGGAGGATTTATAACATTCTTAATCAAATGACAAAGTCACAGTATGGAAATTCAGAAGACCTTTGGGGGCTGTTCCATCTTCTGATTTTCCCTCTGTGGAGAGCATGAGCTTTATCCACTGAACTTGCCCTTTGCACATAACTCACTGAGCACTGCATGGAGCAATTTGTGTTATTTAGGAAGAAGGAGATAAAGGTTAATTTTTTTCTTTTTTAAATTTTTGCTTAATTGGATATGCAAAGAGAAGGAAGATTCTTTTTTTTTCTCAAGTTGTTTACACTTTCAACTCTAAGTAGCATGAACACATTCAACGAAGAATTGTAAATAGATGTTTCCTGTCCAGCATATATCTCTAGTAAAATGAAACAGTCTTTTGCATATTACATCATAAAGCATATTACAGGTATACCATATAATCCTACAGGGCAAGCAATTATAGATCTAATCGAACATAAAGATATGCTAAATAAACAGAAAGGGGGAATGAGGACCCCAGAGACAGATTGAATAATGCTTTTTAATAATGAGAAAGGAGCAACAGCTGCAGAGAGACATTGGATAATAGAAAAAAAACTACTGAATTAAATCAGCCTGTATACTTTAGAGATGTGCTGACCTCAGAATGGAAACCAGGATATGTGTTACGTTGGGAAAGAGGTTTTGCTTTTGTTTCCACAGGAGAAGAAAAACTATGGATACTATATCAAAACTATATCAAAATTGATAAAGATTAGATTTGAGCAAGAGAGTCTTATTGATTAGAAGAGGTGATAGTCCATCAACCAGTGTGACCTTTCAATCTAAACTAACCTATAAGACTAACAAATGCTTTGCATTTGATCAGATATAACTTGCCAAAAGGGAAACTCCCCAAAGTTAGGGTTGGGGCAGGGTTTTGTTTTTTGTCTTTCCAGGAGAATGAAGGAATCCAGCTAAGGAATCTGAAGACTATTGGACAAATGAGACATCTAAAGAAAAAGGAAAAATTATCCCGAGAAAATATCCCAAGAAAAAGAGCAAATTGGCCTATTGGTATATCACATTTCCAACAGGATAAAATTTCATCAATCTTCCCTAATGTTTGTTTCTGCTGTTCTCTACAAACATATAATGAAAATGTGTTCTTTTTATAGTCCCAGTTCAATTAAAAATTAAAGCTGGCTTTGGAGTTGGAGCATGGCTCTCTCCTTCTCTAAACTCAAGCACACTTGTTAAAAGTAAAATCTAAAATCTCTGTCTCATGTTAGAAGAGCCACCTGATGTGGGACAGAAGAAAAACCAAAATTGAGGGACTATTCTATTGCCACTAGTCTCATAATCCTTTGGTTTTATTTTGAACCTTTAAAGTTTTTCTTAAGGTATAAATATTATCTCAAAATTTATAAAATTAATATATATATTTTAAACTTTTTGTCATGATATTAATGGTCATATAGAGAACTAATTCTAGAAAAAGGCTTCATTTAGCTTTCTGTGCATGATTTCAGCTTGGAATATCTACCAGGTAGCTAGGAATTAAGTATTTGAACTTCGGATGTACATAACAAATTGTGATCCTTAAACTTCTTTGAGATGTGGTGCATGTGACATTTAAAATGTTTAAGTTTTCTGCAGTGAACCATGACCATGCCTAACAGTGACCTTTGAAGTCTTCATAAGGAGGATAGGACCCCACAACAATGATTCCACCTGCACTATGGTAATGCCACTGAGCTGACAAATACCACTTAAAGATCAGTGTTGGTCTAAAAACTGCTCAGGACAACTTCAAGGTAGCTAACTGAAATGGTCCAGCCTCACAGTCTACCCTAGCCAGGACTTGATATAAGCCCTGCACTTTCCCATTACACAGAGACTGGAAAACAAATTACACAGTTAGTTCTCCCAGGACTTAACAATTATCCCAATTTTTTTCAGGGTACCCTAAAGATGCTATCACCCCCAGACAGCAGGAAATAATTTTAAGAACATGACGCCCACATTCCCAAGAGGTGAGGTGGGAGGTTTTTGGTCATTCAGTGGGTTATGGATATTTGTCATCATTTAGGGGGGGTTGGTTAAAAGTTATTGTTGATAATGGTCAGGAAAAAAGCTGAACAAAGGAGATTAGATTCAGGGATCTTGTTCTGAAAAGAAAAAGGGTGATATAGAAATGATAGGATAAAAGAGTAGATTACTGAATCTACTTTAATCCAAAAACCAACTATTAATCTTACAATTTACATTGGTATGGATTTTGGTTTATTGATACAAGTTTAAAGTTAATTTTGTTATACTGTGTGTATATTTTTACTCTTGTTTAGGATATTATGTTTATGGAGCTCATTTAAAATGTATATAATGAAGAAATACAGATTAATAGTTATCTATAATAGCAAACTTATAGTCCTTCTAGTTAGGTTTTAAGAGTTATACAGAGATATATTTCAGATAGATAGACAATCTTCAAACACTTCAAAGACCTATAGAATATGTCATTTAAAATGTTTTAAGAACTTAGACTTTTCTTGACAGTGAGACACATCTACTCCTGGCAGCACCAATTACTTCAAGGAGGATAGTAGGCATTGAAGAAACTCTATATGGAGTTGTTTTTTTTTTCCATTATGGCAAAAGCTATCCATGTGGGCAAAAAAACTGCCCTTACCTCAATTGCTGGCAGTTACTGTCCAAACTGGACCAGCAGGATTCAAGAAAGGTGACTGCTGAACTTTGCTAAGACAAGGCAGGACAGTCCTTCAAAATTCCCTGCTTCACTGGAAAGTTTGTCAGATATGCTAGTCTTGTAGGTCAGAGTTGGATACCCAAAGTTACAGAAGAACCTGGGTGACTCTACAGGCAGCCAGCTATTTCTGTCACTTCTTAATTTTGGAAGTTGTTGGCTCTGCTCTTCCTGTTTACTCAGGTAATAGTATATCCTTCTCAGGCCTCTGACAGAGTTGAAGACTACATAGTTATAGTTTTACTTTTTAACAAATTCAGAAAAGACACTCACAAAAGAGGTATAAAGTGTATAAGGTTGAGAGACATAAAAAGATAGTTTTGGGTTGGTAATACAAGTTAGGATAGAAAGTGAATTAGGTATCTCACCAAGGTAGGATAGATAATGGAGTATTTTCTCTGAATTTGTCAAATGCCAATGGACTAGACATTGTTAATGTATTTATTAATGCCTGTAAGTATTTGTATATAGTTTTTGTACTAATTGTATATAGTTTTTCTATGTTAGTTAAAACCTTTGCTTTTTTATTTAGACAAAAAAGGGAAAATATTGTGTGATATTTTGTTTGTGTTCTGACAAATAAATCTTTCTTAGGATCAGAGGGTGGGGCTAGCCACTAGTTAACCATAGAGGTCTGGAGGTCTGTACAGAGAAGAAACAGGAAGTAATAAGGCAGGGCAGAGGCAAGGTCTTGCCCTCTTTTGGTCATAGGAGTGGGAGAATTAAGAAGTCATTGGTGGCTGCTCTTCTGCTTCTCTGATCTTTCAGGTTTTACCCCTCTATCTGACTTCTGGTTTTTATTGATAAGATTACTTAGATTAATGCTTCAAAGGGAATTTCAGGGAATATTTCTGGCCTTCCCTGAAATTTGAGTACTCTTCCAGCAAGTCGTAGAGATTTGAGTCTAATTAAAAACTGGGTCAATCCCACTGAAAACTTGTGTTAAAATCTTGAGAAGATAAATAAACCGAAAACATTCAGTACACTCAGAACACTGCTTTTCAAGTAAAACATCATTGCATGTTTTGAGGGCAGTCCAGATGTTTCCTGATACTTGCTGATTGCCTCTTGCTGAGACAGAATAACTGAAGGCAGGCAAGACCTAGTCAGAAGTATTTACTCCATGGTAGGCAAGAACTAGTCAGAAGTATTCACTCCATGGCAAGCAAGAACTAGTCAGAAGTATTCACTCCATGGCAGGCAAGAACTAGTCAGAAGTAGTCACTCTACAGTAAACAAGATCTAGTCAGAAGTATTCACCTATCTTTGAAAATATCATATTTTTTGGAGAAAAGGCAAGGTCAGATTCCAGTGACCAGCACCATTTTAATTAGAAGGGTACAGTGGATAGAAAGGAGAAAGTAGGCTGGATCATCTGTGTTTCCTTTGGATACAGTGGGTGATGGTTAGTAGTGGCCCCAAAGGACACCTTTGTCTGGATTCTGCTATTTCCTCATTGGTTCCTGAGTCCAGTTGTGTTGTATGCTAGTGAACCCTCTTCATTTCTTCATGTAGGCCCATTATCTTTCACCACTTAACCCTCACCCACACCATATCTGCCAGCACCCTCTCCTCTTTGGCTGTTTCCTGTCTGCTCTAGCAGAGATGTCATCCTTTGTTTCCAGGATGAGTTCAATCTGGCTGAGGAGAAATGCTCGAGATGCTTTAATGCCCGACATAGAACATTTTTAGTTTGTACAATCAGGGAATCCAAAGACATTGAAAAGGGGAGACCCTTTAAGAAACAAAGGAGAACTACCTGAGACATTATTTTGGAGGAATGTACTTTTTCCTACTCTCAATCAACCACATAGTTGATTTGAATTTTAGGTTTTGAATTTTTGCTGCTCAGTTCCTTCCTAAAGCTTCCATAGAAGAATCGTATTTGTGGCAGCACAGGTGATTGATTTCTCTTGCTAAGTGTTACTTGGGATTGAGTCACATTATCAGAAAGTACTGAATATTTTTGTGAGTTATACTCAATACTTTGTCCCTTAGACATCATATATAACCCATCTTTTATAAAGCATATTTTTACATGTTAAACATGATCTGTATTTGATTGTCCAGCAATTTTACTCTGTGACATATAAACATTTAAGACATTTGTACATTTGAACAGGAGATGTATACCCAATATTCACACTGTCATTATCTATACTAACACTAAACAGCCTAGATATCAACCAGTGAGAGAGTAAACAAATAGGCTGCCTGGAACAATTTTTTTTATACACTGTAAATATATATTACTCTCATTGATTAATAAAGAGCTGTCTGGCCAATAACTAGACAGAATTTTCTGGGCAGAGAGAATGCTGGGAGAAGGAAGGGCAGAGTCCCAGGAGTCTGGGGAACAGCCAGAGAGATGCAGAAAAAGCAGAAAATGAACATGCTAGTGCTAAAAGAAGGTGCTGTCATGTGGCAGAGGGTAGATAAGAAATATGGATTAATTTAAGTTGTAAGAGCTAGTTAGTAACAAACCTAAGCTATTGGCTGAGCATTTATAATTCATAATAAGTCTCAGTGTGGTTATTTGAGAGTGGGCAGGTGGGACAGAAAAGTCTGCCTACAGTAAGCTGTGTTGTAGTCACATGTGGAAATAATAAGACAAGCATAGTAAATGTCTTATGGCAACAAAAGTATAGACGGTTCTTAGCAAGGTAACACTGAAATATAACTCCTATATTTTTGGCTGTGAGCCTAGCCTTTAACGGCTGAGCCATCTCTCCAGCATGGGACTGGACTAGGCCCTCTGAATACAGAAGACAGTTGTTTGGCTCAAACTGTTTGGGGGGCACCCAGGGAGGGGGATCGGGATCTGTCCCTGGTCTATGGGCAGGCTTTCGGGAATCTGGTGCCTGTGGTGTGATGCCCTGCACAGCCTTGGTGCACTGGGAAGGAGCTTGGACCTGCCTAGGCTCGTGTGCCGGGCTCTGCTGACTCCCCATGGGAGACCTTGATTTGGGGGATGTGGGGATGTGGGGTGGCTTGGGAGAGAGGGCTGGGAGGGGGGAGGAGGGAGAATCTGTGGATAGTATGTGAAGTGAGTAGAAAATTTCTTAATAAAAAAAGAAAAAAAAAAGAAAATATAACTCCTAAAGTTATATACTAAATAACATCCATAGGTTTTAAGGTTGAAAACAACTGAAATTAAAAAATAATGATTTAGGAATGGCTTTAAATACATATACAAATGAAAGACACCAAGGTAATAAGTGGTGTTGGGGGGGTATGCGATTTCAGGGTGATTACAGCTTTTAGTAGGAGGAAGCTGGACCGGGTTGAGTTGGGATTGTAGACTTGGTAGAGATTAATGCCAAGTTCCCACCTCTGGTAATTAGTCAAAGATTCACAGATGCTTATTATATTATTAAACCAACTCTCATTCACTCACTAACTAGAAACAGAACAAAGAACAAAGTTCAGCACACCTTCCAGACTCTACTGAGCTTAATGAAGGCCCAGTGGAAATTTCTTTACCCTCAGATCTGAGGAATCTGAGCCTCTTTTGAAATTGCTGTTTTTCTACTGCATTAAGAATTTTCTTTGCTTTGACTTCTGGCAAGGTTACACTTCAGATTTACAAGCCATCTTCAGTAATTACAGAGGAACTACCATTATATATTTCTATATCTAACTTGAATCCTTGTTTTATCTTATCATTCTATCTTAGTATTTCTTAGTCTTGATTTCTCAAATATAGTATAAAAAATCTCATTCTATTGCATTATTTCTGTAAGCCTTAAAAAATTCACTTCAGCCAGATGGAGGATGGTAGTAACAAAACATCAACCTACTATTGAAAAGAAGGCTGCAGTGCTTTCGAGAGAGATGGGGCTTGGTCACGGGCTGTTGCTGCATGAGGCTCCTGCGTGTCTTCTGCAGCCCATCAGAAGAGAAGTGGGCACCTTTGCCAGATAAGTCTCAGAGAAGTGTGCCATGGGGGTTCTACTAGATTACACACTTCTGTGAAAATGTTATGTTCGTCTCTAGGATGCCCACCACACTGTTGTGGACATACTCAGCAGCACATGGTTCCACACTGCTGTGGTCACACCCAGCAGCACCTGGTTTCACACCGTCAAAGTCATACACACAAGTACATGGTTTTTGGAGTTTGTAATAAGGAACAAAAGTTAAGCTCCATTTTCAGAGAACTTGACAATTTAGCAGAGGTTGAAAGTCAACGCCCAAAAGAGAATTACCTTTCTTCTGGGCGGACATGACAATTCATAAGGCTCAAATCTGTGTTACCAGAGCTAATGTTTCCTTGGGTCATGGTTGCTCAATAGCAATGGGTTGACTGTTTCTAGTGCATAATTGTCCACATTGGAAAATCTTCTAACTAGAAAACTATAGGTTTTCCTTCATGGTTTCCCCTGAAGATAGTTAAAGGTCCAGATTCAGAGTCATATGGTATAAATTTTAGAGAAGTAATATGCTCCATTAGCTACTTATTGGGTTTATTTTAGTACATAAATTAATTAAATAGAATGGCACTTCTCAAAACAAATGAAAGCAAAACTTTATTTTAAACACAAATTTATTCACTTAAAAGATGCTTAGCTTTTTCCTTCATATTGCCATGTATAACATTATCTTAGCTGTTTTAAGTGAACAACTAATTGCTAAGTATTTTTAGTATATGAA
This sequence comes from Peromyscus eremicus, assembly GCF_949786415.1. Taxonomy (NCBI): domain Eukaryota; kingdom Metazoa; phylum Chordata; class Mammalia; order Rodentia; family Cricetidae; genus Peromyscus; species Peromyscus eremicus. Next base: position 28,136,589 of record NC_081430.1, on the reverse strand, counting down.
ACAATTTTGTAGGGAAAGAAAAACATAAGTATATTATAGAAATGTGATGGCATAGAGAAGTATAAAGTAGATGGAGTCACTTTTTTTGATAATTAAAGAAGCCCCCCTTTTAATTCAGTAAGCACATATTCTGTTTTGCCTGGATTGTTCCAGTTTACACCTCTTAGCTTGTCTTGGGATAACTATTGCTATAATTATGGGTCACTTGTACTCTCAGAAGTATCCTAGTGTATATCTTAGTATATATATGTGTGGTTATCTTATTTAGGGAGAAAATAGTAATCAAGCTTGTGTTTGAAGATTGGATATCATTTCAACATGGAAATTAGATTAGGAGAACTGAAGCTTGAAGACATTAGGGCCATTTAAAAGACTATCACAAATAGTCATGGTTAGAAAAAAAATTAAGTTCCGAATTAAGATAGTGACAATAGAAATAAAAATAGACCTCAAAGGATAATCTAGAAAACATGTAACATTTCAAAGGCTGGGGGATGGCTTAGTTGTTACAGTACTTACTGCTCAAGCACTGGGATCTCAGTTAAGATCCCCAGCATTATGTCAAAAGCCAGGCAAGATGAAGCACAGATATAACCACAGTGTTGGGGGCTGGAGACAGTGGATCCAGCAAGCCCATCTAAGCAAGAGAGTGAACTTCTGATTCAATGGGAGACCCTGTCTCAAAAAATAAAATGGAGAGTGATAAAGATTCCCAAAGTCGACCTCTGGCTGCCACACATGCATGCATGGTCAAGTACATTTGTAAAAACCGGTGTATACACACATATAACACACAAATACATGATCCAGTACATTTGTAAATACATGTATATATACACATATAGCACAGAGGGAAAAATATACTATTTCAGAATATAGTATATATACAATGAATTTTATTTGGTCATAAGGAAAAATGAAATAATGACAGTTATAATAAAGTGGATGGAACTAGAAATCATTATGTTAAGCAAAATAAGGCAGACAAAAAACTCAATAAATATTATGTTTCCTCTCATATGTAGAACCTCAATTTCTCTCTCTCTCTCTGTGTGTGTGTATGTGTGTGTGTGTGTGTGTGTGTGTGTGTGTGTGTGTGTGTATTGAGATTAGAATGGAGACTGTGAGAAGGAAGGAAGATATGTAGGCGAATGGTAATGAAACACCTGTGATTTAAAAGCAGAATGGGGCCATTTGACAAGATAAACAGAACCAGCAAGAGGTGGACGGGAGACAGAAAGGGTGAGTAGTGAGTGTGAGGGAAAACAAGAACTGACTACACACACACACACACACACACCATAATGAAGCCCATTGCTTTGTATACTAACTTTAAAATCAATGAAAATAGACAAAATATGTAGTATTTCAAGAAGTTTCTCTTACCTTTTTGACTTGTATGTAGTTTTATTTACTTTAAACATAGTTTCTCCAAATATGGTGACACATGCCAATAATCTCAATACTTGAGAGATGGAAGCAGGAGGATCAGGAGTTCGAAGCTAGCCTTGTCTACAGTGAGTTTGAGTCAAGTCTGAACTACATGAGACTCTGCCCCAAATCAATTAACCAATTAAACAAAGAAAAATAGATTTAGGCAAAACTTCAAGCATTTTACAAATGTGGATTGATTTCCATGAGTTTGTTTTTAGTGTTCAGAATGATGTTCATTTTTCCATGTGAATGACTTTAAGGGCACCATTAATATCTTGTTCAACATTGGGAAACATGGGAAACAGAATACATTTTAACCCCAAATAAATCCTGAGTTAACATAAGCCTACGTCCACCTGGAGGGTGGAATGTGATACAGAGCTGAGACAGTGTCAGTATGTGTCAGGGTGAAAGCGCTTAGATATTTTGGGAGAAATCAGGAACTTTTGGTTTGTACTTGATGCACAGTATCTTTAATTCTCAGCTTATTTAGAACATGAGTGGTTTTCAGTCTAAGTAAAAGCTTTGGAAGGCAGCTATGCTGCCTTTGAATAAAACAGGCATTGAAGGGAAAAGCCTTAGGAGTTTCTCTAGTTCTTCCAACCTGATAAAGAGCCGACCTGGAAGAAAGGAGCAGAGCGATTTTCCTTAACTACGCAGAGGCCATTAAGTCAGGATGTGTTCTCTGGGTCCGTCCTAAAGTTGTAACACTCTTCAAGCACTGAATGACTCGTAAAGTGTGCAACAATATTACATTTGTGCGCTCCTGGTCTGCCTTTACCCAAATGGCCTGATTGCTTTTTAAACTGCCTTTTCTTGACTACAGCACGACTAAGTAGACATTTTGTCCTTTGTAGAATCTTAAGGAAACAGACTTTATCTACTTATGCAGGACAGGATCTGGGGAGCCCAAACAATTAAGGAATATAATTATGCCTTGGTAACCGTGGGATTGCTCCAGGATCTATCCCATACCAATATCCACACATACAGATGTTTTCTATTTGGAATGATATTTGCATTTAGGACATGCTTATATCCCAATATACTTTAAACAATCTTTAGATTACTTATAATGCCCAACACCAAGTAAATATTATATAAATAGCTGTTACAGTGTGCTGTTTAAGGAAGATGATGAGAAACAAGTCTATATATGTTTTTTTTTAAGATTTGAAGATTGCCAAGTATTTTCAATTTGTGGTAGTCTAATCCATGCAGAACTGGCATACATGGAGGGCTCACTGTAATGAAGATAACAGACATTGTTTCTGAAATATTTAGGATTTTGGTAGAGACCTTTTTCTGTTGACTGGACTAATTATCTGAATGATTCCCATTAATCTTTTGTGCTCCTTGTTGAACACAGATACAGCTAAAATATCCACCTATGGTTTGCTCCTGTCTTCTGTCAACTACATCTATTGTTTTATGACCACATGTACTTTCTGCTGGGCATACAGGGTAAGGATGCTGGGATTTCCCCCACCAATCTTAGACTCCACTTAAGAATATTTATTGAATTATTCCTCAAACTAAATCTCACTTTAATGACTCAAATGTGGCAGAAATTAAATTAACAGTTCATACTTACCTAACTTAAGCAAAAAGTAAAAGCAGAGTTTCATTGGAGAAAAAACAGCACAAAGTATAAAAATGCGTACTCCTTATTGAGTACCATCACATGTAGACTTTTTTTTTTACATGGATAATGCAAACGATTCCTCACAGCAACTTTCAGAAAGGTCTTACTTCTGCCGCTTTCTAATGAGCTAGCAGTGATGCTTAGGCTAGTGTTGGATCCATGCCCTGGTTTGTTTTGACACTTTGGTCTCCACCAGGCTGTAGCCCAAACAACATTTTGAACACGAGAGGTAATGAAGCTGGACTGAGCATGTGCATTGTAGAAATGACCTCATCTGTCACTTTCTGGAGAGTTCTTTTTTTTTTTTCTTCTGTATTGCTGGTCACTTTACTCTAACAGGTCTCATG